>NW_004955448.1:13321871-13392612 GCF_000276665.1 Chinchilla lanigera | reverse complement strand
GAAGAAGAAGAAGAAGAAGAAGAAGAGGAAGAAGAAGAAGAAGAAGAAGAAGAAGAAGAAGAAGAAGAAGAAGAAGAAGAAGAAGAGGAAGAGGAAGAGGAAGAGGAAGAGGAAGAGGAAGAGGAAGAGGAAGAAGAAGAAGAGGAAGAGGAAGAAGAAGAAGAAGATATAACTTAATCTTGTATTATTAAACCTAGAATTTCCTCATAGAGGATACATTTAGATTTTACCCTAAATTGAGTTATTGGAACTGGTTCACTAATATTAAGGAACTTCTCATCTCTGGGCAGCTTTGTTTCATACCATTAAGTACTTGTGCTGATTTCACCTGACATTTACTTCCTTGCACACTGCAACAGCTCAGTAACTCACATTAAATGTGAAGCTGCAAATAGTCACAGAATGGAGTTTGCCGTGATTCCGCTGAGCAAATATTCTGTGTCACTAAGAAGACAGAAATCTTCCCAAGGTGATATAGCTGAAGTCTACTTTCCTTTCCTCTCACAATCGACTGCCTACTATGAGAATTATCAGTAATCACAGATTGACATTCTCGGTAAATGTTATTAGGTGGGATTCAAGAAGAAGTTACAGCTGAGAAAGACAAAACCAAGCTATTACAAAAGCAACTATTACAAACACTGTCACTGAGCTCACAGTTAGGATTTATCATGATTTAATTTACAAAGAAAGACCATAGGAAACTCTTCTGCAGGTAATACCAATCCTAGTTAAAGACAGTATTTACCACACTTGTTACTATGTGTAATTGCTTTGCCATGAGAAAACGGTCTACTAAAATTCAGATCACAGAGCACAGTTAATACATATTTTCAACATCCTGCTTACTAATAAATAAAGAATGCAGAGACAATACACACCTGTGTCCAAGGAAGGTTTGCTGTGGGTCTATATTTTAAAATTTTTCATGGATCAAGATGCATTAGGAGAACTTCATGAGGAAGATGTTTACAATGTGTCATAGGTATGACTTCAGTGTACTTTTCAGAAAGATGAGGACTGCACAACCCATTCAGAATTGCATTTTGAGTTGACATGATTTATGAGAGAATTGAAATTAAATTTATAGTTAGACTTAGATTAAAGCACATAAAGCTTTGAAAATTTTAAATACAACATTGTACTACATAATAATAATATTTCATCAATAAATAATCTCTGAATAAATGATTCAAAACAAGTTTATGAAACAGAAGTTCAATGTATATATTATACATTCACATATATGTATATATAATTTTGTAAATGTTGTTAATATTATGTCTAAAATTGGATTATGAGGGGTTACTGGACTTAAACCTTAGTTGCTTAAAAGAATGAATCTGTGAGATTGTGGAGTGTTATGTTTTTAAAAAGTAGCCAAAGAAAACATATTTGAATTTAAAAAGTTACATTAAAGTAATCATCTCCACACACAATACTCATCATAAAGTTTCACACTGGGGTGGAAAAAAAATTCAAGATGCAGTTGAAGGTGGAAGTAGAGGACATATTTTGTTTAAACAGCTGGGATTTTTATAAGTTTCTGTATAAAATATAATTAATCACCTTATTTGCTTGTTTTTTTTCACTCTAGAATAAAACAGAGTAAAGATACTGGCAGCTTTCTAGGTCATGATTGTTTATGGAATGTGATAATATGCTAATTTTAGTTTTTTGTAACCTGCTCAAAATGCACTAGGGACTAAACAACAGAACAGAATAAAAACTTCCCTGGCAAGTGGAAAAAAAAATTCTCACTTTTAAGTTACAACTTAATTTTTACTCGGCAGTTTTTTAAATAGATTTTAAAAAGAAAAAAAATAAAATAGTGGAGAAAAAAGTGAGAATGCAGGGTTATTTTTATTTGTTATTAGAAATAATAATTTTTGTTTCTGATAGACAAGTTTTGATTGTAATCTTTACTGATTATTTAATTCTATTTCTAGATTTGTTGACCATTACAACTACTTCAGAATCTGCATAGCTGATGTTTTCTTCAGAGTGGTGAAAAGAACTGAAATGAATGTACTATTTTCATCATGAAGAAGAAAACTATAGTTGAAGGTAAAAACAATATTGAAAGTAAGAAAGGTCGTTTTTGTCATCACTTAACACAGATGTAAGTAAATTTCTCAGAATTGCACTAACACTGTTTATATACTAGAATAAATATTGAAAATGTAATTTATATAACTTTGCATCCTTTCAAATACACCAGAATTATAAAATGATAAAGTTCATATTAAATCTCTATAAAAAACTTTAACAATAATGTGCTTCTGTTTTCAATCAACTACATGTTAAATGGTAGCTGGAAAGAATGTGGTAGTCAGAATCATAATTAAATGTTAAAGGAAGAGTATTTAACAATACATAAAGTCCTACGAAGAAAACAAAATTTCATTTAACACCTGCTAAAATAATCATATTGTTTTGCCTGTTTTTTTTGGTGGCAAATGGCATGTGTACTTAACTAAAATTTTTCAACAAGAAAATTTTAATAAAGTAAAACTAATAAGAATTTTCTCATAAGGAAGGCTCTACAATTTCAAAAATATCTATTAACTAACAGTTATTCACTATTTATTTTTATGCTATTATTTCCAGATGATTTTTATGCTGCAAAGCATTACTTTACTCAGGGTCAAATATAGCCGTAAGGTGTATTAAATATAAAACTAGAAACAGATTTTTAATGATGTCAAAACTGAAAACATTTTAAAGAATATTTTTTAATAAATGAAAACATAGCCAATATATGTTTCATTTAATAAATGAAAACATAGCCAATATAAACAAAGCTTTATGACTTTTTAAAGAATAGGATAAATAAGTTGAAGATTGCAATCTTTATTAAAATATAAAAGTTGTTAAGGTGTTTATATAGACTTTCTTTTTCCGCTTTCTATACAAATGTCTCAGTAAATTCTGAAATGAGAAAATAAGTTTTCAGGAGTGACATTTAGGTGGAAAAACCCAAATCACATTTATATAAAGCTATGGGGTCAATAAAGTGCCGTTTTAGAATATTTTTTAAAGATTGTCAAGGTATAAAACAAAGTACTCGGGGCTGAGGATGTAGCTCAGCCACACAAGCGTCTGCCTAGCAAGCGCAAGGTCATGAGTTCGATTCCTAGTACCAAATCCCCCTCCCCCAAAAACACAAAATATCCAACTACTTACACGTGTATTATACCTACAGATGAGACTGTCCCATTTCAAAAGATGCCCAGATAAAAAGGCTCGCAGTTTTCTTCTTATTATAGTAAAGCTTGGCACAGTGTGGAATCTCTCACTCTTTAGGGTTGTCTATTCCCAAATAATGTGCACATTTAAAATTTTGCCTAATAGATGTCTTCATGTGACTTATCCAAAACAATGACAAATTTGGTACTTCAAAAAAATTTGAGAAAATTAATAGCTGGAATTCTCACTGTTTTTTACTCTACCCTTGTGGTATATAACAAAATAAATTCTATAGATTTACTAAAAGTATATGTTTATCTTTACTTTGAATGTATTGTGTGGTGCTATTGGCAATGAAGTTGTATACAATATGATACAGTTCATGGACAGAAATTGTTTTAATATTGGCAAAATGGCATAAAAATTTTATTTTCCTTTATTTCTATTGACTTTATTTTTTCTGTTATTATGTCTTCTCCTATTTCAACTTTCCTTGCTGAAATATACATATTTTAATATTAATCATTAATATTGAGTTATTTATAATAATGAAATTAATACCATACAATTCAATTTGATGACAATTAAATGAGTAAATCTAGTCACAATTAAATTTTGATGTTTTTGCACCTGAAAAATTTCCTTTACAAAAAGGAAAAAAATCTCACTTTGACTCTGTCTTTGTCTTTTTTGAACCATAATTTAGCTTTCCTAAATTTCTCTATAAAAGTACTCATATGCACATATACTTTCTAGGTTATGCATCTAGGTTTCTATTTTTTTTTTTTTTTTGGTACCAGGAATCAAACTCATGACCTCAAGCTTGCCAGGCAAGTGCTTATGCCTCTGAGCTACATCCCCAGCCTTAGGTTTTCTTATTAAGATAATATGTTTGAATTCTTCCTTATTAATGCAAATTTTAGTATTTTTTCTGTTTACATTGCTGTATAATATTCAGTTATTGATAAGGATTTCAATCTATTTCTTTACCTAACAATGTACATTTGTTGTGTGTCCCCATATTTCATAGTTATTATAAATAAAACAGTTATACACATATGTGCGCAAGTTTTGAGTATACACATATTTTCACTTTTTTGAAGTGAATAAATTGGAAGGTGGATTATTGGAATATATAGTAAGTGAATATTTAATTTTATGAGAAATTATGGGTCAATTTCCAAGTGATTATACCAGTTTACCCAGAAGTAATAAATGAGTCTTAGTCATGCAAGACTAATATCAACAATATTTTAACAATTATTATAACAGAGTCTCATTGCTGCTAAAGTTTGCATTTGCAAATAACTAAACATGTTGATCTTAGTTTTATGTGCTTGTAGTTGTATTTATATATTTACCTTGATAAAGTATCCTTTAAAATCTTTTTCTCAAATCTCTATTTTTTATCTTCTTTGTATTGGTTTGCAAATGTTCATTACATATTGTGAATACAATTTATTCTCTAAAATTATGCTATTTATGAAGCCAGCAAGAAGCTGAGTTCAAGCTGGCGGATGATACACTGAGTGTTACAAGCTGAACAAATCCATTTCCAGCATCACAGCCCAAAATCAACCTGAACTTCAGTGGAACTAAAATGTAGGCTTTCTGGCACTATCTGCTACCCTATTGTGAAGCTACAGCTGGCTTGCTGGGATTAGTCAATGTGGATCTAGACTCTGTCTATCCACTTTGTCTAACAGTGACAGTAGAGACACTTCTTAAAGTGGATGACATTGTCTTCCTTTGTCCACCAATTTTGCTTCTAATCACTTCCTCTTCTTCTATTTCTCTATTTTCCCCCTAACCCCTTTGTCCCTGAGGGTAGGATCACCATACTGGGGCTTATTTAATGTATAAAATTTCCTGATTTGTTTTAGATTTTGTTATAACCAGCACAAGTCTAGTTCATAAGGTTACAGGTTGTGAATTAAGAGTTACCACTGTTTGTCATGTTCTGAGCTATGTTTCATGCTTTTCTTAGTGCCTATTTTGTTACTTCAGCTAAAGTGACATAATCATTCTAATCAGTTGTTTTTCCTGGTATGCAAAAACTAAGATTGCCTGAGGGTCATAAATAATACTATACATCAATGTCAATGAACCAGGGGCCAAACAGGCACTAATCTCTCATCCCCAATAAATTGAGAAGGTAGGATCTTACAGGACTCAAAACCCAAAAGCCAGCTATACTTGGAAGACATTTGTGACAAGCAGACATTTCCTAAGTGTTCTAAATACTAGCAATAAAGCTATTTGCTATAAGCAATTTGCAAGCATCAATCCAGGAATTAAACTAAAAAAGAAAAGAATAGAAAAGAAAAGAAAATGAGAAGATACTTAAGCAAGATGCAGTCCAGTTCACCAAAAGCAAAGCGAGCAGACAACGAAGTGGAGCAAGTCAAAAGCCACCCCCTTGGGCTCTCTGAAGCACTAACAGCAAGAGTAACAGAGCAGATGAATGAAGCTCTAGAAGAAATCAAATCACAAATAATTTCTCAGCTAACTACAGCAATTATGACCATAATGACAGACAGTATCACAAAAAAAAAAAAAAAAAGAAGACAGGATTGCAGTTAGCTATAATGAAAAAAAGGATTTCTTTAAAGTAACAGGGGACCATGAAAAATCAACCCAACAGCTGCTAGATGAGGCAAAGACAAATAATACAAGATTGATTGGAGTTAATGAAAATGCAGGAGATAGCACAAATGACATAAAAAAGAACTGTTCGCAGAAATAATGACATAAAATTGCCCAAATAGAGAAGATGAATTTGACACACAGATAAGTGAGGTCTATAGAACTCCAATTGGCTGTGATTAATAAACAATCTATGCCAAGGGATGTAACAGTCAAGGTTCCAGAAATTCAACACAAAACAGAATACTAAAAGCTGTTAGAGCAAAGAAACAAATTGCCTATAAAGGGAAGTTCAGCAGAATCGCAGAAGAGTTCTCAACACAAACTCTCAACTCAAAGAGGATTTGGAGTGAAATATTTCAAGCTCTAAAAGAAAATAATCTCCAAAACAGAAAATTTATTTATTACAGCATTAATGCCATTAACTGACCTAAAAGTGCTCACTCACACTTAAACGTGCATATACTACTGTTCTTGCCACTTTCTAAAGAAGTTTGTCAAGTCTTCTTTTGTGAGTACCTTTATGTGATGTGTTCAGATGTATGGAGAACACTACTATGGAATGTCATCAAATGAAATGGGAGGCTTTTACATCCATTATGGTGTGTCCTTGTCCATGGCGTTTACTGGATCTGGAGCTGTTTGACCTCTGCTTCCCCTTCAAAGTCGAGAAGACAATGGAAGGTACAAGTTTTGAATTAATCAGAACATCAAGGCAAATAAGACAGGGTAACAAGCAGAACTTTCATGAAAGAGAACTTTCAGGTTATATAATTTTGGGTCATTAAAAGTATAGTGCATATAATTATGCATATCACATAATATTTTATAATAATAAAGGACTGCAGCATTGGTTTATATATTTACTATAGTGTAACTTTTATATTCATTTTAAATGGTACTCTTCAGAACACTCTTGCATGTGCCTATGGATTCAAGTGTTGTCCCAACATTATCTTAAAGCATTTTCAACCTTATTTTATATTTAGGACAAGTTCACTTTTACTTGAGTACAGGGTGAGAGATATGAAAATTTCATTCCTTTGCACATGGGTAACTATTTCTTTCTACAGACCTCTGTTAAAGATGCTTTCTTTTCTACACTTTATGTTTTTGGCCCTTTTGTCAAAGGTCACAAGTGTAAATTTGAAAGGTGCATGAGGCTTATGCAGCACATAGTGAACTCATTCCACATGAGAAATTGGTATGTATACGCAACCCTTCGTAATTCACCTTTTCCACCTCCTTTTCTTCCCCTCCTTTGCCCTTCCTCCACTCTCTGTCTCCTTCACTTTTGCAGAAGTTTTATCTCTCTTTCTCTTATATTCTACTGTTCTCTTTATATTCTGGGGTTCTTGTATAAGGCTAACAGTGCAATATTTAAGCTTGTGTGTCTGAATTATTTCACTTAACATTAGCAATTGTCTCAGGTGCATTCACCTGAGAAAGGAGCTCGAGGTTGTCTCTGTGTATTCCATCCTGTTCTATTGGTCAAAATGACTAATTTCATGCCAGTATCAAGATGGAGTTTTAAACAATTTTAACATTA
This sequence comes from Chinchilla lanigera, assembly GCF_000276665.1. Classification (NCBI taxonomy): domain Eukaryota; kingdom Metazoa; phylum Chordata; class Mammalia; order Rodentia; family Chinchillidae; genus Chinchilla; species Chinchilla lanigera. The sequence goes on along the minus strand of NW_004955448.1, from coordinate 13,385,228 downwards.
TAATAAAACTTGAAAACCGGGGTTATGATGCCTTGCTCTTTGCTGCGTTTTCTCAGAATTGCTTTGTCAATTCTGAGTATCACTGTTTCAACATAAATTTTATCTATTTGTACTTGTTCCTTGAAGCAGGCCATTGGCATTTTAATAAGAATTGCATAAAGGTTATACATCACTTTTGCTACTAAAGCCATTTTTATTACTCCAATTCTGCCTATACAAGAACAAGGCATGGCTTTCCAGTTTTTAACATCCTTTTCAATCTTTTTCTTCAGATTATCATAGCTTTTATTATAGAGAGGACTACACTGATTCCTAAGTATGTAAATTTTTGAAGACACTGAATGAAATTATTTTTTTGATTTCTTTCTTGGTGAGTTCATTATTCGTGTCTAGAAATGTTGTTCATTTCTTCATGTTGATTTTGTATCCTGCTGCTTTGCTGTATTTATTAGTTCTAAGAGCCTTCAGGAGGAATTTTTCTTAAATTTGATTCTGTCATGTGGAAGATCTCATTGTGAAAAATTGTATCTAGAATTAGCAAATGAGACAACAACAAATTAATAAACTAATGAAGAGGAAAGGAAACAAGAATGAAAAAATACTGTCAGGATGGGAAATACACTTTTGCCAGCTACACTTCTGATAAAGAAATCATATAATATACAGGGAACCCAAAATAATAAAATGTAAAACATACAAAAAAACAAAAAATATGCCCCCCCAAAAGATGATTCATTCAAAAAATGGGGAAGTGAACTGAATGGAGAATTCTCCCAAGAGAAAGTACAAATGGCCAATAAATCTGTGAAAAAGTAGTCAGCATCTTTAGTCCCTAGAGAACTGCAAATCAAAATCCTCGAACTTCCATCACACTCCAGGCTAAACAACTGTCATGAAGAACATGAAAAGCAACAAATGGTAGAAATAATGTTAGGAAAAACGGACATTTCTACATTAACACTGGGAGTAAATTTGTACCACCACTGTGGAAATCAGGACGGAGTTTCCTCAAAAAACAAAATCTAGAAATTCCATTTGACCCAACTCTAGCTTTTTTGGGTATATTTCTAAAACAGCTACAGTCATTTTACTGTACTATGTAATAGATGTATACCTATGTTTACAAAGTGCAATTTACAAAAACTAATCCCTGAAAACATCCTACACGTCTACCAACAGATGATTGGATTAAGAAAATGTGGTGTACAAAATGAAATTTTCACTCATAAAGAACAAATTCAGGTCATTTGCAGAAAAATGGATGTCTTCTGAGAAAATATTCATAGTACTTAAGTGAATTATAAATCAGACACAGACATGATAAATGTCAGGCTTTTTAATCTGAGAAACTTAAAATATAAATAAACAACAGTAAAATAAAGGAGAGATAGTAGGAAGCAGGAAGACAGACATTTTGGAAATTGAAAAGAAAGGAGGGGAAAGCTGTGAGAGAAGGGTATTGAAAATATCAAGATAAGATTGACATATGTTTCAATTGAGCAAAACAAATATAACTACTGTGCACTGTAAGCATATACCAATAAAAATAGCATATTCATTTTATTTATTGAAAAAAGTATTCTGTAGAGCAGAAGACAATACTATACTGGCAGCAACCTGATGCATTTCCTGTGAACTGAGGTTTATGAGTGCTTAAAATGCCAAGTCTAGTATCTGGCTCATAACATGTAGGTTTGCATAAGTGCATAATGATATTTGTGCAACGATACAATTGGCAGTAGATTTTCTTCAGAACTTTTTATTTATTTATTTTTTCTAGAGCTACTTTTTTAAAGTGACGCATCACTGCATTTAAGCTGCTGTTACATCTTTCAAACTTATTCATTGAGATTTTAGTTTTTTGATATGTTTCTTTTTTTTCTGTAATTGACATCCTATTATTAAATTGCTGTATCATTTGATTTTGATATTGTCTATCACTAGTCATTTTGAACAAGAGAAAGGCTTCATCACCGTTTTTTGCCATTCTAATTTAATGTGAGTAAAGTTACTATCCTGGATACATTGTGCATTTTCCCTAGATAATTTTCTGATGCTGTGGACTATAAGCTGTAGAAATTAAAAACTGTAGCTCCATTGAGATAAATGTACCTTTAGTCTGGTCATGGTACATTGTACACTCTCTTATTGACTGGAGAACCACAACTTTGTCAAAAATTTTTCCACTTTTATTGTACCTATTTGGTAAACAGCATTCCAAACTCCTCTGCAGTCATCGTACATGATGACGACAATGTCAAATGTCTCGCTGGCTCGTCCTTCCTGTGTCTCTGTCAGGTGATTTTCTCTCCTGGTAGGAGATCTGAGGATTTATGTAACTTTCTTTCCTCTTAGAGTGGTGGGAGATTCCGTAAGGAGTAAAAGACGTTGCTCTCTAAGCTATGTGAATTCCGTCACAACTTTCTCCGCCGTGTAAAGAATAATTTTTAGGGTTTGCGTGAGGAGGAAAGGTCCACTTTAAAACATCCAGTATTTTATTGCATTCTTTTCCTAAAATTTTCCTCTTTCACCCATATGAATTAATGGGTAGCTTCTTGTTTAAGATTACTGAAATGACTATACCAAAATACAATAATATTTAATTAAAATGGTAAAAGATCCTTGTCAAAATTAAAATAAATGATTCTTGAATTTCATCTTAAAATTTCCTGTATTTCATGAATCAAATGTAATTTTATGTGTATTTATACATGAGGCTGATTTATAGTATGTGAAGGGTAAATGTTATCAAATATTTTGTGTAATAGACATGCTAGGAAGATAGAGTGATTTATAGGGATACCTTTTATTGTATTTGCTCTAATACAGTTTAAAAAGTATGATAACAAAGTGTCACCAAATCATCAGAGGCTTATATGGGCAATGTGATATCTTATGACATCTGTCCTTATTTTAAAAATGTATATGTGAAAATAAAAGATGCTTCTGGCCCAAAGGAAATCTATCTGTGATTGACACTTCTTTAGATACTTATTTTCTTTCAGGTACAATTCAAAATTCTACAGCACATACAAAGAAATTATTTTTTTTTATTTTCAAGTAGTAAGGGATCATTGGACTTCCATTATGCAAGATAGTAAGGTAGTAACAAATTGAGAAGCAAAGAGATGAGGGATGGAAGAGATCCTGTTTATCTTTCAATTTCCTTTTCCCTATTTATTTACTGATTGTTTATTTGCTGTGGTGAATCACTGTCTGATACATAAGTATCCTTTCTCAAACTAATCAAGATGCAAAATGAAGTGCTCATGAGCATACAGATTTTTATATTGTGTTTATGCTATTTTCCTCCTCAGCAATTCTCAATAAAATAACTTAAAACTGAGATAAAGTACAATTAATTTGGAACAATTTTGGTACAGTCCTCCCAGGAGCCCCTCTGAGCCTGCTACTTTCTTTCTGACATGGAAAATTATTGATTCAATTCATTTAAGAGACAAAAGCTATTTGAATAAGTTTATCGCATTGTGAGCTTGGGAAGTTTAAATTTTTAAAGGAAATAATCTATTTCATCTAAGTTATTAAATCCATTACTATGAAATTTTCAATGATATTCATTAACTTTATAATATCAAAATTGGAAATTATGACAATTTAATAACTTTTCTCTGTTATTTCTGTTGATGTAGTTAAAAGCTTATCAAAGTGTTAATCATTTGTGAAGAATTTGGAATGTTTATTTGCTCTATTGATTTTCTGTTTTCAAGTTTATAAATTTTAGCTGTTATACTTAGTTTATTCTTCAGATAATTTCAGTTTATAGTTATTATTTCCCATTTGTCTTGCAGGAAAGTGTAGTATATTAATTTATTTTTCTTTTCTTATTTATGTGTTCAGTGGGATACATTTTCTTCCATTAGAGTTTTTGCTGTGTTTCATAAATTGTGAGTTGGATTTTCAACCTCATTATGTCATTATTGTTCAGACTTTTTCTTTGATTCCTGTGTTACCTAAAATGGTGTTGTTTAATTTCTAGACATATGAGGTTTTCATGTTATATTTCCTTTATTGATTTCTGCTTTATTTTTGTATGATTTCTTTTCCCAGAATATAATCTGTATTGGTTAGTGTTAGTAGACTAAATTTTGTTGATGTTGGATTGACTATTATATAATCATTAGTAAAACCATGTCAATCATGGTATTATTTAGCTCAATTTTATCTTTCTTGAATTTCAGAAAAAGTAATATATGATAGCTTAAATAGTGTGTTGAAATATGCACCTAGAGCAATGGATTTACTCAATCTCCTTTCAGTTCTATCAATTTCGACCTATGTATTTTGGTACTTGGTTTTTAAATATATGAATGTTTAGAATTTTTGTGTCTTTTTAGGTATTTAACACTGTTACTACTCTGTTATATGCTTCTCAATTCTTGATCTTTTCTTCATTCATATAGTTCTACAGTTCATTCTATAGTTCTATATGCAATTCATATAGTGCTACAATTTTATTTAGATTAGAATTACCGTGGTATGTTTAGTGATGTTTAGTTTAGATTAGAATTACCATGTTATGTCTTCTGCCATCATTTTATTGTAAAATTGGCTCAGTTTTATTACGTACTCAGATAATTGTTCTTCTGTTGGTGTATTTTGAGAATTCTTCATGAAAAGGATTAGTAGAACTGTGCTGAGAGCTACTGTTCTTAGCTATTATCGATGTCATATTGTACTCTTTTTCTTTCCCCTCACATTTCTGCTATTTTTGGCCCTAGTTAAATATTTTACAACACTGTATTTTATTACATTACTGCTAATTATAACTATATTATTTATAATGAAAAGATAAGATTTATTTGAAGACACTGAATTCTAAGCAGTTGTTCCCCACTTTTAATATTTAAATACTGTGTTTCTTTCCCTTGATTTTGTGGTTTTGCATGAATAACCCACTGTAATGTTTATTCTGCCTTCTTCTGAAAATGAGTTGTCTTTCATTTCATTGCTTCTTTATCTTAGAAATTAGTTGACTGTCATTTTAATGTTATTAGCCTAATTATTACATTTTGAAGGGGAGGAGGAGTATTCACCCTGTTTTCAGTATGAACTGCGGTTTCGGGTTTATCATTCCTTTTAGGATTTGGGTAATTTTGACTTTAACTATTTTCCTGGTTATCTATGTCTTCTCATTTCCAAATATGTGTATGGTCCAAACTTTATAATTTTTACTCTGTCCTTCAGCATTCTTTTATGGCTTTTATTACTTTTCTTTGTGACTTTTAGCTGGGTAATATCTACTGACATACATTACACCACATTAATCTTTCCCCTTTCTGTTCCATCAAAGGTATTCTTCATCTCTGTTGTAACGTTCTTTATGTATAGTATTGTCTCTCAATGCTTAGAGTCCAAATCTTTCTGCTTTTACCACACATAGTTCATCCATATTTTCTACTATTACCTATTACACCCTATGAATGATTAATCTTATTTGAAAGTCCTTCTTCAAAAATTCTACTTTTTCTGTCTTTTGAGGCTGGTTTTAATGATCGCTTCATACTTTTTTCCTTGGTGGTGGGAATCAAACTTACAGTCTTGCATATGCTGAATGTATGCTGTGATACTGAGGTACATCCAGGACCTACTTGTGTGTTTGATGGGTACCTCAACTTCCTCTCCCACTTTACTATGACTTTTAATTTTCCTAAGCACCTCTTTTTGATTCAGAATTAAGTTCTTCTTAGCAATCCCAATAAACCATTGTTGGCAGATGTCTCAAGGATCTTTACCTCCTTTTACTTCATTTGAGGGTAGGAGTTACTGAATAATAGGAAGTAAAATTTGTTAAGTATTACACTTTCTGCATTTAAAACACTAAAATTTGAATGTATATTAAGGCAGATAAAATACCATGTAAATTCAAAAATGAGAAAGAAAGCTAAAGAATAGAAATGATTTGTGACTCAAGGATTACATGTAAAGAAATCATAAAATAGAACTTGGCATAGGGAAGCTGCCCCACCACATCAGCAAATGTCTACACCAATAAAAGATGATCTTAATCTGACATGAAAGCTTTGTGGGAAAGAACCTTAGTACTGTTGAAAGTGATTTGACTTCAAAGTCTGGAGTTATACTTTAAATGAGAGTGGCCAAATTTTTAAGAGTAGACCTGACTTCAGTCATAATTTTACAGATAATTAAGTCTACAGTTTTTTTCCATTGGAGTATTAGACACACAGGCAACCATAGTACTTAAGAATCTATGAGAGTTCAAGATGTTCAACATCCCATTTTCAACAATGGACAGATCATTCACAAAGAATATCTACCAAACCAAAACAAAACAAAACAAAATGAAACAAAACCCCAGCAAAATTAAGTAGACCTAACAGACATCTACAAAACATTTTACCCAATAGCTGTAGAATATACTTATTTCTCAACAATACATGAACATTTTCTAGAATAACTAATGTGATACATCACAAATCATGTCTCAATGAACATGAAAATATAAAATCATCCCAAATACAAATATCTTTACTGAACACAACTCAATAAAATTAGAAATCAATAATGAAAAATCTGATACTGTGAGAATATGTAGAAATTAAACTATGTGTTTTTGAATAAGCAGTTGAACATACTACAAATAATTACAAAAAGGTAAAATTTCTTGACACAAAAGAAGGCAGGGACACAATATATCACAATATACTTCTCTGTGGGATATAGAAGAAGCAATAGTAACAGTGAATTTTATAGTAAATGAAACTTACATCACAAAAGCAGAAACACTGTAAATAAATTTGCTGTATTTTAAAGGACTAAAAAATCAAGCACAAATCAATAGCAAAATTAATAGAAGGAAAGAGATAATAAGAATCATAACAGAAAAACACAGACAAAAGTAGATCACAAAATGGCAAAATAAAATAGTCTTTCAGAAATATAAACAAAATAGTCCAACACTTAACCATACACTAAGAGTGAGAGAGAAAATTCAAATAAATATAATCAAAGAAGAAGTGGAAAACATAGCAACTCATACTGCAAAGAATCAATAGAGTATTATCAACACTATATGCCAACAAATTAGATAATCTAAAAGGAATACACAAATCTTACACACATCCAAGACTGAATTATGAAAAAATGAAAAAGAACAAATCAATAATGACTAATAAGATTGAATCAGTACTAAAAGTCCCCTAACAAAGAAAAGCTCAGGTATGGAGAACTGTCCTGCTGTGGTCTACCAAAACTTTTGATGAAGAACTAATACATATCCTTCTTAAAGTATGCTAAAAATTAAAATAAGAGGTAATTCTTTCAAATTCATTTTATAAGAACTACAATGCGCTAATACAAAAGAACTATATAGACCCTCCCCAACACACACAGAGAAAAATTCCTCAGTACAATTCTAGCACACTGAATCCAGCAGTATATGAGAAAACTGTTTACCATTATCAAGTGGCAATAATCTCAGGGATTGAAAGACATCTCAAGGTAGACAAATTAATAAACATGACACACCACATCAACTGGATGAAAAGCAAAAACCATATAGTCATTTTAAATGTTGTAGAGAATCTTCTGATCAAGTTCAATGTCCTCTTCTCCTAAAGCATAAAACTCTGTATTGAATAAATGTGATGTAATAAAGGTCACATTTTAAAAAGTGAAAGGGAAAGTGTTTTCCATCTAAAGTTATCTTTATATTGTTAGGTAGTTCAGGATGGCCTCAGATCCACTGTGGAGTCCAGGCTGGGCTCAGGCTGAGGGAGATTCTCTACCTCTTCTTCTTCAGGGCAAGGACTAATGTGCTCAGTTCCTCATTATGCTATTTTGAGACATGGTGGCATCTCAAACTTGTAATCATCCTACCCCATATTCTCATGTACTGCAGATTAGAAGCATCTTTTTTTCCTACATTTTATTAGCATATATTAATTTATATGTACAAGTTCAATATACATATTGAATATATGTGCATATGTATGCATACATATGCAACAGACACAATCAAATCCCCCTTCCCTTCCTGTCATTTCATCTTCCTCCCCCTTCCTAATCTCCAGTAATTACATTCATGTTAGCTATGTTTAGTTTTCAGATGAGGAAACACAGAATTTGTCTTTCTGTGTCTGGTTCATGTTGTTGAAGAGCCAACCCTCTAGATATACTCACCTCACTAGAAGTGGCAGTGTTTTGTCCTTTGTGGCTGAATTATCATTCCATAGTTTTCATTTAGCACACTTTCTTCATTCATCTACAGAGAGGTATCTGGTTTAATTTTATATTTCAGCTACAGTGAATATTGCAGCAATAAAAATGGTCATGCAGGAGTATCTTTGATGTGATTATTTCATTACCTTTAGAAATGTGTCCATAAATAGGACATCTGAATTTCATGGTACATGTACTTTTAGTTTTTGAAGGAACCTATTCTATTCTTCATAATGGCTTTATTTTCTCCAATAATACATGTTTTTTTTTTTTTTCCTTTACACCTTAACAGCATTTGTTACCTTAAAACATATTTTATAGTACCCATTGGAATTGGGCGAACTCTAATTCACATTTATCTGATGGTTAATTGTTTCTGAGCATATTGAAGGGATATTTGTTGAGTATTCATGTGTTTTCTTCCAGATTTAAAATGTTACTCAGGCCCCCGGCATGGTGGTGCACACCTATCATCCCAGCACTCGGGAAGCTGAGGCAGGAGGATCATTGCGAGTTCTAGACCTGCCTGGGCTACAAAGTGAGCTCAAGGCCAGCCTCAACTGCACAGCAAGACCCTGCCTCAAAAAGACAAAAAAAAAAAAAGAATAAAAAATGTTACTCAGGAAAAGTTAGAGAAAGAAAGGTACTATAATACTGTTATGATTCTGAGACACTATTATAAACTTAAAAAACTATTTAGTTTTGTTCTATATTCCATACCTGGAATAAGATACAAAAAGATTAATAAGAATTTATAAACTTGAGATTTGACTTATGCATTTGGATCCTGAATGTTATAAAGCAAATGAAAATGATTGTTGCATATAACAGAACTGCACTGCTCAAATAGTATACTATCAAAGATCACACCTGGCTTTGTGACAAGGACTTATTTATAGATATTAAAAGTTTTTATTCTACATATTTCAAATGAAATATTAATGAATACATTATAACTACCCTGAAATTTATCTTGCAAGGTTATTTTTACAGAGATGATAGTATCTTCAGCCTAGTAAATATATCTTCAATATCAATAATTCATGAATTAAAAATACAATTTAAGAAATTTATAGTTTTCAAACCAATATTAGTATGCAGAAAATTATATTTAGCCCCACCCAATATGAATTTTGGTGGTATGTGTGTCAATTATTTATTTGGATTGATTTTAATGAAAACAAATGTAGGCAAATCAATCTGTAGAGAGAAATTACTTCTTTATCACTATAATCTTTAAAAATTACTTCCACATGTATATTTGAAACGTCACCTTTCCAGTTTATGTTTTTTCCTTAACAAGAAGAAGGTGCATGTGATCACTGGAAGTGCAAACCAAAGTCTCCCTTTCTGTAAGTCTTACATTTATCTTCTGTGTCCTGCTTTTTCCACCTGCACAGAAGTTTCAGAACATTAGCTAATCAATACCCACAGCTCACCTCTAGATAAGGTCTTTATTGCCTGAGATGAAAAAGCTTAAGAAGAGTTAAGTAACTTGTACAAGGTCATTGTGAATTGGTGTCTGAGGAAGGGTTAGCATACAGATTGAGTAGCTTTGGAACTATTTCTACATTCTTAGCGCCTAACAATTCCAGGCAGCCCAGCGAGTGAGAATCTCCTTCAACTGAAGATCTTCTTTACAATGTTCAAACCTATCCACAGGCATATATTCAACGCACATTTCTCTACATTTTTACACAACAGTTTTCACAGGACAAATTCTCTAGCAGGAAAATGCCTTTCTCATTAATTCATATATACATGATTTTGCAAATCAAGTTTCATATATTGTTGGCTTCAGCTAGCTGTTTAAAAACATATTTTTTTTTTTTTACTTTAGGAATGTAACTATTTACTAACAGTCAGCTCATCAGCATCTTTTCCCAATGTATTCTTTACTGAAAGCATTAGATCTCAGTTACTTTTCTAATATAAAATGATTCTTAGCTGTAGGTCTTAATGCAATTATTTTTCTTATTTTAATTAGCTCAATTTAACTGTTTCAAATAGCTTCATAAGTACACGCCACTATTCTAGAATGCTAAAGTTACTTGATCTTCAAAAATGGGATATATGTATGTTGACAGCTGTGTATTTTATGGAAGACAGTTTATCTTCGTGTCAATAAAATCTTTGTATGTTATGTTATCTCATATAATTTCACCCTGTAAAAACAGTACCTTTTTCAGCGTTCTCCTCGACATCATTTATTCCCAGACCTCGCAGAACCTGTCTTTGTTTCGGTTTTGCGTGGGATGATGGCTGTGTCTAGATGTCCCCACAAAGCATCCTGTGGTCAGAGGTGGCCAGTTCAGACAGGGCTGGATTCAGGAGTGTTACTCTGATTTCGAGTGTGATCCTGAGATGAAGGATGCCCTCCCCAGGGTGTGGGTGGCGCCACCCTAAGGATCTGACAGCCTGGAAGGGATGAACGGGAAGCGAGGTGTGCTGCTTGCTGTTGGGGCTGCTACTTCGCTGTTTGCTGCCTTCTGCCTGGCCTGCTCTAAACTATTTCTGCTCTGTGACGGCCACTGCCATCCTGCCCTGCGTTGGCACTAGATGACTCTGGAGCAAAATCTCTACAAACTGTGAGCTGAAAAGAACCTTTGCTCCTTTAACTTTGGGTCTCAGGTGTTTCGTATCAGCAATGAGAAAAGTGACTAAGGCATGTGATTTATACCCTATTTATCTCTCTTAGACTGACTGTGATTGACGGCTGCAGTCAAATCTATGAGTGTCCGAGCTATTTGGACGTTACATCCTTTATCATCTTTCTCTGGGTTCTTGTGACCACTGTCTCAAGTGTTTCAGGTGAGACTCATACACTTTGCAAGCATTTAGCGCTGTTGATAGTTGTGAATTCTGCATCACTTTCTCTACTGATTTTCCCTTCATTCTTTCTTATTTTGAATCCTTCATAGCCTTTCATAAATTAATATTTAAACTATTAACATTCATATTTTCACCTCCATTGATATTTATTCATTTAAGCTTATTTATACACCATTTTCTTATATTTATTTTCTCTTTTATTACAACTCAATTTGTCCTTCTCTTAGGCTAAGTGCAGTGAGTATAACATCTTGATGTATTCATTGGTGGACCCAGCAATACTTCCCATTTGTTGATTAACTTGAGCACACTTCAGTACCATAATCGTAAGCTGTGTGCTCCAAATATAGTAATGTTGTACGTTTTACCCCATTTTCCATCAGTTGTACTTCTATTGACTTGTTTCATAAACACAGGCCAGTTTCCGCTTACTTCCCTGCCAGTCTTTACTGCCAGGGTCTGCAAAGCACACTTGCAGATAGGTATGTTATTATTTTAATTAGTTTCCATTTTTTTTCCTTTCTACTCTTATAAGTTTGAGATAGGACCAGAGCTTCATACCTTAAAGGAAGGATTTTTGTTGTGAGTTATATGTGAAGTTATCTCCTTTCTCTCACGCCTCCCTTCATGACTGTTCATGAAGCTGTAATTATAGACATAGCTTATTTGACGAGTCAGGCCTTTTACATTTCCATACCATGACTTTTTCCTCTCCCAGCGTAAACTTTTGACAGTTCTTCCTCAGACCCCAGTGCTGTCCTTCATAAACTCATATTGACAATAATGGATCCTCTTATGGGGAATATTCTTAATGTAATTCATCTGAAATGTGTAAATCTTCAATTGATTTATATTTGTTACAAACCCTAGTCTATACTAAATGACAAAAGGTAGCCTGCCTCTGCTTCATCGTTCTTTACTTTTTGATAGTGTTACTCTGTTTGCAAACAATATTCTGTTCTCTAAATTTTCCAGAATAAAAAATATATATACCACTTATTTGGTAAAACCCACATCTCAGTTACTTTTCTCTCCTTGCTGGGACAAAACACCTGACAGCCAGAATTAAGGAAAGAAGGGTTTATTTAGCTCACAGTTTGTGCAGGTTTCAGTCCATACTCAGCTGGCTCCAAAGCAGGGCTGTACATGTCAGAGGGCAACAGTTCATGTAGGGGAAGAGAGCAAAGCAGCAAGAGCACAAGAGAGGGGTGACTACAGGCTGTCTCTTTCTCTCCCTTCCGTATGCAAACTATCCACCCCAGGGCAGGTGTAGTTCTCACAACCTTGAATCAATCCTGAACTCTAACAGTCCACCCCATGACTGCATGTGTCTTTTGGGGGACACCCAGACACAAACCATAACAACCGAGTTAAAGTTTGTTCAGTTCTCCTAAGATTCCCTTCTTATTCTTCACTTGTTATTTCTGTACTTTGCAAAAACACTTGGTCAAAAAATAAGACAGCAGACAGATTTTCTTGCATGAATGTTCTGTTGCTCTACGTGGTCCTCAAGGAACATTACCTTGTCTTGATGTCACCCTTCTATATTTAGTGTATAATATTAATTATCATAAATATGCATTCAAATGCTATTTGTCTTTTTTATGCAGTGTCATCAGTACTTTTGCTTGTGGTAAGGGTTATGATATAAGCAGTATACTTTTAGGAAAATCAGAAAAGGCTACTAGATGGCTTAGTATTGATCTCATTTGAATTTATCACCTCATCCTATAGAATTTTAAAGAAAAAATATGAGAACATAGAATCCTTTCATACCTGCTAGCCTCCCCCTGACATAATGGCTGAGACGTTGCTTCAGTTTGCCATATGCATGGACCACAAATCCAAGATGATGTAGGAAGTAACTATGTAAGATGATTCCTGTAAAGCCCCAAGAATGGATCTTATGGTTTAGATATAAAAGCTCTGCCCCAAAGCTCACATGTTTGGAAGGTGATTAGATCTCAGGAGAACTGTAATCATCAGTGTATTAACCCCCCTGATGAGCTCATTAGCTGAGTGTGCTGATATGAAGTGGACACTGCTTGGAGTTGGATCACAAAGGATGGCGGGGAAATAGCATGGAAAAGTGTGTTCCTGTCCCCAGACCCTGCTTTCGCCCTCTGCCTTCTGGCTGTGGCTGTCCTCCTCCAGCCCTTCCACTACTCCCTTTCCACATTGAAACTGCGGGAGAATGAATTAAATCTCTAAACATCAGCAAAAATAAACACCCCCCAAACTGCTCTTTTCTGGTATTTTGTTCCAGTAATGGGAAAATGACCAAAGTAGTATCCAAGTCCTAAATAAAATATATGGTGTGTTTAAGTTATAGAGTGAACTGGATTTGGTAAATAAGAGGTGAACACCCAGTATATTATTAATCTAAAGGGATGAGCAGGAAGCAGATAGCTGGAATTTCAAATCCAAGGAGGAAAAAGCATGAAATACTGTTCACTATCCATGAGAAAATTATTCCCTAGATTATGTACTTGCAAAAACTTCTGGAATCTTCCCATGTAAAATTCATAGGCAAATCTCTTACGTTAAAAAAGTATTCTCAAGTCTTCAGCTCATCATAGGACACGGTATCCCTGGCTAGCTAGATACATTTCATAAGTGATTATTGAGAACTTACTACACACCAGTCAAGGAAATGGTCAAGGCTATTGAAATACATCAGGGATTACAGTGGACAGAAATGCTTGCCAATGAATGGCTAATAGTGTAATAAGGCAAAGTAAAAAGTAAATAAATCTAGTAAATAAAAAACCTTCATATCATGTTAAAATTGATAAGAAAGAGCTTAGAGTACAGTGTTTGTTGAGGTGCAAGGGACAGTTCATTGCATTTGCATAAGCTGATATGAATGACCTCGTTGAGGAGGATTGAAGATGTTGAAATAGGTTTTCCAAGGGTGGAAGAGCATCCCTTGTAAAAGTAAAGCCAGAACATGAGCAGAAAAATGCCCAGAGGGTTAGCAGAACAACCTGGTGTACCATGGCTATTGTGGGTACAAGTATCAGAAAATTATTTCACTGAGATACACAGTGGTCGAGTCATACAGAGTACCACAGTCTATTTAAATAGCTTTGCTACATATTCTGAGTTAAATGAGGAAATATCACCAAGTTTTGAGAAGGGAATTATGATGATAAGTCTGAGTGTTTTGAGAAAAATGTCAGTTTCTGTGTGGAGAACAGATTTTGTAGGGACAAGGACACAAAAAAGGATAACTGTTAGGAGACAATTTCAGGCATGTGGGTGAATGACAGTGGTGAGATTCAGCAGACTTGTAATATTGGACATAGTGAGAGGACCATGTGTTTATATTATTTACACACAAAGTATATATCTGGTGTATACATCAGTCATGTAGCATAATTATAGATTAACAGATAGATACAAAGATATAGACCTAGAGTTAGAGAGAGAGAGAGAGATGCAGAAATACAGATATATAGGTGCAACAGAATTAATCCCAAATATTTTTGCCTGAAAAATCTGGACACATGGATACATGTAATACCAGCTGTATTAAGGAAAAAATCCAGCTTTCATATTTGAACAGGTTACACTTAGTATTTAAGTGGAAATGTTGAGTAGGATTTTGAATACGACTTCCAACATCATCTGGAAGATTCCTTCCATCAAAAATGTTTTGTCCTTCAGAGAAATTTTGTATGTATGTATATACATGACAGTTAACATGGTTGTTCTTCTGTCTTCTATTTCTATGCTGAAAGAAACTGTCAATGAGTCTTTGGTTGACCAGTATTGCATGTCTATATCTGTTTCTATGAGAAGCCACTTTGAAGATATCAATATGTAATACAACAACCATTGTTAATGTCCTTCATAGGCTAATTTTTTACACTAAGCATTGTAATTATTGTGTTCTCTTCAAAGGGTAAATAAAGTTCATATTTTAATCTGGAAAATATAATACAAATTTACTTTATCATAAGATAATAACTCTCCTTTCTATATGTGTTAACCAAAGCTTACAGCCAATTATTACTAAGGTTAGGTCAGACTGTTGAGAAAGCATCATAAGCTTTACTATTATGTCTTTCATATTTTTCATAACATAAAACACAACTTCTCAATTACTATCTAACTTAAGATGAAGCATACCTATAGTTAGCCATTGAATTTTACCACTGCATGAGATGTTTCTCTCAATATCTCTGTACTTTTGTTTCTTTGTGAATTAGCTATCATCCTATATGTTACGTCATAGAACGTCATATGTGTGAACTATAATCAGAGAAGAGAGTCATTTATCATTTAATTCTGACCTGTCTACTACCATTGATTGTTTCTTTAAGCAAAAGAGTTTCAAAAAATTTCTGTTAATTTTTGAAAATCAATCATGTTTCTCTCTATATAAGCATTATGTGAAATCAAACAAATTGAGCTCAGTGACTATAACCATCAAATACTGAACAACAGACACATTCTAATTTAAAGGGTGATTATTCCTCCACTGTGATCTTTTGTTTTAGTTGTAGAAAGATCACTCACGGTGAGATCCACCATCTTTGTCACATTACTGACCTACAGCACAGGATCGATAACTATCGGCACAGTATTGTACAACAGATTTCAAGAGCTCCTTTATCGTCCACAGCTGAAGATTAATACCCAGGGAAAAGCAATTCTCCATTTCCCTGTCACCTGAGCTTCCGGTCACTACCATATGCTCTCTGCCTGTATGAGCTTGCCTATTTTAAATACCTCATGCGAGCAGTTTAATATAGTATTTGTCTTTCAATGCTTGATTGATTTCACTTAGCATAATATACTCAAGGTTCATCTTTATCACAGATTGTTTATTAACTTTGAATAATATTCTATTGCATGAATCTGCTAAGTGTTTTAGTTTTTTTTTTCTGTTAATGGACATGTAGATATTTTCCTCCTCTTGATTCTTATGAGTACTGCTGTAGTTATGTGGAAAGGTAGAATCTTTTCAAGGTAATCATTTCAATTTTGCAGATAAGGTATACTGTACCGTATGTTGGTTTTATTTTTATTTTTTTAAAAAATATGCAGACTCTTATCCATAGCAGCAATGCCACTATACATTACCACTGTTAATGTATAAGTGCTCCATTTCCCCATGTCTTATCAACACTCGATTTTTTCATGTATTTATTTATTTGTTTTTATGGCTGTCATTCTAAGCATTCTAATATGGTATCTCATTCTGGCTTGGCTTTGCATTCATGATGAACAGTGGGGCTCAGCATTTTTCCTGTTTTTCTTCTTATTATCAGTTCCCCTACCCAGGATTCGCTTTCACTGCATTTATATTTTGTTTTTTTTGTTTTTGTTTTTTTTTCCAGTACCAGGAATCGAACTCACGACGTTGCACTTGCCAGCCAGGTGCTGTGACGCTGAGCTAAATCCCCAGCCCCTGCATTTATATTTTGATCATATCCATTACTTTTCTGCCTTTCCTTTCACCTCCCTCTCTCCACTCATCCTTATTCCCTTCCTTTTTTGGAACAATAGTCTCTTTTCTAATTTCTTGTCACTTGGTTTTAGATTCCCCCTGTGATACAGGCTTTTCTGAGTCAGACCAATTTCATTCAGCACAGTCATCGCCATTTCCATCTGTTTTCATTGAGTGAGAAAACTCCATTCGTCATTGTGGCTTAGTAATACTCCCTCATGCTCATACAACACATTTCCTCTATGAATTCATCTGTTCGTGGTTACCGCGGCTAACTACCGAGCTTGGCTCTTGTGAAAGGTGCCTCCGTAACTGTGTGTATGTCGTTATCCCTATAGTATGTTGCCTTTAATTCTGTCAAGTACATTCAAAAATGATGTACAAGGAGCAAATATTAGCTCTATGATTTATGTTTTTGGGTAATTTTCATTAAATTGACTTCTATCGAGGATGTATTACTTTACAATCTCAATAAAAATGGAGAAATCTCCATTTTATCCTGTGTCTATGGCAGAACTTATTAGTTTTTTTATCTTGATTGTGACAAGACTTACTGGCGGGGGAAGTAATCTCAGTGTAGTTCTGATTTGCATTTTCTCATCTAAAGATGTTGAACGTTTTTTTTCATACATTGGTCAGCCCTTTGAATTTCTTTAGAGCAGTATCCATTCATCTGAGTATGTACTGGTTACACTATTTGACTGGGGGGTGTTCTTTTAATTCTTCACAAATTCTAGATATAAACAACCTGTGGAGTAGGAGGAAATCTTTGCCAGCTACTCTCCCCACAGAGTTAATCTCTAGAACTGTAGATTGTATGATTGGTATTTTGATGTGATTGCATTGAATCTATAGACCAGTTTTCCTAAAGTGACACTTTTAATAATAGTAAATCACGGGCTCCTTGGACACAAAAAGACTTACCATTTTCTAGTGTCTTCTACTTATTTGCTCAGTGCTCTGAACATTGCAGTGTAGAGATTTTCATACCCTTGGTTAGATTGATCTCTAGTACTGTATTTTTTAAGGTTATTGCGAAATGAACTCATTTACTGTTTCCTTTTTCAGTCCATTCATTATTGGTATATAGAAAAATAATTATGTCTTAAGTGTTGATTTTATGTCTGAATGCAAACATCAGCTATAATCATCATTTGGTAAATTATTTAGGGTCTTCTAAGTATAGGATCATATTATCTACAGTAGCTACTTTTTATATACTTGTTCTTTATTTCTTTGTTAGCTTCTTTGAAAACATATCCACTCAAGTCCTTTCCCCATTTTTGTTAAGTTTGGTTATATATGTTTATTCTTTCTTTTGATTTGTAGGAATTCCTTATATACTTCATACATTTACCTTCTATTAGCTATATTCTTAGTAAATTTGTCTTCACAGCTCCAGATTGCCTTTTCTGCCTGCTGATTTTTTCTTTTGCTACACAGAAACCTTTTCGTTTGTTATTATCTCCTTCCTCTCCTATCTTCTCTGCTTCCTCCTCTTCCTCTGTCCTTCTCCTTTCTTCTCTTCCTTCTTCCTGGCTGTGCTTTTGGCTGTTCGTAACAATGTTGTAAATGTTGCACTTCTGTTTTCTTGTATGAAATTCACAATATAAAGTCTTATATTTTTATCTTTAATACATTTCAAATTGGTTTTGTATACAGTTTGGAATCTGATTTCATTCTTTTCATATGGCAGCCAGTATACCTAGCGTCATTTGTCGCAGGGATTTTACCTTACCCAATGTATGTCTTTGCAAACTTTATGAATATCATTTGATTCTTTTCTGGAATCTCCATTCTATTCCATTAGTCTTTTATGCCTGTACAATGTGATTTTATTCACTCTAGATTATAATGAATCAGAAATTTTGATAGATCCAGTTCGGCTTTACTCTCCTTCAGGTTGCTTTGGCTTTTCAAGGTTGTCATGGGAGAGCACTGAATTTAGCAGAGCTGGGATGTGTGGAGAGACTTTGGTGAAGCTATAGACTGCCTCGGGAGACAGAGACATTTGAAAGATATTGATTGTCCCAGAAGGAAACTCTTATTTCTTTCAATAAATTTGTGTTTTCTTTAATGTATTTCATCAATGACATAGTTTTTAGAATACAAATCTCTCATCTTTTTTAATTTTATCATTTTAATAATATAAATAAGTCTAATTTTTTAATTGTCTCATTGGATTGCTCATTTTCAGGGCATAGAACTGAAACTAATTTCTGAATGTTAATTTTATTTACTTCTATCCCTAGTTTCTTGAGTGATTTTATTAGTAGTGTACAGCTTTGCACTGTCATTACCTATGAGATACGTGATATGATCCTGTTACTTTTATAAATTATTCTCTTGCAGTGTATCAGATAAATTGATCCTTGAATGTGAATTATCTTTGTCCCTCAGGGGTAAGTCCTTTTTAAATATGATGTGTGACCCTTTTAGTGAACGTCAAATGAGTTTTGCCAGGGTTTTGGTGAAGATTTCTGTAGCTGTGTTCATCCATGAAATTGGCCAGCAGTTTTCTTTCTTCCTAATATCTTTTGTCTGGCTTTAACATCAGTATAATGCTAGCTTCGTAAAATTACTATAAAATTTTCCTTCCTCTAAAACTTTGGAAAAGGTTAAGGATGATTAGTTTTAATTCTTCATCTACTATTTGCTGAAATTCAACAGAAAAGGCACTTGCTCTTCCACTCTTTGGTGAAAAGCTTTGACTCATGTTTTAATCTCTTAGGTATTTATACATCTGCTGAGATTTTTTTCTTTCTTCTCAGCTCAGGTTTGCAGAGTTGTGCATCTTTAAGCACTTCTTCATTTCTTCTAGATTATTTAATTTGTTGGCAATTAAATAGGGGCTTAATGCAATTTCATGTTTTTTGTGTTTCTGTAGAATTAGTTACACTATCTTCTCTTTTATTTCTGATTCATCTTATTCCACTCCTTTTCTCCCTGTTTTTATAAACCATTTACAAGTTTATCACTTAATCTTAAAAAAAATCTTAGTTTTATTGATTTTTAAAAATTTTTATTGTGTATTTTGACTCAGATCTTTATACTTTCTCCTTCTGCTAGTTTTGAGCTCAACGTTTTCTCCTTTTCCTGGTTTCTTAAGGTACTAGTTCATCTGTATGATATCTTTCCTTCTGTTTCTGCTGTGACTGCTGTTGCAGGTTTTTGTAGAGCTAGGAATCAGACCAGCGGCTTCTGCCACTGTTACAGGCCCAACTTCTTTCTTCTTTTTTTCTGTGGTTATCTATTACTGAATATTTTCTTTCTAGTGCTATTCTTGTTATATCCCAAGATTTCTTGGTACAATGAGTTTTGATTTCATTTTCTCAAAATATTTTCTAGTTTTCAGTGTTTCTTCTTTGATCCATTTATTGTTCAAGAGGACGTTGTTTAATTTCATGTTGATATTTTATAATTCATTCTACTTTAACACCAATTTTCTGATAATTTAGTTAATATAAATACTTCATCGATATTTTATTAAGACCCTAGAGATATCAGTGAAAAAGATACACTTTTCTACATTTCTAGGTCAGGCTGTTGTGTCAATGAGTTAATCAGTATGCTACTTTACTTATTGACTCGGAAGTTTTCTGTAAAGTATATGCAAACATGCCAGTTCCAAATTTTACATCAGAAATTAAACTCCATAAGTGCATACACTGCATTAACTCCAAACTGACTTCATTTACAAATCTCAAAATATCAAGCCCATTAACAGAGTGTCTGCCATCCTGAGGAGAGTGCTTTACAGATAACAACCATTCAGTGAAACTGTGTTCCTTTGAAAAAAGAATTAGAAAATACAACTTGAGTCTAATTAGATATTACAATAGCTCCTTTAATCTATACTTGACATTCTAAAGTTTTGCATTCCCTTATATTTGCTATTAACAGAAACTATTTTTTTAATGAAGCCACTAAATTATGCCTTTTGCCAAGTTCTTGGTGGACATATTAGTGTAGAGCATTTCTCAGACTGAAAAGAGTCACCCAGTGAAATATTCTATTGGCTATTTGGAAGAATTAGCTATTTGGAGTAACATATTAAAGTAGAAAGGATAAAATGTACAGAGGGCATCATAATTTTAGTTGCTTTTGAAATGAGTGAAAAAGCCTAAGCATAGTATTTTATCTGATGCTAATTCAATAACTTAAAATTCTATTTTTAGCCATTTGTGGAGGCATGAGAAAGTTGTTTTTTGTGATTCCCTAAAAATGTTCTTGTTATAATAAAATAGATGATTTTACATGTGAAAAATATAAATTAAAAAAATAAATTTTCATTTTCCTGTTATGAAACACTTTAATGACATTTTAACAAATACAGTGTTGAGAGCACATTTTTCATCCCATATAAAAATGTCACTTCATTCTACTGGGAATACTATGAAAAACTAAAGGCAATCTGATGTGTAAACTATACTTGGTATTACTCAATAAATTTAGTCTTTACAATTTGAGAAGCAGTACTTTTTAATTTTTATTTTTATTTTAATTTTTCCATTTTTTTACCGTAAGTACTCAGGACACACCTAGGAGAGTAATTCAGTACATTTACACTTACACTTGAATATCTAAGCCTGCCCGAGCTCGATCAAGGACTATTATTTTGGTGAGTCCTTCTGTGGACAGCAGTGCTTGTGTCACTGCTTCATGTTAGGTAAAGCGACTAGGGAAAGCTGTCCGTTTATTCTGTACAAAAAGATCTCCTTTGGTGATTTCTGTTGCACTGAGATATGCATGTCAGTGAGTCCAGAGAATGTAAAGCTGAATTATTATTACATATAATATTTTGTTTGCTACTTTATAATCTTTGGTAGAAAAGGGTAAGGCATTCAAAACAAGAAGAAGTATTATTTACCAACATGCTTTTGTACCTTCTGAGGAATTAACTGCAATGCTATTGTAAGATGTCTCTGACCTTATAGAGGTTGCTGTCCTTTGGGGTCTGAAAGTGATAGCTTCTGTATCAAGTAATAAATTATTGGAATCATTTTTTGAAAGTAAATATCAGATATATATATTTTGTATTATTTTGGTTTTCAAAAAAGAGAATTACTTTAACTAACCTGGCTTATATAAAATGTGTGTGTGTGTGTGTGTGTGTACATGTGGGAAGGGGTTATTTATAAACTTTCCACACACAAGAAAAAGCTAAAAGCAGACAATTAGGCTGTAGAGGAAAACAGCCACTTGTAGCCATTCTTCAAGTACTATTAAAACTGCTTCTATTTAACATTTGAGAGGGGTTAAACCTGAGTGGCCACTATTTCTTCTTTTCTACGTATGATTTCTGACTTAGAAGTAATTTGGAGAAAAATGAGTTTTTCATGGATCAACAGAAAGACCATTTTGTTTTTAAATTTCCTATGCCTCAGTGCAAAACTCTGAGTGAATGCTTACTATGCTTAATTTAGAATTCTAACCAATATAAATGGTAATTTATCTCAATATATGTGAATACTTTTTACCTCAAATACTACCTAAAGATACATGTGGTATAAATTTTGGGAATTTTATTATTTTGGGGTAATGTTCTTCCTTTAACTTCCATTTCTCCTGGAATAATCTGAGTTTAGATCAGTACATAGCACCTTATGTTTTCAGATCTTACATTTTTGTTTCTTAAATACGCTATATGAACATAAATATAGTTGTTTATAAATTCAACCCAATCCTTTCAATTTCTTAAACTCAGTCCTTATAAACCATAGCACTGAATTATGATCTTTACGTTCAGTTTGATATTAGCAGTTTTGCTAAGTTAGAGCTAAATGTGCTACTAAAAATATAATCTATGTGCTCTGGAAGTGAACCCCTTGGAAGAGGATTTTCTTGAACCTGCAAGGCCCTGTTGTTTAATTCCTGGTGCCATATAAAATACAAACAGACAAGTGAATAGGTAGAACAAAATTCACAACTTACGACTGATACCTATTAAGCAATTATAGAAACTAAGAAAAACTTGAAATCAAGGAAAAATATGACTACTCACAGCTAGAAAAATGGAAAATGCCATATTAAATTCCATTAGGAAAATAAAAGACTATCTTCTGGTTCAACAAATCAGTAGCTATAAAATAATAGCTTAGGATAATGTAAATGAAATTAAATTACCGTGTAAATTCCCTACAGTGCACATAGATATATAAAATATTTTAAGTAGATTACGCACAGCAATTTTGCAAGTTTTCCATTTACTCCTAATTCCCTTCAAAAAGCTAAGAACTAAGACCTATAGAATAGCCAGGAACTGGGGGCAGCCAGAATACTGGGATTGTCGCGAGTGAAAATGCTTTCAATATCGGAAAATATTGAGCCCTAGATTTTCTCAACTGTCACAGCTGTTTCGGGCAGTTTGACGTGTCGACATCAATCACCTTATTACTTCCTAAACCATTCTTGATGCAACACAGCCAGCTCACTTTTTCCCATTCATCTAACTTGTCCCATTTGCTTTCTACACATTTCAGATTACTATGTAAGTAACTCATTAAGAAAATAAAAATGCAACCCTCTACTATAATTTCATACGTATGTGTACGTACACATATTCCTTCTAGAGTGTTAATCGGCTCGTTTAACAACTAAAGGACGAAGTTACCCAGGACTGCGATGTCTCTCAGCATTTGGATACAAGGTGTGTATTCATACACCAACACACTTGCATTAATCAAAAACAGTCGTGACTTTATGTATTTCAAAAATCGTACACTTTAAGAATAATTCTTTTCTGTATACACTTTTAGATTTCTGTTTTTCTAATTTTTAAAGTTTATGAGCACATATTTGCCATGCATCATGATTAAATTGATCGTGGGGAGTGAGCGCATGTCTATAACATGCCTGAATTCCTTTTACACCTCTTCCCCTCCCCTTCCTCCTCCCTCCCTCCGTGTCTTGGCCCCATTCTCCTTTGCGAAAGATCTCTCTGTTCGCTATTATTTGTCTTTTAATTTACTATTTAAATCATTCCCTTGGCAGGGCATGGTAGCGCACGCCTATAATCCCACCACTCCGGAGGCTGGGGCAGGAGGATTGCCATGAGTCTGAGGCCAACCTGAGCTGCGTGGTGAGTGGAAGTTCAGCCCACAGCACGCAGTGAGGACCTGGCTTAAAAACAAAAAAAAATGTATTTCTTCATATGTGAAAATTCACGTGATATTTAACTTTGTATTTTTGATTAATTTCACCTAATATTATTTCAAAGATCATCTATTTTCCCACAAATGACTCAATTTTATCTTTTGAGACAGAATTGTACTCCATTGAATATAAATACTATATGTCTTTATTCCTTCATCTGTTGAGGGATATTATAGGCAGTTTCTGGGATTTAGCCATTACAAATTGTGCTGCTGTAAATATAGGTATGTGTACATAATAATATATATGAATATCTATGATTCTCTAGGCCATATTACAGTGTTGTCATTACTGAATATACATTGCAGTGTAATACCTTTGTAGGAAAAAAATACAATGCTAATGTGAGAAAGTCAAAGAAATGTAGTAAAATAGTCCAGAAATGATAGGAGACTGGGACACATATTAAATCTAATGCAACAAGGCAAGAATAGAAATGTCTCTCTCTGTCTCTCTCTCTGTCTCTCTCTCTCTCTCTCTCTCACACACACACACACACACACACACACACATGAACATGATTGAATAAATGTGTCTATTCATGTTCATTAAAATATTTTGTTGCTTTTCTATATATGAACTCTTTCAAGCTATTTTGAAAAAGAAAATAAAGTCATAACAACACATCAAATCTCACTGTCTGCAAGAAAATGTTCCTGCATTGGAATGGAGTTATTTGCTTCATTCCCTCTGGTCTTTCAAATTGATTTTTATTCATTCCCTTTTCACTTCACACATTTCATCGTGTGTTAGTATTATTTGTGTATATCTGAACTCATTAGAGATGTGGAAAAACACTAATCAGTACAATATTTTTTCTTTTTCTACAAGATAGAGTGCAGTATTTAAAACGTAAGATTCTCAAGCATATTTATTTAATTAAATATAACTTTAATCTCCAAAGTACAGTGTATGTACTTTACAGTTCATATTGTGTGTACTATACTTTTGTGTAAACAGACATGTGCCCCTGAAACCCAATTTCAAAGAAAAATATAATTCTCCAATCCAGAAATCCACAAAGTGTTCACTACTATAGTCAGCCTCAGCTGCAGAAATGCACCTCTTCTGAAGTCAAATGTCTGGAGTCTGAGCTATTAACCATCTTTGGGAATATCATGTGTCTCAGACCTGTGAGAGTAAGAGTTACTTGCTTAAGGTACCTCCTGGTCTGGTCGAGTGTTTTATGGACCTTTAACAAACTCCACATTTCACTGGGTCCAAGACTCCTGCCCCTTGCTTTGCTGAGGTGTTGTTTCTCATTAGACGGCTTGTGCAATATTCTGGGCTCAATTGTGCATTTCCTCAAATTCATCTTGAAGCCTAAACCCCACTACAGTACTTCAAATGTGACTGCATTAGGAGATAAGGTGTTTAAAGCTAATTAAGGATAGATGAAGTCATTACAGTATGTCTTACTGAGGTGTCCTCATAAAGAAAAGTGATAGTACATGCAAACGCACATAAGCAGGATAGACAAAGGGGGAGATAACCACGCGGCAAGTCCAGTACGGAGCTCCTCATAAAACCCAACCTGGTTTTCAGAGACCTTGAGTTTGTATTCTGAGGCAGGAGAAATATGAACAAATACATTTTTGTTGTGATAAGCACAGTGTATAGTAGTATTTGACACTTCTCTAAAATTATACATATTTTGACCTTTGATTCAGATTTATTTTCTCAGAATCCACCATCTGACAGTTGGAACCAAAATTGATCCAAGAAATTAACTAATAGGATGAGATTTTGGAGCTGATACAGGAAAATAATAGAGAACTTCCCTTGCCAAACATTGTGAGAAGTGTGTCAGAGCCGATGACCTCCTTTCTCCACTGGTGTTGGTGACAATAAATGCCTTTCAGGTCAAGCTCTGACTTGGCATCTGCTCCCAGAAGACATGAAGTTCACTGATGGGAGCTTTATGGAAATGTCAGTGGTCAAATTCAGTGTGAGAAGCATTAGAATTTCCACATACTTCTTCACCCCCCTTTCTCCATAAGTTATACGTATACATGGCATGCACCTCATAACAACATTTTAGTCAACAGAGGATCTCATCCGCAGCACGCGTCTTTGAGATTGTATTGCCAAGTGAAGTACCCATCTTAGCTTGTGTAAGTACACTCTACAACATTTGCAGGATGCAATAACTTAAAATGCATTTCTCAATACATAGCACTGTCTTTAAGGAATGTTTTATTGTACATGTGTGTGTTCCTGTGTGTCTGTATGTGTTTCACCACTACACGTATTAACTGATATGCTCTCCAGACAAATGACAAAAGCCCCATGGATTAGCATGTGAAAGCGGGTGAAATACTTATCTAAATGAGAGTTAGTCTTCATATCTCAATTGATTGGAGCAGGTAATGCCTAGCAGATTAGTAAAGCATGCTCTTAGGTATGTCCCAGAGGGTCATGGAGGGGTAACCTTGGGTACTGTTTTTGGTCCCTCACCCTTTTGTCTTTGGCACTGTTCCCCTGTACTATTTCTAGTCCATCATAAATTGAGAACCTTTGCTCCACGATGACATTCCTTCCTCCAAGCTTGTCAGCTAGGGACTGAATTCCATGAACCGTAAACAAAATAACCCTTTCCCCTTTTCAGTTACAAGTGTTGGGTTTTATGTTGAGTGATGGGAACATAGGTAAATATAGAAAATTGGTGTTGGGAGTGGGGCCCAGGTATGCCTTTGGTGCAGTTGCCTATATTTAAAAACTACATATGTCTTTTGCTATTCATTGTTTTTCTCTAGAGAGCTCACAGATTTGTAGCTGAAGTGGGGTCACAACTGTGACTGCCACTGATTGTATAGTTTAAATCCTTTGGAACTGGTTTGCAGAACAAAGATGTTTGGACTCAGAGAACTCTTAAAATATAGCTTGATCTGTGACTCTAGTTAGAGCAGAGAAGGCCTGCTTGCTGAAAGAAAAGTTGGTCACAATGATTCCATAATCAGTTGTACTGGAAGCCATGTATACATACAATTTGTTCATACTTTTCCAACGTATGAAGCTGTGGGAATGAAACCTAAAATTGAAGTGCAGACCCCTTGAGGGAGGCAAAGCCAGGAATATCAAATGTCTGCAGGCTGTGAGCAGAGCCAGGACAGAAGAGAGGCTACATGAGACCAAGTTGTGAAGGCTCCAGGGGTCGCTAACCCGACCCCTGCAGAGCTCACATTGTACCACTCTGCGGCCCGGGAAGCCTGCTGTGGAGTTCCAAGGCCTCATATTTGCAGTGCTGGATTTCATGTTGATGCTGGGTGGAGCAATCTGTAGACATCTACTAAGAGCGTTTGTTCACGGGTTTGGTTTAGTTCTGAAATTCCTTTGTTGATTTTTTGTCTAGCTAATCTATCTGTTTGCCAGAGTATTACTAGAGGTCTCCCTTAACAATTATGTTAGTGTTTATTTGATTTTCCATGGCCATTAACATTTGTTTTATATAGCTAAGTGTACCAGGACCTGATGCCTGTATATTTATGATTGTTATCTCTTCCTTCTGGAGTTTTCCCTTAACAAGTATATAGTGACGTTCTTTGGTTCTTTTGATCAATCTTGGCTTGAAATTCACATTAACTGCATCTAGAATAGCTACACTTTCTTTTTTCAGGATTCTTTTTTTTTTTTTTTTTTTTTGTCATTTTGAAACAGGGTTTCTCTATGCAATTCAGGCTGGCCTTGGGCTCACGTAGAAGCCCAGGTTGGTCTCAAACTCTCAAGAATCCCCTTGCCTCAGCCTCCCGAGTGCTGGGATTACAGGCGTGTGCCACCACAGCAGTTAGAGAAAAGAAATAAATCACCTCTGTGGGAAAACCGATTAGAATCACAAGAGACTTCTCAACACAAACTCTGAAGTCAAGGAGAGATGGAGTGAAGTATTTCACGACCTAATATAAAACAACCTCCAACCCAGATTAATGTACCCTGCAAAATTATCTTTCAGAACTAATGGAGAAATGAAATAATTCCATAACAAAGATCAGCTGAAGAAACTCATAGCCACCAAATCAATTCTCAAAAGTTCACTGAAGGATATTTGAAAAGAGATAAGGAAGATCACAATTATAACACTAATAGAAAGAAGCCACCAGGCAGGACATTCAAATAAACAGAGGGGAAAGAAGGGCACCAACAATAGGAAAATAATATAAGATGGATAAGCCGTACATATCAGTTAAAATTATCAAGGTAAATGGTCTCAAATCAAAAGAAATAGATTGGCAGTATAGATCAAAAACTAAAATCCAACAATATGCTGCATACAGGAAACATATTTAACTCTAAAAGAAATTCATAGACTTAAAGTCAAAAAAAAGGAAAAGAATATTACCTGTTCTGGAATCTTGATTATTCTATGCCTGGGAGTACATTTATTTTGATCATGGTTCTTTGGAGTTCTATATGCTTCACTTATTTTTGTGTCAAATTCTTTACCCATGTTTGGAAATTTTCTGCCATTACTTCTGTGAAGAGGTTTATCTTATGGGGTTTGCACTGTCTTCACCTCTACTCACTTTAATCAATGTTCTGTTCTTTTCTTCATCTTGTAGCTGTTGGATTGATTTTTCATGGTTCTTGCTATTTTAAAAATATCTTTCTTTGGCCACTGTCCACAATCCTTTTCTAAATCTCATCTTCTGTCCTCTCCTCCATTCAATCTGTGGTTTATAATTTCAATGGACTTTTTAATCTTTTGGATATCTGTTTGGATCTGTTTTGTGGCTTCCCTTTCTTCTCTATGTTCTGCATTCATGGTTTCCTTTGTTTTCCTAAGTGCCTCTAACTTTTTTTCTGTGTCTACTCTAAATTTATTGGATATGACTTTCATTTTGATCATCATTTCTCTTTTCTACCTTAGAGAATATTTTTTTCTATAGGCACCTTCATTTTATTATTATTTTTTAATTTCACTGCTATCATTTCAGAAAGTTCCAGTGTGTGTTTTCTGATTTCTTCTGTCCCATTGTACTCTGTACTTGTCCTGGGGCTGGAAATCTGGAGTTTTATTTTGCTTCTGCATCCTGCCATTTTCTATCTTGTTCTAGTTTTTCTATGTTGGTCCTTGTAGATTTCTTATGGTAGACAGTTTTATCAGTACTACTTTGGCTTCCCTAGCAAATATCTGTTCCTCAGAGATGTCTTCTAGGTGTAAGTGGTCCTTGGTCTTTGTGTCTATCCCAAGAACCCACCTTCCCAGCTTATTAAGAATGGAGAGATGCTATCTATTTGCCTCTGCACCCCGTCCTTTCACACCGGACTATGATGCTGGTTATCACCCCAGGCAATCACAGTGCTGTCATACAAGTGAGAAAATATGATTAAAACATGTGTGACACCCTGACTAAAGTAGCAATAACAATAACCTTCAGCATTGCCTAGGAACTGACCAACTGTGGTAACTGTTAATTTGGTACCTTTAACCATAGAAGCAAGCTCCACAGTTATATACTAAATCCACCATATATCAGGAACTGATATACAGTGAGTTTGCCTTTGGTGGATGGATTTTACCTTCTAGGTCAGCGGGGCCCCTTGGGAAACAAACTTCTGTTACTGCTGGTCCACTCCTGCAGGCACCATGGTGCTGCTGGGTCACCTTGGCCTTGATCCCTCTCTTAAGTTTCAGTATACCCCTGTCAGACATTTTGTGAGAAGAATTCTTTGTTGGAGTAGGGTAGACAACCTTCCTTCTTGGCTGTGTTGCCTAGTTGCCTACTTCTGCCAAGGTCTCTCAAACTCTTTGTGATGCTGATACCTCCAGTTCTGGTGAATTCTTCTAAGATTTAGTAGAATCCTTAGTTTAGCTTCCCAGATTCTACTGTTGAGTGGGCCAAAAATAGCTCAGGTTCTTGTGTGTGACAAAGGAAGAACTACCGAGCACACACCTCATAGTTTATAGTAAGTAGCTACAGATGCTAAGGATCACAGAGCGGCAGCAGGAACAGGAGAAGGGTAAGGGGGGAGATGAACTCAAGGTTGAAGGGAGGAGCAGAGGCTGTTTGACGATTGTTAGAAGATCTCTTTCAAATCATTGTATTTGTGTGCCTAAAAGATTGGAGGTCACTAAAACATAATACAGAAGTTTACTATTTCCAAGAAAGAAAGAAAGAAATGAAGGGAACAAATTAAAAACAGATCTACTTGGGCAACAGGATATCTGATAAAGGAATAAAACAGCCCTAATTTTAAGACTGGAAAAGCACAAAGCATAATTAATGTGACATTTTAGGCTCTTTCAAATGACAGTCTTTAACAGCTTTGACTGTATTTGTCTAGACTGTCACTATCATGCTTGCCGTAAGTAGGTGTGAAAAATAAAAACCAAATGTGTGAACTATTAACCATAAATATATCAAGCTTAAATCTTATATTTCTATTAGTACAATTAGTGAAGTTCCAAATTTAATGTTTCTATAATCAGTAATGAGGTCACTAGAATACAACAAATTTATTAGTACACAGATATTGGATGTAATAAATAGTTTAGGGCACTTAGGTATAGAGTTACAAATGACCAATTTATAACAAGTGTTTGGGAAAATGTCAGAGTGAGTTTGTGAGATTGAACCTCACTGAGACTTTTGTAAATTCACACATATGAATACAAATTCATACAAATTCGTACAAACTCATACATAAGCTCACATAAATCAAACATATGTTGTGTCAGTTTAACACACTTAATAAATGCATAATTAAAGTATATTTTTACATCTGATTATTTCACATGTGCTACATATTATGTTATATGTGTAGAATATCACAGATGTTTGTGCTCCAAACCACTGAGATACAAGATTCTTGGTGAAAGGCCTAGGTTAAAACTGGCATTTTAACCTCAAGTAATTTTCTTTGCAGTTTCATTTGTCGTAATTTGTATTTGATTGTTTTATTTTATGCTATTTTCACCATTGTCTAATTTTAATATTAATGCAAAAATACCACTAGAAATAAAAGAAAAATCACTTTTGTTATTATCTACCAGGACCGTAAGCCACATGATAATCTGTGAGACCGATTAAGGAAAAGCACACAAGCATTTGAGCAGTACGACAAATGGCTTTCAAGTAAAAATTGTGGCCTTTTAACCACCTAACAGTTTACCCCAGCATCACTCACGCAGTGCATTTGTTTACATTGAATACCCTGAAGGGTGCTCAGGCATGTCATTTCAACTGGTCTATTCTTGTATCAAACAAATTTGATGAAAAAGCCAATTTTATATTTCCTGTTACATTACTTTTAAAAATTAATGAAAACAATATACAATTTTTGTTCATCTTGTATTTACATAATTAGACTTGCAGGTGATTAAAAGTATTGTGAATTATTTATTTTGAACTGACAAGTAAACTTTGTATATATATTAATAGTTTTATTGTAATATTTCCATAAAGGTAAATATATTATAGAATACTTAAATCAAACCTATAAATATATTAATTTCTCCATATTTTCTCTGTGTGGAGAAATTTAAAATTTCTTTTCATCTATCTGCCACTGTAATACAGATATTATTAATCATACTTTTATGCTGTACAGTAGATCCCCCAAACTATTACACTTTTTAACCAAAACTTTCTACTCTGTGATGAGCATCTTCCCTTCTGTATTGTTCACCCACCGTAAATTCTCTTTCAATACATTTCACTTCTTAGAGACCATAGGTGAGTCCATAGGTGAGACCCCAGCATTATTTGCTTTTCTGCATGTGGCTTATTTCACTGAGAATAATGTCAACCAGTGTCAACCAGGTTTATTCTTAGTTTAGCCTTTTAACAAATCCTTTGAAAGTACAAAATGAAGAGATTTATGTTAATCTAAAATGCAAAGACTAATTGAATGTCATGCACCTAAATGCCTTGTCTTAATCAGTGTCCTGGTCACTGAGTCACAATACTGGATACCTGCAGTGTAAAGGAGGGGTGATTTATTTTGGTTCACACTTCAATTGTTTCAGTCCTTGCATCTGTTAGCTGGTCTTAGGGCAATATGTCACAGTACAGAGACCTGGCAGAGGACATCCAGAAAGGAGAGATCAAGGGAGGAGGCAGGGAATGTTATAAACCTCTCCAAACCACCCTCCCAGTGACCCATGTCTTCCTACCAGACTAAACTCCTAATAGTTAATCAATTATAAGTCCCCACAGTACAATCACTTTCCAACTAAAGGTAGAACAATGGGCTTCTGCATTCATGCAAAACATATTTCTATATTTTCATTCACTGGTAATATGGATAAGCCTTAGTTAGATTAATTCAAAATTTGTTTTTGTAGGACAGATTATATGCGGAATGTATACCATATGCAGTTAGCATCAGTAATGCCAGCATGTGAAATGGGTACTGAGGAAATGCAGCCAACAGTTATATTTTCAGGTTTTATCTAGTATACAGGTAATAGTTTGCTTGTGCACTAATCTATTTTCTATCCAGTGACATCAATTCAGTAAATTGATGCAATTTTAAAAATCAGTGCTTTTCCCTAATATATTATCTTTCCCACAAATAACAGATACTATTTTCTGCCTAAATTCTGGTAATCTCAATTCAGTTGCTGAAGTAACATATACTAGTCCAGCTACCCTGAAATTTTAAAGAGATATTTGAGAAAATGTATGTTCTGTGGAATCATTTGAAAGAGAAAAATATAATTTGTATATATAAATATGTAAATATAATTTATATGTATGTATACATATATGTTTATACATATTCAATAATAGAGGTACATATATTTATTAATATTTTACATTATCTATATAATAATATACATATGTTTGTGTACATATGTTTGTAACTATATGTGTACATAAATATATTACTCTTTATACCTCTTGAACATATAGCTGCAATATTATCTTCTTCCTGTATTATTGTTCTATACTCCAGCCTCTCTTCCCAAAGGAAGGAATCACTCAGTAAAAAAATAAAATTGAAGTTGTTTTTATTGTGTTTGTGTAATATCTAAGCCTTGAGTAATAATAAGGCTAAAATCTTGTTATCATGTATTCATTGGATAAATTTTCTTTTGCCTTTTTTGAGCAACATTGTTTCAAGTATTCATAGTGTAGAAGTTCTTCCAAGGAACAGAAAAGGAAAAAGCTTTTTCTTACTTTAGTGAATTTTTATTCATACTGATATAGGAGACATATTACTCCCCAACCGACCACATATCAGAGATGCCAAGCTGTTTGCTCCCGAAGTTGTAGAATGAATCCCAAGGAACAAACGAGGTTAAGAGCAGGAAACATTCATTGAGAGATCATTCCGGAGAGACAGGAGGCGTTCCAAAAGAGGGCTGGAACGGAGGCCGTTTCTCTCATAAAGTTTTACAGAGCACAGTCACAAGTGGGTACAAAATCATGGGGTGAGTATAGAGTGGGTCAAACTGTAATCAACCAGTAAGATTACAAGTACAGCAAATATTAAGCCAACAGAGAGGTAGGTCATGTAGCAAGGGTACATGAAAAGATCAAAAGAATTTTGGGGGAGGGTTGGCTCAGATACTCTTGTCATCCAACCAGGTGATTGATGTCTATCTGAAAATTACTGGACCAAATGATACCAATCATAGTTTAATTCCAAGTTACCTTTTGTTGCTTAAGGAGCCATACAGGCCTGTCTGCTGCATTTCACCTTGACACCTAATGTTCTTCAGGGGCACCTCCAGCCACAATTCTGACGTCTTTATTTTTTTCTGCTAATTTCCTTGAGATCTCAGTCCCTTTCTGACTGTATGTTAATTTCCGACTTAGCTGCCTGTAATAATACTTTCCAACAACCACCACTTCTCTTACATTGTCATGAATCTAAAAATAAACTACAGGTTATCCATAGGCATGAAAATAACTTAAACAGAACATAAATGTAAAAGAAAGCAGCAGTGTGGGCTTTAAAAATGTAGTGAAATTTATGATATTAATGAAATGTTCAGGTGATGATATATTAGTATTTTTCAACTTGAAGATTCAGATGATGGAGCAATTTGTTCCCAAAGACAAATAGGAGATACTGTGCTGAATTCTCACCCAGTTATTCAAAGGAATGGCTTCACACCATGGTTTGGAAGAACTTAGACCATCCCACATCATTAAAGATTTGCATAACCAAGGTTTGCCCTTGATGTTTGTGCAGGTAGTACATTGATTAAATCACATATAGTTTTAAATAGTACTAAAAAATTTAAAAAGTAAACGTTATTAAAACAACACAATTGCATATTATTCAGTAGGTGAGTGAAAATTATAAAATAAACAGTAAGTGAAAATTTGTTGTGATGTTGCCATCTGAAGACTCTGCCTACCCTCTCTTCTTAGGGATGTGCTTCCATTGCTGGCTGTTGCTATATCCGGCTCCGTCCTCTTGGAAACTGCCAAGTACACTGTCGTTACTTATAAAAGTTATTCTTGTTTAGAATATACTCTGCATGCCCCTTAGAGAGTATGCTTGCTAAAAAAACTAATTTCTGGTTGAATCCCATTCAGTGGACCTTCTTGCAAGTCTTTTGGGGGCAGATCCAAGAGCCAAGACAGAGGAGGGTTAGCCCTGACTTTCCGGTCACAGAATCTTACTTGTTCCATCCTCCTCTTGTTTGGATTTTCTAACACGTTTGGATGAGATAATATGCGATAATATGCATGCTACTTATTAAAGTGGTGTTATAATTTATCGTATGAGTCACTAAAGTCAGAGTACTGTTAGAATTTCATGATATTACTTTTAAATGAAAGCCATAATATTTTATTAAATAGATATTAACCTTAGCTTCACAAAGAAAAGGTACTCTTCTGCCCACTTTTTCAAGTTTCTCAATTGTGGGAGCTGGGGATTTAGCTCAGTGGCACAACCCCTGCCTGGCAAGCGTGAGGTTATGAGTTCGATTCCCCGTACTTGAAAAAAACCAAAACCAAAACCAAAGAAAAAAAAATTCTCAAATGTTTTCAACCAGATTTTATAAATTACTGTTTATTATAATTTAAAAATATATGCTAAGAAATGGTTCTGAGTTGCATTCAGAATTAATTTTCATATCTTCTATTTAAGCAGAAATTCAGTGAACTGAAGCTTCATAGAAACCAATAAAATTATTTCAAATGTAAATGAGCACATGCGTAAGATAGGTATTTCCAGTAGGATCTTTTTTCAATTATCAGATACAAATTTATAATGTTTATGGGATAAAATACTATATGTAAGAGATAAGTGCTATTGTAGCTTAAAAATAAACAAAAGCAAAACAAAATAACATAACTTTCTACACAACAGATAGAGTCAGCTTCAGCCACTGTAATTTAAATGTAATAGCAGCCTAAATCAGAAATATTTGCAGTAGCATATTCGAGCTAATGCACAGATGTTAGCTCAGTCTTCCCATCCCTCACTGGAGGTTGGGGAATGAGAAGAGAAACTTGAATCAGGAACAACTCTGTGAGTTTCCAGAGTGAAAAATGAGAGTTATAGACCTATGTTTTACTGCCATCTCTGAGTTATTTTATAGGTACCAAAATAGAATGAGGCACCCAAATCATGTTTGATTTGGAAAAGATCGTCTTCCTCAAAAGGAAAACTTGAAGGAAATGCAGGGTCCTTGGTCATAATTCAAGTCAACCAAATCAGTATCTCCAGATATCCTGTCATTTTCTAACATATAATCACAACTGAAAGACATTGACATAGTACTTCAACTTCAAGCAATAACTTTCTACCTGTACATCTTAAAACCAGCAATCAAATAAACAAACCACAACCTGCTTTTTCCAACTATGCATGGTTTTCCTACAACGTACTGGAAGTTGGAGGTTATGCAGATCTTAACAAAGGAATAGTTTTGGGGGTTTTTATTTTGTTGTTATATATAATGGTTCTTCATTTTGTTCTGCTTCTGAACTGGGTCAAAACTGTGGGATAAATGATCCATTTTAGGGAGGTATTTCATAAAAGTGCTATTTAATTGCATTTCCTCAGAATATGAGGCTCAAACCTGTCTGCTAAAGAAACTCTAAAAGGTTTAGAATTTCGGGGAGTAGGTGGTGCTGCACATACTGACTGAAGGTGCTTGTCTGTTTACATTTAAATGATCAGCGGTTTTTGCCATTACTTTACCAGTACTTTTCCATTAAGTGACGTCATAGTTACATGTGAAATACAGAGACATGGCAGTTACTTTCCCAGGGCCTTAAGCCCTCCGGAAGGACAAACAAAATTAAAATTAAATAAGAAAACATCTCATTTTGCAAAAATCATGTTCACTTGTTGAGTTCTTTTATTCTCTTTTACTTAATGTGTAGCTAAAATTCAAATTTTGTAGCTTGAAAGGCACAATTACAGTGCACCACTGTTCCTTTCCATCGCCTCAAAAGTCTTTTTTCTCTTTTTCTCTTTAGTTTTCCAAGTGCAATCTCTGAAAAATCACTGATCATTTCTGTCGTTATAATGGTATCTATTCAACAATCTCTTCAGAATAAAACAGCAATATGTAAACTTTTGAGACAAAACACAAAGCTTTTAGATTAGCTGTATTACCCTGAATATGAACAGTTAGTTTCTTATTTCTGAGCAACACGATGTTCTGCCCTTTGGACGCATCACAGTTTGCTGATTTTCCTATTGAAGAATATTTTGGGTTGCTCCGAGGTCCGTGTGATTATCAGTATATGTGCTACATAGATCCTTAAAACAGTGTAATCAATGTCATCACGCGTAAAGAACGACTGGGGATCACAGATTTTGTGGTAACTGTATGCAGGACTGTGTTAGAAGCTACTATAAGGATTTCAGAGTGAGTGTACATTTTTACATGACTAACATCAATTTAGAAGAATACCAGTTACCCTGCACTATCAATATTTTGTAATTTTAGTATTGTGACCCTTTTAAGATGCAAGTAAAGGATTGGGGAATAGCTCAGGGACACAGTGTCTGCTCGGCAAGCCCGAAGTCCTGAGTTCAGTTCCTGGCACCAAAAAAACACGAAAAATAAACAAACAAACAAAAAAAAAACAGGTAGCAATGCTCCATTTTTGAGATTAGTGATTTGTGTCATCTGTACTTTTAGAGTTTTATACAATTTTTCATCTTTTCAAATAACTAGCTTTTGGTTATATCATTTTTGTTTCAGCTACTTTTGAGTATTTTTCATTTCGCTCTCCTTTTCGGGTTCTTGGATTTTTCTTCTGTTTTGTCTAGTTATTTTTGAGATGAGAGGCAGCTCAGATTAGTTTTTTTTTGTTTGTTTCTTTTGTCTTTTTTTTGGTTTTTCGGTTTTTCTCCGGTACCAGGAACCGAACTCACGACCTTGCGCTTGCCAGGCAGGCGCTTTTGCCGCTGAGCTAAATCCCCAGCCCAGATTAGTTTTTTAATTAGTTTTCCAAATCAAAGAATTTAAATCAAAAATTTTCAAGACACTGCCTTATTTATAGATATAAATATGCTCTATATTAATTTTTATAATGTCAAAATGTTATTTAGATTTTTACAGGGGTCTTTTCATTTATCAGTGGCTCATATAGAAAAATTCTTTGTTTTGATTTTATTTTTTTTTGACAATTGATTTCATTTTTAAAAGATTTCCATAGTTTCTTTCCATTATTGATTTTCTTTCGATTTTATTACCTCAATTGATATAGTTGTATGTTATGAAGTCTTCTTTCCTTGTTTTTAATTTCTCTTTTGATCTTCCCTATGGTCTATCTTGAAGGATCTGGAAATGTGCGAAAATAATGTCAGTTTCCAGTGTTTTTTTTTTTTTTTTTTTTTCCAGTACTGGGAATCGAACTCACAGCCTCGTGCTTGCTAGGCAGGCATTGTGCGGCTGAGCTAAATCCCCAGCCCCAACTTTCCAGTGTTTTTAATGATAGTCATATTGAGTTCTGTATCATTTCTTGTTACACACTTACTAGTTCTGTAGATAGTTTGGAAAAGAGGACTTCATTTAAATATGTAGGTTACACCATTTCTCCTGTCAGTTCTATCAATTTTTACTTTATTTTGAAACATGGCTGCCAAGAGCATAAACATTTTAAATTGCCATGTTTTAAGTAATTTTTTATTTTTCTCAGTATACAATGTCCATCTATAACTAGTAATTTTCTTGATTGTTAAGTTTACTTTTACTGATGAAAAGATAGTCTCTCCAGCTATTTTTCAGTTAGGTTTTAAGGTACCTATTTTCTGACATTTTACTTTTCATTTAACTATATCATTGGAATTGAAGTGAATTTATTATACATAGAATAAAGTTGGGTCATGGGTAAACTATTTATGCTTCAGTTATTGAAATGCGTGATATGTTGCTTATAGTCAAATCAAAATACATGCTGCTTCAAGATGTGCCTAGAAGTTTGGAATCAATTTATGCAGTCACTTTCCTGAGCAATCCCTTTCCATGACCTCCTCTGTATTATAAATTTCACTGGAGTTCACTTTTCCGCCTCTTAACTACTGAGCTATGACTTTACTTATATTATACTTGAGATGATTTTTCCCAGCATGTTCAGGGCAAGTAATAGGACATAAAGGGAAAACAAGGCAAGGAATGTTTGTCCACATTCTGGGTGCTACAGTTCTTTTGATCAAAGAGAAAAAAATTCATTTCTACAATTTTATAAACCCTTGGCCTATATGTTCTGAGGTATTAGAGACTCCTTTCGTGTTTCTTGTACCATAATCAGAGGGATTCAGCTGAAGCCTTTTTATCTATACTGATGCCATTATCCAGGTTTTAGGTTCTCTGGTGACTACAAAGAGAGAAAGGAAAATATTGAGTCAAAGGTGGTTTGAATTTTGCATTTTTTCACCCAAATTCAACTACTCTTATTTACTGCTTAATAGTACTCAATAGCTGGCTGAGGCATCTTGTCCAGGATTTCAAGCTGTGTCCAGCAGGAGAGAAAGGATGTGGTGAACATAATTTCTCTAACTTGGAAATAACACTCTTAGTGTGAGTATCTGTTTCAGTGAATGAATGTGGGTGTGGGTGTGTGTGTATATTTGAGAAAGAGAGAACAGAGGCTCTTGTTAGAATATCTCCATTTGCAGAAATTATTACAAAGTACTACTGGTTAACATCTCAAGTCTAATCTTCAACTCAACTGAAGTATATATAATGTTATAAGCAAAAGAATATTGATGATTTTACTTTTCTATATTAACAAATTACCATTTATTAAAACATTGATCTGGTCCCCATTCATTTGGAGTACATCAAGTAACAGCGAGTCCTGTGAGTAAGGAACACTTCTTAGACACAGTTTCACCAACATGTCTGGAGAGCTTACACTATGTAGTGCACTGTCTGGATCACGAGGTTAGACTTCCTCCTCTCTAAGTATTAAAATCAAATAAACAAATAATTCAGGAAATAAGAGCAGAACTGAAAATAGTTAATGCTTGTGAAAATATGTTCTCTAGTAATTACACATGCAAATTATATTCATAATGCAGTA
This sequence comes from Chinchilla lanigera, assembly GCF_000276665.1. Lineage (NCBI taxonomy): Eukaryota > Metazoa > Chordata > Mammalia > Rodentia > Chinchillidae > Chinchilla > Chinchilla lanigera. The sequence continues at coordinate 13,346,132 of NW_004955448.1, read as the reverse complement.
GTATTTCACACTCGTGAAAAAACATTGACAAAGGATTTCAGTTCTCATCACATGTGACAAAGAGGATATAAAGAAACTGAAACTGTTGGTTTGCTGTTAAACACACAAGTAGATTCATGCGGCTCTATGGTAAGAGCAGTTTGCAACTATCTTCTGAAACTGAAAATACCGCAGCATGGAGAGTTTCTTGCACTTGTTTGTCTCCAAATTACAAACAATATAATCACATTATATTAAATTTATAAATGGAATTTTACACAGTGATTAGAAATGACAATTCAATCTCAATGTGTTACAGAATTTATTAAAATGAAATTTGATAATTATTTGAAAAGTATGAAATGCTGTGGAGATATAGGAACTCTTCTCCACTGCTGGTGGGAATGCAGACTGCTGAAACCACTGTGGAAATCAGTTTGGAGATTCCTCGGAAAACTAGATCTAGAGCTCCCATTCAATCCAGCTATTCCCCTTCTGGGTGTTTTCCCAGAAGATCTGAAAATATGAGATCACAGCAATATATGTGTTTTGTAGTGGTAGAATTTGTAATTGCTAAATTGTGGAAGCAACCCAAATGTCCATCTACTGAAGAATGGATAAAAAAATGTGGTACTTTTATATAATGGAATATTACTCAGCTATAAAGAAAGATAAACTTGAGGCTTTTATAGGTAAATGGTCACAAGTAGAGACCATACTCAGAAGTGAAATAAATCAGACCTGCATGTGTAAGCATCATATTGTCTCACTGGTGTAAGACCTGAAAGAGTGAATAAAAGTAGGAGGTATGATAGACATGGTGAAATGAAAGAAAAATGCTCAAAGTAAAGGGCAACAAGGTTGTAGAAAGAGAGAAGAGTAAATTATGTAAGTATGTATACACAGGATAGCTAACATAGTTGTACTGTTGTCTCCTATTACTCTACAGAAAGGAACAGTTAATGATTACTAGTTTGATCAATCTTGTATATCTCTATTTGTTTTCCTGAGAAACCACTTTGAAGTTATCAATACGTCATACAACAACAATGGTTAATTTCTTACAACTTTGTCTGTGATTCTGCTGTTTTTTGTATTATTCCCATGCTATTTTGTAAATGGATGCCTGTCTGTTAAAAAAAATGAAAAGTATGAAATGAATATGTAAGTATTAAATATAAGAAGTAAATTATTCTAATTATAGATCAGTAGATATGCTAGATAAATAAATTCATAGGTCATAAAAGTGCATAGTCATGAAATGACAAAAATGTACAAAGTGGTAGGAAGCAGGTATCTCTAGAGAGAAGGTAAATTGTGTCCAGTGCCTCTTTAGCTATAGCAGGTTATTAAAACGGATGATGGTGACCAAAATAGAGAGAAAAATTATAATTTGGAGTACTTCACGCATTTCAAAAAGGCATGTAATGGAGCAATTTAAAACTCTGAAGGAAATTAATTTCCTTCAGCTTTCATAGTATAAAGGTAAACACAGAAATCATAAAATTACTTATGAGCGACACATGAAGGAAGGAAAAAGATATTGTTTCTGACTTTTATTTTGAGACAAAATCTCCCAAAGTTGCCCAGTCTGGGTTTGAATTCGTGATAGGATTACAGGTGTGTGCCACCACCCTCAGTTAGGAGCCTAAACGTGTTATTACTCCATTCTTTAGATGTAAATACATTTGGTAAATCTGATTCAGGAGAGAAAAACTCAGTCTATTCCATGAGAAGGTGATATGAAATAGGATACAGTACACAACTGGAAAAGGGAGATCACTGCTTCCAGTAGAGAAAAGAAAACACAGGGCCTTGGACAAAACACATTTATAAAGTTGGCCTTTAAATAGATGAAGTGATTCAATTTAGTCTAAATGCTTCCACTCAATCTATGAAACTAAACTTTCATTTAAAACTGAAATCCAACATTTAAAAAAATTATGAAGAGACTGTGATGCAGGAAAAGTCTTAAAATCTTTACAATGGAAACTAGAGAATAATTTACCTGGAATATATGTCATGAATACCTGTCAGTTTCTAGTTTTCCTGCAGCACTTCTGGTTTATTTCGCTTCGCCTCCAGCACAGTATTCCACCCGCCCTACTGCGGCCTTCCTTCACGTGCTCGCAGAGCGCACCAGCTAGCCAGGTGAGTGCCTTCGGACATGCATGATGGTGTCAAAGCCGAAACACTGAGTCTAAGTACTTTCTGTTCTTCCCTGCAGTTTTCTTCATTTGCAATAGTTAAGGTCTTTAATTATGTTAGTTAATAGACTAAAAAATAGTGTCAAGTCATTTATAAGCTGGTATTTCACTTACGGCTTTTCAAATGTCTGCTTTGCAGGGTCTATACTCCCAGTAGCATAATAGGTACTGGGTAAGAGAAGGTTACTTATGCATGTCACAGCTTATTGAGAGACAATATACCAATTCACTGAGCTTTGTGACCTCATCTGTGAGCATCTAATCAATCCTGTCACACATCAAAATCAAGAGTAGAAATTAGGGCTGCCGTAGGAACAGCATAACATTTGGAACGTTGTAAATGGTCAGATACAATCAAATAAAATGGTGTTATGCAAGCTGGAGTGATACTGAACTTCATCGAGCAGTACTAAAATATTTGGTAAACAATCACTATGGAGCTTATGTTCAGATTTTGGTAAAAAGAATGAAAAGTGTACTGTGGTTAATATTCATTTATTTTTTGAAGTTAGCATTCGAAAATCTCACAGACATTTAAATGCAGAACCCTAGAAATGAGTGGGAAAGGGTAAATTTCATATTTTGTGGGTTGTAATCTTTGTTTGTTATTTTCATTTTTTTATTTTAAAAAGAGTAGTAAATGAGACACAAACAAAAAATAGAACAATAGCGGCATACCAGTATCACAATCATAAACAAACCAAAGCAAGAACATTTAAAGTGACACAGGGTTTCAAGACAAAATAATACGAATTAACAGTGGTTGCTATATTACACATCACTATCCTCAACTACATTGCTCTAATGTTTTATTTAATAATTATTTTCTTATTCTCTGTAATGGTTTAAACAATCTTCCATTCTTACATCTGAGGACAGTGATATGTAATATAACAACAATTGTTAATTCCTATTATTTTGTTTTGAAACTGTATCACTTTAAGTGTTCCTGCTTTGGTTTGTTTACATTTGTGATACTGGTATGCTGCTATAGTTCTATTTTTTGTTTGTTTGTGTCTCATTTACTACTTTCTGTAAAATAAAAATTTAAAAAATTGAGCAACATAGTTGGGGTTGTAATCTTTGTGAAGGTGTAAATTTTTATGATTACTTGAGAAAAAATTAAATGAGACTGTGAGACATTTTCAGTGATAACTGTCTTGTAAAATCTCCTGTTGTGTGGTAACTTTCTATAAAGATAAAACTGCTTGTGTACCTTGTCCTATTTTTCCCAATGGCTCACAGGTAGCTTCCATTAAGATAGATGTAAGAGGAAAGTAACAAAGAAATAAGGCACTCTTGAAATTACTTCCTCAAAAATTAACCTGGGGACTTGTTGGAGGACTCTTGAGATTAACTGTGTATAAATATGTTAATACCCTACTAAATGTTTGCGAGCAATGCATTGTCAAGCAACTTATTATGTTAGTTTTTCTTGTCTAATATGCCTGTCTTGGTTACTTTTTTCTCATTGCTGAGACAAAACACCCAACACCCAGAATTAACAAAGGAAAGATTTCTTTAGTTCAGTTTATGGAGGTTTCAGTCCATACTGGGCTGGTTCCAAGGCAGAGTGGCACATGGCACAAGGTAACATTTCATGGTGGTGGAAAACAGCAAAATCAACAAGAGCAAAATGAAGGAGTGGCAGAGAGCAAGTTTCTTTCCCTCCCTTACACTGTGTGCAAACTACCTGCCCCAGGACGGGTGCAACACTCACACCCATAATCCCACCCTTGAACGGTGGATCAATAGGAAACTCTGGAAGCCCCCCCCCTACCCCCACCTGCGTGAGGCTTTAGGGAGACATCCAGATAAAAACTGTAGCAATGCCTAATTAAAACTCACCACTTCACACTTTATCTCAGCTGTTCCTCAAGCAGAGCATTTGCTTCAGCACTGACTATTCTGCCAAACCGGCCAGGCAGGGGTCATTGCAACTAGTCATGTCTTGTTTGCACGGGGTACACTTGTATATCTACCTATTTATTTTATGTTGACTGCTTTTGCGTGCTTTTTTTACTTAGAATATTATTTTCACATTTGATATTTATTTCTAGTGAAATCTGATATTAAGTTCTGGTTATTTTCTTATACTGATTTGTGTTTATTATATTTGTGAAAAATAACATAATTTTGTGTGCTAATCAATAAAAGCTCTCATAATTACATAAGAGATCATTTTTATACTTCTGAACTCAGTGATATTCTTCTACAATATAAAACAGATACATTTGGCATGCTAACACTGAATCAGAAAGAAGTGCCAAAAGATCTGCAAAAGAAAAAAATCTTAAAAAGGGACAAATGTTGGCATATCAGAAAGGAAAAGCCTGTTTTAAAGTGGAAAGAAAAAAAGGTTGCCTTACTGTCAACTATTTATAATACAGAAATGATAGAACTTGAAAGAAGAACCAAAACTAAAAGAGGTTCCAATAGTGGCCAACGATTACAATAATTCTATGGGTAGTGATGACAGTTAACCAGCATCTAATAAGCTAGCAAAAAGGGAGGAATAAATGTTTCAAAGTACTTATGCACCTTCTGCACCAAACATTATGGAATACATGTGTTATTTATTTACAGCAATGTGGTTCAAAAGATCATTAACAATTTAGGTTAGGTTGAATAGACCAAATAATTGGGATACCAATATTCCAACCAGGATGTCTATTATTGATGCCTTCACTGACACATTTAGTGGGTAGATGTTTTATTGAAATTATACCATCTATACCAAAAAGAGGAAAGACCCACTGCAGTGTAAGTGTGTTGTTCAAAGACATGCAATAATGCAAAAAGAACTCACAAAGAGTCTGGATACTCCTTCCTACAACATACCATTTCATTGTATATTCAGTGGATTAAGACATATCATACACAGAAAATATTTTGAATAAATCTGATAAAATTATCATTTTATACCTCATATTATTTTATGAAATTAACAAAAAATAAGCAATTTTTGGTCATTCTGCATTTAGATAATTGGATGGGTAAGTGGATAATCAGAGTCATTTTTCAGACAAGATATTAACTGAGAACACAAGGAAAATATTCCCCATCCCTTATGGCAGCTCCTTCTGAAGAATAAATAGATCCAGTACCAAATCAAGGAATTGCCATAATAGCGTTCTGCTTGGCTTTCAGACGTCTGCTGGAAACCATCAGTGCATCTGTCTAGTGACATTTTGCATAGTCGAAGAACTGAAATAATGGTGTCCCATGTTCTCTTTTCAAAATGTTATTGGAATTTTGGAATCATTCAGTTTAGGTTTTGCAATTTCGTATCAATAGAGTATAGTGGTAAAATACTAGACTTGGCTGGTTCATTCATTCTTTCTTTTTCTCTCTCTCTTTCTTTCTTTCTTTCTTTCTTTCTTTCTTTCTTTCTTTCTTTCTTTCCTTTTATTGTTCCTAATTTCTCTTCAACATGAATTGTCCCATACAGTTCTCATGTAGACCTGAGGTATGACAAATGGCTGCACCTCACTTAGAGATCCTAAAACTTTACCTTGGAGTTGAAATGGGTTTAGATTTGGGTAATATGAGAAAAGGATTCCATATATATGGGGAGAGAAAAAGTTTGATTGAACAAAAAAGGGCAGAGTGTGGGGTAAATCTTCAGTGAGATCTGCATTACCGGTTCCGCTCTGCAGTTAGTTTGGAGACATGAATCTAGTTTCAGCCTTGCGTATGTGAGAGACAGTGGTGCCCATCTCTATAAGGAAGAAGTTACAGAGCATTTTTCTTCCATCCTTGTCTTTCTTTATGGTAGAGTGTCCAAGATAAACAACTTCCAGAACATATTATACTCATGATGGAGAGGATACGTCTCTTTATATAACTACTAGTTTTGGGGATTTTTTTCTATTATAATTTTAAAATGATATCAAATCAAAATATTTATAAACTTCAAGGACCTATGGATTTTTGAGTCAGTGAAAGTTTTACTTAACTGTAAAGAGTAAAGTGTTAGTGTGTTTAGGCATCAGATAATCACTTGCTTATCATTAGGCTATTGTCATGGCAACTCTGCAGGTTGGTCAAAGTACATTATCAGTTAAGCTCACAAACACTGGTGTCAGGCTTCCTGGTGCAGTGCAGTAGGCACTGTCGATGTCCTTCCCAAAATGCTTCTGTATGGAACATTTCCACGCTCCCTGATCAAGCCTCAAACTGCCAGGTTTGCCATTACTGTTTGTCCAAGGGCCCTCTCTGACCTCCAGAGAGCACACTGCCACAGGCACTAGTAAAGCAGAGATTGCAACAAAATTATCAATCTCCAGGAAGAGCCTTCACCAGTGGTGGGTTTTACCAGAGAGGGATAAATCACGAGCAATATCTCTACATTAGACACCTGATATCCACGTTTGGATTAGGCTCCAACAGTTTGGCGTGGTTGTCTAAAGAACTATTTGGCTTCATTCCCCTTCTTCTTTAAAATTTCCAGTCCACTCTAAGCCAAATAAACCCTCTATGATTGAATCCTTAGCTCAGATTTTGCTTCCAGATAGTTTAAATATTGTCACCTACAGTTCCTTAATCAGATGCTTTTTATGTCAAAATGCTCCAAATCTTATTTATCACATGCTTCACTATCTGTGATTAATTCCACAATACTACCTCTGTTCACCCCAACTCACTTTTTCTTTTAGTATGATTGCTACTAGACAGCAAAACCTATAGCTAGTTAACAAGTTGTTCGGCTTTAATTACAAGTAATTTCTATGCAGTGTTTCATGACAAAAATGTTATTCAAAATAATGCTAGCAAAGGTGTGAATCCTGTTTTCTGTATTTTTATTATATACATATTTATGTGCAAATGATTAACTTACACATTGCATTGCTTCGTGATGTATGGCATGTTTGCACATAAATATTTGCAAAATTGCAGAGTGTGCTATAAATATTAGTGTTAAAGTTTGATTTTTCTAAGGAGGAACAGAGATATAAAGATAAAGTAAAATACCTGAAATATAACAAAATAAGTTTAGACAAACATAATTTTTATGGAGCCATAGAAATCAAATTACATATTGACTTTGATACTTCTGAGTTTAGTGAATTAGAGACAGTCATATAAACTCTAATTCCAGGCATTTAATCATTTACATAGTAGGATTTACTATTTAAGGCTAAAGGAAAGTTAAAAATAGAAATGTTTAGTGAAAAGGTAAACACTTTTCCTGAGCCAAAGCACTCTTTACGTCAGCTACTCTACTGTTATTAATGCTAAGATTACTGGTGCTCTACAATTATTGCAGTTACTATCACTAGTATTACAATGAAATAGCACAAAACTTTATCAGATGATAGGAAAGACAGAATACATTTCATATAACTGTATGAGCATCATTGAATTGTATCTCAATATAAGTCAATTCAATATAAATCAATTCATGAAAGAAAAAATAACTCATAAATTTTAGTTGCTTACTTTTCAAAATACCATGTGTTTCAGTGTTTCATTCCTATAAAATGGAATCAGAATTTCCTTCCTAAAGACCTAAGATTTAAAACCAAGAAACTGAGCACAAAATTCATGTAGACTTTAAAAAGTTTATGGAGTGCTGCGTAATTTTTCACTATATTGAATAATATTTATTTTTTAATCAAGTTTAGTTTTACAGTTTAGATATATATAATGGTCACATTGATCAGAGGGAGTTTGTGCGTGTATATGATATATCTCGATTCATCTGTTTTTTAATTTTCCTCCCCTCCCTTTAACCCTTTTTGCCTTTTTTATTTGTAAAAGTTTTGTTTCCATTTTATTTTTTTTCTCACTTTTTTCTTTGCAAAATCATGTTGAACACAAATATTTCCTTAAACATTTAACACTGTTATGGAAATGCACCAAAAACATTTATTGTAAAAGTAGGCATAGGAAATTAATAATGAATTCTTTTCATAAAAGAATAAGCTAGGGAGTCTAAATTCATTGAAAAAAATTGACATTTCCGATTTTGTGGCAGATTGTAAAGAGCAGTTGTTACCCTGCTCCCCATAAGGGAACAAAAAGTGACTTGCTTTAGACTCCACGGAGAAAAGAAATTCGAAGGTAAATCAACATCTCTTAATATGAAGAAACATTTAGTCCCTGAATGTACAGAGACTGAGATTTGCCGACCCATAATAGAAGCTACTGTAGCTAGAGGCTAGCAGGAATGTATAAACCGTGGCTTTGCTGAACTGCCCTAAGCTGTGTGTGAACTAACTTCAGTGTGAGAAAGTCCTGGGAACTGTAGGCTTAGGTCACGTCATACACATTCACACCCATGGGGAAGGAACTCCACACACAAGGCAGAGTCACAGGGAGGCCACAAGGAGCAACAGCGGGCAGCAACCGAAAGGGCTGAGAAGGCAGGCTCTGCATCAGCGAGTTCCCACAGGAAAACGTGATGCCTCTATTGAATAGTTGTATAAGGTCCAAAAAAGTGAAAGGTGTTGGGCTGAGGACTGGTGGGTTAGGAGTGCAGCTCATCTGGGTGTTTGGGTGTGTGCCAGGTGGGGGCCTTTCTGATGCATACTAAGTGCTAATAGGTAAACGTAGCAAGGTTGTAGAATCATTATACAAAGAATCACTACCCAAGTTCATTGCATAAAATAGAATGTTTTTCTACATGCTGGCAATGCACAATCAAAGTTAGAAATTGTATAGCACCACAGATTTTAATGTAATGCGGCATTTAGCTACCAATGTAATAAGTATAAGATTTCTATATAGAAAACTGCAAAATGGTGAAGGAAATAATGTCTAGATAAATGAAGAACTGTCTCCCTTCATGCATTAAAAAACTGAGTACTTAAAAATCAAGTCTTCTGATTTTTATCTATATGTCCAATCAAATTTTAATAAAGTCCCAACATATTTTTGTAGATATTAAAACATTAAACCTAAAAAGACAATGTACAATCAAAAGACCTAGAAGCCAACTAATATTAAGAGAAGAAAAACTTTGTATGATTTAAAAATCAGGGATGTGACACAGTATATAGCTCTTACTAACGTATGCAAAGCCCTCAGTTTGATTCCTAACAGTACAAAAGCAAAGAGAAAGTAATATAGAAAGTAAAAGCAATGATACTTAGCGATACTAGACAGAAGTGCAAAGACAAACGAATGGATAGATGATAATAAGGTATTATCACTAAGTGGCTCTGGAAAAATCTTGATTTTTATATACAAGAAAATGAAACTATGTGTAAACATTAAACAAAAATACTATCCTTGGCTTAAAGGTAAAGAACAGAATGGTAAAGTTTCTAAGAAAGTATTAGAGGAGAAAATCTATATAAGCAAGGAATAGTGATGAGTTTTGTATACAATATCAAAAAGTACACTGTAAATGAGAAAATGATAAATTACATTTTACTAAAATTAGATTACTTTCTCTGCTAGAATCATTATAACATTATGATAAATTTCTGGCTAGCTATGAGAAAAACATTATTACAAATTATTTATTGGAAAATGTTCTACTACCCAGAATAAAAATCAAATCTTTCAAATATCACAAATAAATGACAAATAGATTAAAATAGTTAAAACTCTCAGCAAACATCCATGAATGAAGATATATGCATGGCAAAAAAGCATGTAAAAAAACTGTTCAATAGCATATCTCTTTAGTGAGACTCAAATTATTACAGCAGTGGGATATGTATTCTTAGTGTTAAAATTTAAAACAAACTTTAAGCATCTACAAATCTAGTTATTGAAATTGATGTGAAATGACAGGAACTCTCATGCCCCCACCGGTGGGACTGTGGAGTAGCAGAGTCATTTCAAAACACATGTTGATAATACCTTAAAAAGCTAAAATCACTTCACCCTATGATTCAGCAATCGTTTCTCCTTATTTATTCAAATGATTTACTATAAAAGATATACATGTAGTTTAAAATACTGAAATAATCATTAAGTAAAGTTGAAAAATTGTGTACACACAAACCCTGAGTGCCCATGCAAAGGCATATTGGTAAGTGATAAAAATAAATGATTAATCAGGCTATGGGAAAACAACAGTGAAACTGGAGCTCTTTTCAGAAAGAAAGAGAGCAGCCTGAAAATACTGAAAATACCGATTTATATGAAAATATGGAAAAGATGATAGAAAAGCAGACCAGAAGTGCTCAGAAATTTAGAGAGGAGGAAGGGGTGAACACATGTATTACAGGCGATGGTGAATTATTTCTACTATTCATAATATGACTACAGGATCCTTACCCTTCCTCAAAACTCATAACTCTTCATAGCACCACGCACGAATGTTTGTGTATGTCAATTTTAGAATATCAGGAGGAGCTCTAGATAGCCCAGGATCCAATGCAGACCATCAAATGAATCAAACTGTACTTCAAATATACAAAGTAACCTCAGTGAAGAGAATGGGGGAAATTATTAAACTAAGTAACCTTGTAAATAAAAGGAGAACATAAGACGAAATGCAAAGCAAGAGTACTTACTAACCCCTAGAGCTCAGCTGGCAGTGTGCTGGTCATGGGGATGCTATGCAGCAATTCCAAAACTGCCTGACACGTTTGGGGACTGAACTATGTAGTGTACGTCCAGTGGTCCGAGGACATTTTCTCATTGAATTTGAGTTATGGACAAACAAGAGTAGAAGATAATAATGAGACATTTGGTAACAAATTACAGTTTAAAATATAAATAGGAACTCGTGTTTAGATTAACGTAAGATAGATATGAGGGGAATGTTTATCGATACGGATATACGCTCGAATTATTGTGCAGACACTCTCTCTCACTCTGTCAAGTGACAGAACCTGTAAGGGAGCATCACGGAATAGTAGCGAAACCACAGCCCTCTGCCAAGCATGGGTTTCTAACTTTTCTCTAGTAAAATATACCCTACCTCCAGTACTAAATAATTCTGAAGCAGGATCAAAGAGGAATCAAGATGACTCGGGTGCATCTTAAAGGAACAGAAAATAAGGACGAATTCCGAGGAAAAACAATGAATTTAAATGAAATGCTATGTCAAAGGGACACAGGAGCTAATTTAAAAACTCACAGTGATCAAAGATGGCACGACATGAACACTCAACACATTACTTGATTGTGAAATATCAGTACACAGTAATATAAATAAGTATTATTTTGGGGGGCAGGGTCTCACTATGCAGTTCAGGCTAGCCTTGAACTCACTATGTAGCCCAGGCTGGGCTCAAACACAGCAATGTTCCTGCCTCAGCTTCTCCAGTGCTGGAATTACAGACATGTGTTACTACACTTGGCTTTATTTTTTTGGTTTTATTTTTTTTGTTTTTTTTTTTATATAAATAATTGATCGAACAAATAATAGAACAAAGTAAATCCTCAGTGGAAATAAATCCAAACATTGTTTTAGATATTTCATCCTCCAGAAAATACAGCATAACTTTGCTTCTTCAGGGCAACACTTTCTTTAGAGCAATGTCTGGCCTGGAGAAATAGAGGCCCTGTACATCGTAGGAACTGAACAAACACTCATTCATTAAAATCGTGAAGATTAATACTAACAATCATTACATGTAATGTTCATACAGTGGGATGAAAATGGCAATTTACATCCTCGGTATTTTTTTCAACTAATCCATAATCTCAGTCTAAGCATGAGAATTACATCGGAAGAACCCCTTCCAAATGATAGTTTTTGAATTATCAGAAGGCTGCTCCTCAAAATTGTCAAAGCTATAATAAAAAGGATATTCTGATAAACCATTACAGGTTGCAACTAAATGTAATGTATTTAATGCTACTTGACAAATAGGTGCTATCTAGGAATAACTTTTGGAACAGAAAAAGATCATAAAAGATGGACTTTAGTTAACTATGCATCACTATTGGCTCATTAATTATAACAGATGTACGATGCTAATTTGGGACATAAGTTCTAAGGGAAGGCAGGTATGTGTTACATGAGAATTCTGTTGTGTTCACAAATTGTCTATAAATTTAAGTTTATTATAATTTTTTAAAGTCAAAATAATATCAGAATAATAGGAGTAAAGTGAACATATCAGCCATCTTAAAAGATCTTTGGGTAAATAAAATTGGGTCATATAAATAATTAACATACTATTAGATTTTAGAATGAAATAGAAAGTGTACTAATGACTGCATGCTAATTTGAATAAATGAATGAATATATAAAGAAACAAAAAAGTGATCTTTCTCTGAGAAGTCACACACACACACACACACACACACACACACACACACACACACACCTCTTTCAGCAAGTAGAATTAAGTTACCCTACAGGATGTCTTTAAACTTGGGCTTTACCAACTAGCAATTTTCACAGTGTATAAATCTGGCAAGTATAGTATTCAATAGTCACATCCACAGTGGTATCATGTATCACCTGTCATACTGTAACAAAAAGTACACTGTGTGATATTCTTTCTACAAACTCATAATTATAATCTACTAATTATGTACATTTCCAGAAATTCTAGTGTGGGTACTTTCTGCCATCCTCTTGACTTCTAAGGATTGTCATGATCATGAAAGTCCAGGAAACAAGAAGAACCTGTCACAGATACGGGGAGACTAGGAGACAGAACGAATAACTAGAAGAAAGTGCCATGAATTTGAAACGGAAACAGAAAGAATGTTGTGAAAAATCCAGTGAGACCTAAATCACATTGCAGTTAGTTAATATCAATGTACCAGTGCCAGGTTTTTAGTTTCGGGGGGCAGGACTGCATGAGGTATACCTAGGTGCTCTTTGCAGTATGTTGCAAAGGTTTCTAAGGTTTGAAACTATTTCAAAAGTAAAACCTTAATGGGCTTTTATTTGGAGGGTAGGGTCTGGTTTTTAGTTTGTCTTTGAGACAGGGCCTTCTTAAATTGGTGAATTAGCCAGACCTCACTGAAACTTCTGTTGGTCCTGCCTTAGCCTGCCAGAGTGCTGGGATTGCAAATGTGTGCCACCGCACCTGGCCATTTCATAAACAGCATTGCTAATAGTATGAGACATGCTGCAGTAATGATGGATTAGACTGCTTTTCCATTTTCTCACCTAGAAGTCTCTCTGTGTGTCTTCTAACTGTGGCCAGTTAGTGATTTCTTGGTAGAATATGATAGAATGGAAGTAACAACATGCCCGCAAATGACCTAGGCTATATAGAACCTGACAGCTTCTTCTGCATTTGTGATTAAAGCTCAAGAAAGCCCAAACAATGAAATAAAAAGAAAAGTGAGGTCCACAACCAAAAGAGCCCATCTTTCTAATGAAAATTAACATATTCTTGTCCGCCATGCGCTCCCGGACCACCCAGCCTGCCCCACATCGGGTAATACCACAGGAAGAAGCTGTTGCTAATGGGCTTAGATTAAATCACAAAATCTCCTGGAAATGCGTGCTTGCTGACGTGGACCCTAAGCTTTGGGGGTTCCTCTACTCAACAGGATTTAGCTAAAACAAAATAAGTTTCCAGAAAATGTGTCCTACAGAGACACAGCGTAAAATAAACTTTGGAACATGAGGGGCAGAGAAAAGTTTCACGGAACCCGCTGTCATATGATATAGGCAAAAAATAAAATAATGTCTGCAAAACTGTAACTTGATATATTTTTGACATAGATAATAGAATATAATTAGCTCCTGGATATTACTTAGGGTGTTTACAGAAAGAATGCTACAGACACTAGCTGAATTTTCTGAAGCTGGCATAAAATGTAGAGATGCAGGGAAGAGCTGTTATTAATTCTTCAATTTTTAGGTACATTTATGGGAAATATAGAGGAGTGGGAGCATGCTTGAAAATACATTGATTATTTTAGCTCTCTAAATAATAGGTTATTAAAATAATAATTTGATTTCAGGAAAAAAGATCAAGGCCAGTATGACTTTAAATCCCATAAAACGTTCTTTCTGAGTCAGATATATTAATGGTGTACCTTGTAAAACCTTTTCCTAAGACCTTGGAAAGATTTAAGAATGTACCTCATAAAGGCAGACAGCTAGACAAAAGGGCTTCTAAACATTATAAAAGTGCTGCGCAAGAGCAGCCCCAAATGTGACCTCAAATACACAAGGGCCTGCCTCAGGAAGAAATGTGGGCTGGAATTTTGTTCCACTGAGTGGGATGTAAATCGCATAGAGGAACTCAAGGTTTTCAAAAGATTATTCTTCTTGTACTGAAAAGGACAGAGAAAAGTTCAAAGTAAACAGTGACCACTAGTCGTTCTATTTCTACGAGAATAACCCTAACTGAGAAAGCTGTTTAAAATAAAAGCTCAGAGGATAAAACCAATTCCTACAGAAAATTAAAAAGGAATAGAAGTAGTGTTAAGCAACTGGCAACATGTACCCGGATGGACCTCAGTATTGCTGGGAGTCAGTGAATTCTGTGTCCTGCTGTGTTCTTCTCTTCTGAATGAGTGCCCACCCCACGCTCCCTATCTCCAAGTGTATAAGAACAGCCTTTTCTTTTTTTCTTTTTTTTGGTTTTTGGTTTTTCTCTGGCACGAGAAATCGAACTCATGACCTTGAGCTTGCCAGGCAGGCGGTTTGCTGCTGAGCTAAATCCCCAGCCCCTGAACAGCATTTTCTTTATACTTGAATCTTTTCTTATTAACACCAAGGCTATAATTAAAAAACAATGCTCGTGCCTGGATCTCCAGATATACGTGATATTATGCTGGATTTTGCTATGATAACTAGAGGGCCAAATCCTGAGGCGGTTGTACAGGGAGGAAAGACCTTCTTCATGTCAGCAGTATGTAAATATTCGGGACTTCAGACAATGTTGTAAAGAAAACCAAAAACTCTTCGTCACTCTTTTTGCAGAAATACTTAGTGGATTTCTCCACTTCCTTTGACAATGACTGGTTCTGGGACTGTCCACTAGACTACAGTGCAAACAATTCTACAAGATTCAGGCCTATTTTTAAATACGTCAACTCTCTGAGTTTTGTCTATATCTTCTCCTTGGAAATATAAACCTCCATGTTGCTAAGGAGAAAAAAAAGTTGCCATGTAGAGGAGAACGTAGGTTCTAAACCAAAAGCACTAGCTGAGCTTCCAGACCATAACCGGCTGTGCAAGTCCACCCTCCTGAGTTCTACCTTCGCATCCCAGGGACCTACATGGAGTAGAGGGAGGCTGTTCCCGCTGAGCACTGTGCAATTGGAAATGTCAATGGGAAGCCATTGTTGTTTGAAAACTAAGAATTGGGTAGTTTACACGTAATAGTCAATCATGAAAATAATACCCTTCAGCTCTTTTTCATTCATAAAAATTACACCAAACTTCAGGTAGATTGTGATCTATTCAGGCAAAAAGAACTTTCCAGAAACAAATCTGCAAACAGCATGTGTGACTGATATCTTGAATATTTGCTAAAATGTTGCAAGTATATTTTCTCTCTCTTTTTAAAATTGGTATTTTTTTTGTTAAAGCAAATGAATCTCATTCAAAATTTCAATAAAAATTCTATATTTCAGACTCTGAGTATATCTATAAATAATATCAATAATAAAATTAGAAATCATCAACTATTCTAACTTTGCTGTCATTAAAATGTGACAAAAAAAACATGTAATAAGCCATTATATGTTCATTTTCATTTCTTTCATGATTACCGTTACTTGAACTTGATGGTATTATCTGATAGTTTATACACTTTGTTTATGTGACATTAATATACCAATTTAGACAGTTTTATTTATTTTTGCATATAGTATGCCATCTAGTGACAAAATATGAATATAATAAGTACCCTGAAATCATCTTGAAACAATTATATATAATATACAGTTATTGGTCTAATATAGGAAGAAGAATGTATTTGTTTACTCATTGCTTCTTAAAATTATTTTCAATGGAGCCGGGCATGGTAGTAAACTTCTGTAATCCCAGCACTCAGGAGGCTGAGGCAGGAGGATCATTGTGAGTTCGAGGCCAGCCTGGGCTACAGAGTGAGTTCAAGACCAGCATGAACTGCATAATGAGACCCTGTCTAAATAAAACAAAAAAAAAAAAAACAGAGAAAAACGTTTATTTTCAATGGACAATCACTTCAAATGTCACCACATTTAAGCTACTCCATCATATATATGCAATATACCTCATCTCTTAAAATTCAAATCTAGTTTAAAAAGAATAATCTTATATGTCATGTACCCTGTCAAATAAATATACTTTTTAGTCAAATCTCCTTTCACTTATTTTTGATGTTCTGCTTCTCTTATAAAATAGAAAATATTGTCTTATTCAGCAGTTAATAAAAACATCTAACATCTGTTATTTCTGGTAGATTATTTTCTTTAATAGATCCTTAACTTATGTAAGGCATAAAGTATTCTAGGTTTCAAAACATTATCTGCACATATCTCATTTACTGACTTTCTGGATCATTCTATAGGCCTATGTTAAGACAGAGAAGTCATGGTTGGTCACTCATGACAGGTGGCAGAAATAATACTTGACAACAGATCTTATCCAAAACCAAAATTAAAACTAGCATGCTCAGGACATATCAAATACAAAATAGAACATAACAGTTGACATACAATTAGTGTCTAAGTTGTTTGCTACCATTTGAATCGCCTCATAAACTTTTATAAAGAAATGTTTGACCATCTTTCAAATGCAATATACAATATATGTCTATGCCCTATGTTTTCCTGACTTCTTGATAAAGAATTTATAAAATTAGGCAACTTATAGAATGATGTGTAACAACTTTTGTCTTCAAGATCTAGTAAAGTTTTTGGAATCTTTTCTTGAAATAATTATTACTCTAAAGCCTATCACTGACACATTAGAGACAGGATATTAAGGAAATGTGACCTTTATTTCTACCTATCTTCTCTGCCACTAGCTGACTTTTTTAATACTGTAGCATATCTTCCTGCCTTTTTAAGTAGTCTTGACAATTTTTTTTCTTGAAATATAAAAAAATCTCCTCAAAAATCATGTACTGTGAGAATTCTGCTCTGACTATATATTTTCATAAGGGAAAATATTTTGAAATATACACATACAGTGCTTGTACATCTTAATATTAAAGTCATAATTTTTATTCTTAATCACTTTAAAAATTAATTGTGAGTCTAGCTGTTCTTGAGGATAACAAATAATAGACTATAATTACTTGGGTTTTTATATAAAATTATTAATATATAAAACATTAGGTAGAAAATACTTTATGGAAGGAAACTCATTGTTCTTTCTATTTGTTTAGGGGTGCCCTAGGCCTAGAGGGTCACAGCATTTTGCATGTTCTTCTTGTTTCATTTTGCATGATGAGAATAAGAAATGCCTGCATATCTTTTAGGGTCAATAAGATAATGAAATTAAAAGCTATAGCTGTCTCTATGAATTGGCTGTAGCAAAAGAGGAAGAAGATCACCTTGAAATAGAGACTGAAGATTTCCCGTGCAAGAATCCAAAAATGAAATGTGACAGACATTCGGAGAAAAACCAAAAGACATTACAGCAACACAATAGATTAACTGCTGACCATAATCAACACAGAAGGGAGAGCAGACGCAGAATAATTAAGCCAAAGATACCTGAAGAATCAACTACTTAAATAAACATCGGTGGAATTCAACCACACCTGCCTCAAGCACAGCAGCTAAACAGAAGATAGAAAACATCTTAGAATACAAAACTTCAGAATATGGATCTTTATTTGTATTAATTAACCAGAAATTGTGTGTAAAACATTAAAGTAAATCTGATATATTTTGATCCTCTATCAAATTCCTTTTATTGAAACCATTTTGAAACTAAAAAAAAAAAAAAAACCTCATTGAGAACAGCACATTGCTAACAAGTAATGAACAAACTAAACTTCCATTTAATATCTTAGGGTAAAATAAGTTTGTTGAGTCTACTGCATACCTAAATCAGTACTAAATATTTCTTTCAAGGAAAATCCTAGCAAGAATGTAAATAGAGTACCCGGATGACAGAGCAGTGAGTGTCAGCACCTCAGCTTTGCCAGGACACACGGCTAGAGTCTTGAACATAACGAGGAGAGGATGTAAAGAGAGTAGCGGTTTCCTGGGAACCACGTGGAAACTGACAGAGGAGGAGAAAATAGGATTAAGTGATACAGAGGAAATCACACCGCAGAAGCGGTTCACGGCAGTATGGTCCACCGCATCTGGCCGACCATACCAGCTGTGAGGCAAAGTGCAGGGAACGACTTTTTGATCAAGGAGAACCAGAGAATTGCACCTGGCCTGAAAGAACCATCAGTGATTGCAACCAGCAAGGAAAACATGGAACGTGCTTCAGAGCGGCCTTCCCCACTCCACAGGAGAGAGTGAGCTCGGTGTAATCACCCACAGACGCCGTCGCAGTGTAAGAGCTGGCAGAGGCACGATTCTAGGGAGGGTCTGGATGTCTGAACCTGGGTCCCTGAGCAACCCCTTGTCTGCTTCACAGGGCGAGTTCCCAGAAAGGGCAGCCACGGGAGAGGGCCGCAGTTGCCGGGCAGACTCGGGGGAGTCGAGAGGACAAGCAGGGCCACTGAAGGCAGACCTGGCTCCCGTGGTAACAGGACACGTTCAGCCTGAGTTACGCAGGATCGAAGCTCACGCTGGCGTCCGGTTCTCACTGTAAGCACCATTCTGAGGGAGGACCGTCGCGGTAGACTTCCATCGTCAGCAGAGACACATCCCGGCTTGAGTTCTTCTCCGTAACCCAATGCTCAGAGAAGGAGGCACACATTCAAAACAACAGAAAACTTTCTTTTCTTATTCTTAATTTGATTGTCTTTTATTTTTATCTTATCTGCTTTAATTTTTAATGATTTTTATTGTTTTCTTCCTTCTGTATATTTTCCCCACAGTGACATTTGATCATTTTACCTTTTTTTCTTTGTGAGTCTGTCCGTGTATGTATGCTTCTATTTTTCTTGTCTTTTTTCTCACAGTACAGTTCATAAAGTGCAAGGAAATTCTCCCTCACCCCTTGATGTCTCTTGTATTTTCATCCATCTCTCTCACCAGACTTCTTTCTCCAATGTCTTATTCATTATCAATTTTTCTTTTCTTTTCCCTCCCCATTTTCATTTGTTTCCTTTGAACGTTTTCTCTAATTTTTGTATGTCATGGATTCCTTTCCCATCCACATTTCTCACTACCAATTTTTTTTATTTTAAAGAAAGTAGTAAAAAATTTGTTTTCATATTTTGACCAATTTTTCATGCTTATATCTGGTAATCTGAGCAACTGATTTGAAGACAACAATATGGAGCTGTTGGTGAATTCCCACCATCTTATCTCACTACCAATTTTGTACCCAATTTCCTGTCTTATTGTCTTTAAATAATAACATATCCATCGCATTATTCAGATCCTTTTCCTCCCTCCTGTTTCCTCCTCACTATATTGCAGTGGAGAGAATTTTTAAAATTTAAAATTAAAAAATTCTTTGTTTTTCTTTTTCTCTGCTCTTATCCCCTCTGGCATTACCCAGCCCTGAACACCCTGGGCATTAGAAAATAACTGGTTCCAGACAATTCCTGTTCTTCACCAGTAGAGGAGACACAGCCATTGCATCCAGTGCACATCAACTGTGAGTCAAGACTTCGCTTGTTGTGTTCCTCACACTGTAACTGTGGCTTCCTCCTCTAAGCTCTTGGGAAGCCACGAACAGGGTCTCATAGTATGCTATTTCTCAACTAGCCCCGATAGCTACCATTGTAACAGACTAGCCTTTTACTTCTATAGCAGATTTGATAGCATAGGAATAATCCTGACTCAATGGACAAGTTTTTTCCAGTTAATGTGTCTGGCAAATCCACTGTCACACTCAGGGATGGGGACAGAAAGAGTTTCTAACCCAAGAACTTGGCCTGTATCAGACTCTGCAAGATTGCCTGAAAGCTGGGAGGAAGAAGTCCTAAGTCTAAATTAACCTCAGCAATTTAGGATTGGGTCTTTGAATTTGGAGGGATTGATTTTTTTTTAATTCTTTGTATGTTCTAGATAGAAGACCCTTGCTCAAGGGACAGCTAGCTAAATTTTTTTTCCCAATTTGTGACTTTTCTTTTTACTCCTCTGGTGATTTCCTTAGATGTGCAAAAACTTTTCAGTAGGATGAGATCTCAGTTTTTGATTCAATGAAGTATTTCCCATGTGGTTTGGTTTTTGTTCATGAAGTCTCTGCCTACCCCTATGTCTTCGACGTTTTTACCTACTTTCTCTTCCAATAGATTTAGTGTTTCTCTTTTAATGTTGAGGTCTGTGATCTATTTTGACTTTAGTTTGGTGCATGGTGATAGACTTGGGTCTATTTTCAATCTTCAGCAGGTGGCAAGCCAATTTCTCCAGCACCGTTTATTAAAGAGGCTATCTTTCTTCCAATGAGCTTGTTTGGCCCTTTTATCGAAGATTAGGTGGCTGTGTGTTTTTGCAGCTGTGGCTATTTTTTGCAGTCTGTTCTACTGATCCTCAGGTCTGTTTTTTAACCAGTATCATGTTGATTTTATGACAGTAGCTTTGTAGTATAATTTCAGGTCAGGGATTTGGATTCCACCTGACTTGTCTTTGTTGCCCAGGATTACTTTTGTTATTCTGGGTCTCTTCTGGATCCAGATAAATTTTAGGAATATTTTCTCTAAATCTGTAAAGTATGCTGATGGTATTTTAATGGGAATTGCATTGAATCTGTACAACAGTTTTGGTAGTGTGGTCATTTTCACAATGTTGGTTCTTCCTATCCATGAACAAGGAATAGTTTTCCATTTACTGAAATCTTATTCAATCCCTTTTTTCAGAGTACCTTAGTTTTCATTGCATAGGTCTCTTACTTCTTTTGTTAGACTGATTCCTAAATATTTTAATTTCTTGGATGCCATTGTGAAAGGTATGGTTTCTTTAATCTCTCTCTCAGTCTATTTGTTGTTGTGTATAGGAATGCTATTGATTTCTGAGTGTTGATTTTGTATCCAGCTACACTACTGAATTTGTTGATTAATTCAAAGAGTCTTCTTCTGGAGTTTTAGGGGTCTTCCAAGTAAAGTATCATGTCATCTGAAAATAATGATAATTTCACTTCTTCCTTTCCTATCTTTATTCCTTTTATTTCTCTCTCTTGTCTAATTGTTCTGGCTAATGCTTCCAGAACTATGTTCAATAGAAGTGGTAAGAGTGGACATCCTTGTCTTGTTGCTGACTTTAAAGTGAAGCTTTTAATTTTTGACCATTTATTATGATGTTGGTTATTAGTTTGTCATAGATGGTTTTGATCAGATTGAGGTAAAGACCATCTTTTCCTATTTTCTGTTGAGTTTTTATCATGAATTCATGCTAGACATCTGAGATGAATACACACTTTTCAGATAAAGAAATACAAATGGCAAAAAAATACATGAGAAAATGTTCAACATCATTAGTCACTTGAGAAATGCAAAGTAAAGCAATGTACAGATTTCATCTTACCCTAGTAAGAATGGCTAGCATTAAAAAATCAATCAATAAAAATGCTGGCAAGGCTATGGAGAAATGGGAACTCATCCCAACTGATGGTGAAAATACAGACTGGTGAAACCACTGTGGAAATCAGTTTGGAGATTCCTCAGAAAACTAGGTCTAGAGGTCCCATTCAACCCAGCTATTCCCCTTCTGGGTATTTTCCCAGAAGATCTGAAAACATCATGTCACAGCGATATATGTGCACCCATGTTTATAGCAGTGCAATTTGTAATAGCTAAATCATGGAAGCAACCCAAATGTCCATCCACCGAGGACTGGATAAAAAAACTGTGGCATTTTTATATTATGGAATACTACACAGTTATGAAGAAAGATAAAGTCGAGGTTTTTATAGGTAAATGGTCACGACTAGAGACCATACTCATAAGTGAAATAAAACAGACCTGCCTGTGTAAGCAACATATTGTCTCAGTAGTGTAAGAACTTAAAAGAGTGAATAAAATTTAGGAGGTAAGATAGACGTGAAACAAAAGGAAAATGCTCAAAAGTAAACAGCAACTGGGATGAGGGAAAAGAGAAAAGAAAGAAGGTGAAATTATGTATGTATGTATATACAGGAGAGCTAACATAGTTGTACTACTGACATATCACTTTATTGAAAGGAAGAGCTGATTGTTAATTATTTGATCAACCTTTCATGTCTATATTTGCTTTCCAGAGTGATCACTTTGAAGTTATCAATGTGTAATGCAGCAACCAATGTTAATTTCCTGGCACCTTCTCTGTAATTCAGTATTGCTTGTACTGTTCTTGTGCCATTTTGTAAATGGATGTCTGTTTGTTAATAGGTTTTCATTCATTTATTTTTAAAATAAAAGGATTAACCTCAGCATTGTGATGGAAGAAGCAGAAAAGTGGTTGGGGGATGAGCATTCAGACTCTCAGGCAGTGGAGCTGTTTGGGAATCACATATGCAATGTCACTTTGGAATATTTATTATGTGTTCCCATTGGCCATCTTTTTGTATGTTTTTTTTTAATTTATTTAGTAATATGGGGTCATGCTGAATGCTTTCGTGGCTTTCTGTGTGTATTAGGATGTTGTGTTTGTGTTTTCTTTCACTGGCTGCAATTTTATAGATGTCAAGTATCTCTCCCTTGTCTCAGCTTCCATCTAGTTTCTTCCCCTCAAGCCCCCAAGGTGATACTATTAACACATTTGTTTATTCTTCTTCACATAAACAACTCCTCCAAATTTTAAATCCCCCATATTGAGCTCCCTCATAGTCACCCTTCTTTTCCCAGTATTATTCTTTAGTTCACTCCACCCTAAGCCTTTGGCTCTTTCATCTCTTACCTAACTTATTGTCCTTCCTATCTCAAGTTATGGTAAATCACATAGCTTCCCTTAATCACAGAGTAAATCCCCTTTCTTCCACATTTCACCCTTGCCCCAAAAATATCTCCTGAAAACTGTCAGTACTAACCCTTCAGCTCAACGAAGAGTATGCCAACAACATGAGACCCCACACCAACCTTTCATCTCCTCCACCACTTTTCCCTGGTCAAACCTCCCCCTAGTATCTAGCACTGTATCCAGCCACATCCCTTTCTACCCACAGTTCCTCACTGCAGAACAACCACAAATAATAAATTGTCATAGTTTTCATGGAAAATAGACAAAGGCAGGAAGTATAAATGTAAAGACTATCATATACAAGAGTTATAATATTGAATCTGTGGATGCTCTTGGAACCAGAAGTCATTACTTTGGCAAAATATTGGGGCCAGGTCAAAATCACTGAAAGTAAATAACAGAAGGAGCAAATATTAGTATTGGACATATAGAGGTGGAAATTATTCATGGGGAGGCAATGTTCTTCTAAATATCTCTATATAAGCCACAAACTCTCCTTGCATCTCTATCCCCTATCTTTTAGTAAACTTCCAAGAATTGGGTTCCGAAGAGGGACCATATATAATTGAGTATGTATATTCATAGGAGAATGAGGAAGGAAGAAAATAGAAGATCCCTGAATCCCCCAAGCAGAACTCTGCCAAAGCAGAGCAAGGGGTCACAAAAGAAGAAGAAAAAAATTACCAGGTAGAAAAACCTAAGAAAAACTCAAGGAAGGGATGAAGAAAATAGATGATTTCAAAGAGGAAATGCACCTAAAGTTCACAATGTTTCACTCAATGTACCCTTAGTAAATGTCAGAGAAACAGGTAAAAACCTGAACAAGTTACCAAAATAGTTCAAAATTTGACTGACAGATTCAATAAGGATGTGAAATCCTTGAAAATATGTCATACATACCTGAAACAAAATATATATATAGTATTCATACATTGCAGAAATGTTTAATAAGAAGACAGAGTGTCTGGTATTGAGGACAAAATTATGATAAAGGCCTTAAAGAAACCAAAAAGAAAATAAGAAAACAAAACGAAACAAACAAAAAAAAAACTATCCAAAATTTAGGAGGAAGAAAAGAACAATATAATGCTATTCAGAGTCAGAGGAAAACTAGGAGGTAGCACAAACGGATTCATTAACCTGCTTACAGAAATCATAGCAAAAAACTCCCAAATGTACAAAAAGTGTTTAAAACAAAACTAAGTGACACTTACAGAACAGCAAACAATTCTGATGAAAA
>NW_004955448.1:13305123-13318586 GCF_000276665.1 Chinchilla lanigera | reverse complement strand
AAACTAATGTAAATATTCTAATAAATTAGCAGATGTTGATAAAATGAACGGATTTCTAGGCAGAAAAAAAAACTATCAAAACTAACCCAAGACAACAAAAATGTGGTTAACAAGCTTATAACAGGTAATGAAACTGACACAGTAATAAAGGATTGATGAACTAAAAGAAGCCAGGTACTCGATGGGTTCACTGCTGTATTTTTAAATATCTTTAACCATGTTATACCACCAATACTCCTCAGTGTCTTCAAGAACTACAAAGGGATGGAGTGTTTCCAAAATCACTTATAGAAGCAAGTATTACCCTGATCCCAAAATGGGATGAAGATCCAACTACAGATGAAAACTGTGAAACAATCCCTTTAATGAACACAGACAAAGCTTTGACCAAGATATTAACAAATATGATGTAGTACATTATTAAAAATTCCCACATCATGATCAAGTAAGTTTTATCTCAGAGATGTAAGGATAGTTCAACAATATAAGTCAATACATGTAATACATCACGTAAACATAAGCAAAGTAAAAAACCAAATGATCATATCAATACAAGTAGAAAAGGCTTTTGAAAAAATCCAACCCTCATTTTTGATAAAAACTCTGAAGAAAACAGGTATAGAAATACCACATCTGAATATGATAAAGACTATTTATGACCAGCCAATAGCCAACATCACACTAAATGTGCAAAAACTAAAAACATTTCCTCCAAAGTCAGGAACAAGACAAGGATTTCCACTACCACCTCTTTTGCTGTCCATAGTGCTTGAAATGTCAGCCAGAGCAATTAGGCAAGTTAAAGAAATAAAATAAATAAAGAACTCAGATTGTCGTTATTTGCAAATGACATGATATTCTACACTGAAGACCCAAAGAACTCCAACAAAAATTTAGAATTAATAATGAACTTCAGCAATATAGCTGGATACAACATGAACACAAAAATCATACCGTCTGTGTACACAAAAAATAAGTGAAATAAGAAGAAAATGATGAAAATAATACCATTCACAGTAGCTTTCAGAAAAATAAAATACCTAGAAATTAACCTAACAAAGGAAGTAAAAAACCTCTTCAAAGAAATCTACATACTCTGAAAAGGAAAATTGAAGAGGACATCAGAAAATGGAAAGACGTCCCCTGCTCCTGGATAGGCAGAAACAATATTGATGAAATTGTCTTACTCCCAAAATTGTTGTACAGATTCAATGCAGTTCCAATCAAAATATCAACAGGATACTTTACAGATCTTGAAAAAAAGTACTCAATTTCATATTAGATCACATTATAAGAGGTCTAAAATAGCAAAAGCAAATTTGGTAAATAAAAGTGAAGCAGGAAGCAAATCAATACCTGACTTCAAGCTATACTACAGAGCAATAGTGATAAACACATAGCACTACACTTAATCTCAGCCAAAAGCCCAAGAAGTGATGAACAATATAGCACTGAAACAAAAATGGAATTGTGGGCCAATGAAACAGAACTGAGAATAGAGAAATTTCCCCTGATGCATTCATTTGATTTTGACAAAGGGCCAAATACATACCTTGGATGAATGACAGCCTATTCAACAAGTGGTTCTGGGAAAACTGATTACCTGTGAGCTGAAGATTGGAACTGGACCCTTGTCTCTCACCATTTACTAAATTAAAGTAAAAAGATATCAAAACATCCAAACCTTAAAACAGAAACATTAATCCTACTGGATGATGAAATAGGTAAAACACTTGAAGACGTAGGTGTAGGAAAGGATTTTCTAAACAGAACCTCATTCACACAAGAAATAAGAGTAAAAATCAACAATTGGGAGTTATGAGCCTAAAAATTTCTGTACACCAAAAGACTCACTTAGTAGAGTGAAGAAATAATTTACAGGAAGGGAAAAAATTACTAACTACTCTGCTGCAGACAGAGGTCTAGTATCTAGAATATACAAAGTACTAAAAAAATAAAAAATTAAGCCAACTGCATTTAATGGTTTAGTCAAGAATTGGGCTGCATATCTTCCCCAAAGAGCTTAAGATCTCACACTACAGAGATACTTTACACCAATGTTTGTACAAGCACTACTTGTAATAACTAAATCCTAGAAGCAGCCTGTATACCATCAGTAGATGACAGGGTAAAGAAAATATGGTCTCTCTGTATAATGGAGCACAACTTTTCTATAAAGAAGAGCAGATTTCAGACACTTGAGAGAAAATGGATGCACTTGGAAAAGGTAAATTTGAGTGAAATAAAGCAGACACACAAGCTCAAAGACCATATGGTACCTCTCATTTGAGTGAGACAAGTAGAAGCAAAGAATAATGACAGACGGAGGGAACAAGGAAATGGATCTCTTGCCGTAGGGAATTGCTCAGAGCGGAAACGTGTGAGGGCAAGGAAGAGGGGAAGCGAAATAAAGGAAGGTGTGTCATGCACAGGAGCCTAATGGCATCAACTAACGTGAACTTCACATGATGTGAAACGAGCTGGGTTTAAAAATAAATAGATAAAATGAAATGAGCTAAGATGAATAATATCAGTAAAATTGAAAAATGACACAAGGGAATTGGAGGAGGAGAGAGGGAAAGCCGGGCAAGTTAAAAATTAAAGAACCAAGCTGTATTATGTATATACCACCACTTCCTAAGAATGTCATCTGCAGGAACCATAAACATGTACTAAGAAAATGTTATAAAAATTAAAAATAATGTAGGTGGAGGTCTATTTGGATCCATACATTGTGACAGACTACCAGAAATGCAGTCGTTGACTAGGTTTGATTATTAGATTCTCGTCCTGTTTGTCTGACTTTCCTTGATTTTTCAGCTGACCCTTTTTTTGGAAATTAAGCAGATAAGATTTGCTATGAAAAAATTATTATAATAAAACAAATTACACAACTGAATAATAGATTGCTAGAAGTACAGTAACTACAGTTCATATATCCAATAATTGTTCTTTCAATAGAATGTACAATAAATTGCTTATAAATTGATTTGAAGATATTTTCCAACAAGTTCTAAATTGACATTTATGTGTTAATGGTAGCTCACTGGTACATTTTCCAAAGTGTTCTATTTTATTTTTACTCAAAAAGATTTTCTCAATTTAAACTGTTACTTAAATGTCATATAGACACATGAGCACATACACATTCATGTATATATCAAAATACATGAATTATGCCAATTTCAGGTGTAACGCAACAGACAGTGATTTCTATTGTTACAAAGAACATAATTAGGAGATGCAGTCCAGCTTGAAATAGGTACTGCTTAAAAATATACTATACTGACTCTAACTTTATATTTTGAAACAAATTCTTGTTATTACCTCCTGAATATTCAGTGCACATTTCTATTGCATCACGTAAATTTTAAATTTATTTTTATTGGGCTCCATAAATTCAGTTGAATTTAACTCAGCGTGACATGTAGCTCAGGCTTAACAGAACCTGCAAAATCCTATCTGCTGAAAACCATAGGTGTAGAGATAATCTCCACATTGAGACAATTGAGTATGAGATGTTTTGGGTGACCTCCTAAAGAGACAGTTCTTCACTTTAAAAAAAAGTTTTCACATATCATTTTCATGACCAGTTAAATTTTAATTCCAGATGAACAATGCATAATTTTACATGCAGCATGTTTACATGAAACTATAACTGCTGCTCATTGTAACTTCAAATATCAGGGAATGTCTTGTGTTTCATGGGGCAATCTTATCGTTTGTCCAGTGACAACTTGATGTAGTTCTGGGAGCTCTCAGAACGTGTCTTATAATCGTATGGAAAGTCAGTCGTCACATGCAGGGGCCGATGGGAAAACAGAGAGAATGGAAGAAACAGCTCAATGTGTTAGCTGCGGAAACAGCAACTCCAAGTCTTCTTTACCTCTATTACGTTACACCGATTAATATGATCTTGTTTGGCTTTCAGCTAGGTTCCTGTGAGTATTATGTCACTATAATCAAAACCCTCTGTTTGGCACACGTTAAATAGTTACCATAGACTAGTGCTGATCTCAAGGAGTTGCTGGTGTTTTTCTGGTTATAATTTAGCCTTTTAAAGGATATACATTCTGCACTTACAAACAGAACTGACTTGGGACTCATCAGTCAGGCTGCAGCGTGCAACGCAATTGCTTTATTTGCACGCTAAGTCTGAGAGTTCATGGAAGAAGGACAAAAGGGTAACGACAATTCAATTTATTCTGCATTATTTGTATTATTCAATGGAAACATTCTAAATCAGTATTAAGCTCAGCAAAGTCAAACATAATTATCACATTATTAGAAGTTTGTGTAATTTGCTCTGCCCTCAATATATATTCCCATATACTATAACTATCTCCGATATATTTTATATTACATATGTATACATAGTATATTCCCCTAGTCTGCCTCTTGGAAGCACCTTTCTGTGTATGTTAGGTCCGTTATTCAGCTGCTGTCTTCGTTTTCAGCTTATTATCGCTCTGGTGGGGTAAGGTTTCCATGGTGATGCTGGAATGGGCCTGCAAAAGGCAGTGACTTACTTGGGGTTGGTTAGAACCCCATAAACAGAACTTCAATACTCCCTAAAAGAGGAATAAGCTTTTTTTACATTTGTTAAAAGTGTTTAAATGAAGAAATACTAGGATACAGGTGAGCAAACAATATTATTTGTAGCTTGGGTAAGGAAAATGAGGTGAGTATTTTACTTAAGGAATCGATATAATTTAACAGATTTGGAAATATTCAGCATGGGAAAAAACTAGCAAATAATTGTAGAAATTCACATTTTTGTTTGAAAGCAATTATATTTTGTCTTATTTATATAACCAGAGTAAGATGTGCAATATGTAAATTTTTTTCTGTAATGTAAGCAGATTTTTTTTCTCTCTACCAGATTATTTAATACATTTTCTCATCCATAAAAGAATTCCTATTAGTTGGCTTTTGTCATGAACACTATTCTAAAAGGGCATTTTGACACACAGCTACCTTTTTCTATATGCATAATCTTTTCTACTTGCTTAGTTTTCTTAATTTAAAATCATACCCTTCTCTGAATATTACCACTCACTATGGACTTATTTCTAGGCTGCTTCAATACTAGATGTGTTTTCCTATTCAAATGGTCTTTTGTGAGAGTACATACACATGCACCAAATGCTTCTACAGCTGGTTACTTCTTCATTTGTTAAAAGCATTACTTTTCCATAGAATTTTTATCAGAAATTTAAAAGCATTCATATAAAGAGGTAGTGCATTTTATTACTCACTTTTTTCCTGTGCAAGCACCTATGATCATCTTAGGTACATCGAATAATCATAAAACCTGCTTCGTTTGCAAATGGCAACTGCGCAATAGTTGTGTATTGTGATTTTTGCTGACTAAACTCAAATTCAAAAGAGCAACACGGGTTAAAGGTAAAATCTTAACAGTAGTGCATTTTCAAAATGGTGTTACAATTTCCTACTACCAAATGGTTCCACACTTTAATCAATAGCAATATTTATTTAAGGGCACATCAATATTACCTAATAGTACAACTAACACTCTATAAATTATTATTATAATTGTATTAAAAATTATAAGCAATATATAGTACAATTCAATTTGATCAACCTGAAGACTTGGTAACTTTATAAGTGCCCTATTAAATACTTACATAAATACACTTGAACTAGACAAACTATTGTCAATAAACAGGTTATATTAAGCTTCACTTCAGTTCTTAACAGCAATGGAAATGAACATTTTACATAGGTAAATAATGGCATTTATTTACAAGTAAATTTTCTTTATCTCAGTATAAAAGCAATCCACTAATATTAAATAGGTTCATGTAGGGTATGTAGTATGTACACAAATACTCACATGTAAAATATACAAAACATCACACAAACACATATATGCACATATAAATACAAACAGAAATACATACATTTAGAATATAATATTACATTGAAATTATTAGCTTGTCAATAATTCACATTTTTATCAGGAGGAAATGGGTGGGAGCAATCATTCTACTGCAATAATAATGAATAAATTATTAAAAATTCAAAAAATATAATCACCTTGATAATGGTTTTCATTATTATTGTGTTAGGTGTCCTGTACCGATGTGTTCATGGTTTCAGAAGGAAAAAGGCTACAAAACCCTATTCATGAAAACGTCCTGTCATTAGGAGAAAAAGTATGACAATAACGTGTCCACGCTACTCCCCTTGAGAACTTTTGAATATGCCTGAAACTAAGAAACTCCTGAGAGTGAACCATTAATAGAAAGAAAACTAAATTAAATGAATGCAAAATATGCAAGAATGGAATTAACCAACTGTAAATATATGTCCCACAGAGGGCTGTCTCATGAAAAGCAATACCACGAAAGAAATGCTACTGCATGGTTATTGTGAAATAAAAAAGGAACAATTATCTTTACAAAAATGAGTGAACAATAATACAGAAAAAGTCTAGAGAAGCAATATCAAAATAACAAATAAAATTACAGTATTTTACAAACTACTAAAAAGTAATATATATAGACATCATAAAGAGACAACCAAATCAGAATAATGAGAAATAGAATAAACATCATTAAAATATTATAACGCTCTTGAGAATACAGGCAAATAATGCAAATATAATTAGGTAGAAATTAAAAAGTATTTTTATGGGGTTTATTTGGTACAGTGTAGACAGACATGATCACATTCGTCATAGGGAGTTCGCACTTGCACGTGGTACATCTTTCTTCCTTTTGTCTCAGTCCGCTTTCCTCCCCTTAGTCCCTCTTTCCCTCCTCGTTTACAAAGCTTTTCTTCCGTTCTATCCTTATTTTATCATTCTTTTCTTTTCCTCCCTCTCACTTTCTCTTTCCCTTTGAAAAATTTCTTCATATTTCACAATATCTATTGAACACTTTGATCCGCTGTTACTCTTTCAGTTTCTCACACCAAGGAGACATGCACTATTTGAATTTGTGTGTCCAATTTATCACACTCAGGACTTTGCGCTTGCCAGGCGGGCACTGTGCTGCTGAGCTGCCTCCCTGGCCCAAGATGTAGCTCTCACAAACTGTGCTGCTGTGAGGAGAAAGAAAGTGATGAAAGAACAAATGGACATTGATGTGTACATTGCTGATACTTTCAAGAGAAAAAAACTGGAACAAATAAACCAAAAATGTTATCATACGTAAAAATCTGCAGCGCTCTAAAGAATTAAAAGTGTAGAATCTCTTCTTAGAAAAACAGAGAGGAACTTCTATGAAAATCAAATATTCATAAAGATACTATTCCAGCAATTCTTCTTATGCTGATATGATGTAAATAAAACAGAAGTAAAGATAAAATGCACATATGATTTCTGAAATACTTTATAATAGCTATAAAGCAGAATCAACATAGCTACCAGTCAATAAAGACTACCAAGAATTTTCATATTTCATTAATTTTCGCAATAAGTTTGATAGTTGAAATCATTTATATTTTTCATTTTTATTTTATTGTTTCACTATTCACCCATAAGTAGATCACTATGACTTAATTCCAGGACAGGTTTATGTAAAACTACACCCAAGGCTTCTGACACTTTTTATTTATGGTTTTTCTTCACATTTATAATTCTTTCTATTATTGAAAGGAAATGCTTCTTGTTCTAAAAAAATGTGTTCCGAACAATCTGTAGCTTTTTAACATCAATGTGAATATATATCTTATTTAAATTTTAGATAAAATTCAATTTTAAAAAGCCATTAATTTATTCAATTTAAAAAAGCCATTTATTTATTTTAAAAGCCATTAATTATTTTAAACTTTTGTTTATAATAATAATATTTTGCTGGAAGGTATTTTGTGATAGTCTTTCCTCTGTAAAATTTTTGGAAGCCATTTGTTTAGTTGGTTTTGGTTCTCCTATTTTACCCAAATCCTAACAGATTAAAAATATATTCTATATCTAAAACAAATACATTTTCTGAACTCTCCAAAAGTATACTGCATGAAAAATCTACAACATAATTTAAGGTACGTGTTAAGTCAGCTTCATTTTGTCCTGAGCCACCTTTGCATCTTGAGTCCTTACATCGTAAATTGTAACATAATGTATAAACAAACCAAAACTTAATGTAGTAGTATAGCAAACAGCTACGTTTCAGCCATTTGTAAGCTGCTAAATTTCAGCCAGTCACACACAGCCAACTTATCACACCAAGTCCAAGTATGGTAAAATCCTAACTGTAGCCAGCCAGGTGATTTCTATATCTCTGTGCTCTGTGTATAAGTGCTTGGTGATGACAGTTGGTAGTAGTTCTCTAAATCACATGTGATTCTGAGTGCTGCCCAATTCCCATTTTCTTGTTCAAATAAACTCTGCTAAATTTAACTTTCTAAAGGTTTTCTTTAAGAAGTCTGAAGTGTACATAGAACAATGAAGAAAGTAATTCCCCAATTCAATCATCCATTAAAACATCCACCTTGGAAGTGTGACGAGCATACTGTTATTCATAAGCCATCTGAACATGGTGTCGGTGTAGCAGATCGAGTAGGGCAGTAAGTACTGATGAGTAGACGGTGATGAGAGTATGAAACAGAAATGTAAGAGTCTTCCACACATAGAAAATGCTATTTCACCAAAGTATTTTAAATATTCTTTGGGGGGGAAATGAATACATCAGAATAAACAAAGCCTTATAATAACTAGAACAAAAATCATAATCTATATGAGGTCATTGATAAGTCAATCAGTTCATGGAAAATGTTGTGTGATCCTCACCACAACAAAATTTGGGATGGGACAGAAAGGTCAGGCTTTATGTAGATATTAACTCACGGGAGCTCATTACTTTTAAGCTACTCAGCTCTGGCACAAGGAGATGGAAAAGATGTATGATGAGCATTTCTTAGTTAAATGGGTATAAAGACATGCAATTATGCTGACATTCCCAAATATTAAAAAATTTTCCTTCCCCATGTATATTATAGAAAGAGTGAAGTAGCAGTAATCCTTCCCTTAGAGAGCTGAACTGGAAATTTAAAACCTGTATTTGTTAGACAGTAACCAGGGGAGGAAGGGAAACTGTAGAACACTGAATCTCTCTTATGAAAATTTCGACGTGGATAGGGTGAAGATATTCATTTTGGAGAAAACACTCTGAGATTCAAATGGAATTAAGGACAAGTTGAAAACAGCAGAGTGAGAACAAAAGTCAGCGAAATCTCGTCCAAGACTGGTCTTCATGTCCGTCCTTGCCAGGCGGTCTCCACCCAAGGAAAATCTTTGGAGCAGAGCAGGCGATGGGCTTCTTCCTTCACTTCTTTGTCCTTCACACTCCTTTAAAAGTCTTTTGGTTCCTTTTGGAAACACCAGGTCCTAAGAATAGTAAATCTGTGTTGACCATGTGGGTGTGGTAAAGTGTATAGAAAGTCTAATACATATTCTTTAACGAATGGATAATTATCGTTATTTGGATATATGTGTACCAATAGGTATACTTGTCTTTAAGTATCATTGTTAATAAAGTAATTAAAATGTGCCACGGAATAAGCCTAATGCTTTGCCTGTCTCTTTTCTTATCCTGGTTTTCGTAAGTGAAAATAAATCAAGAATATTTCTAGATAATAGTTACCTAGTCATTCTTCATAGAAAATAGAACAATTTCATGCTGATTATCTGTATCTTGAAATACAAATTTCACAAATACCCTGCTGTTTGCATAGAACTGTAAACATTTTCACTTTTTAGGTTTATATTTTTTGGCTTTTAGTAAGGGTAAGGGAAGGTAGAGTACTTTCTATTTTTTCTTCTAAATAAAATTAGCTGAAATTGAAAATTAATTATCATAGACAATATATACATAGTACATTTCCTGCTAAACACTACTCTAAATAATTTTCCATAATGTCCTATTATAAATTATAATTCTAATTTTTAGACCCTTCCTGACATATGCCTAATATATTCTGCAACCTAACTGGTGTTTATCCAGGACATTAATTTCAAAAGGAACGGTTAATACCTATTTAAAAAATGTATCACATACTAAGAAAAATGTATCACATAGTAAATCAAGAACTTTTTGAAAATGAGAGTTTTGCTTGTGAAATGATTAAAAAATGCGCAGGGTTGGATATCTACAACTATCAATCAAGAAGATGTGAGTAAATAAGAGTCACCACAAGCTTTGAATTTAATGGAGCATAATTTAGTTTTACATATGGAATGTGCTTTGGATTTTTATGGATTATTTTCAAATTCAAATGTATAATGTATACATATATTTATCAAATTATACAAATAATGCATATGCCACTAAAAATGAGGAAGAAATTAAGTTAGTGGTATTTTCACAATGGGTTATTGTTTTAAAAATAGCATTTACATACATTGTTTAATTTGCTATAATAACTTTGTGAGGTCTTTCTACTTTTACTTGCATAGTAAAGAATTTGCAAAGGATGTCCACCTGGGATACAGCAAGACTGGAATCAAAGGAGAAAGGAGAGGAAGGAAAGATACAAATATCACTAAATTAATGCTAAAATAATAATGATTCTAAACACACTAAATCTGTTACATAATCGAATTATTACAGAAATACTCATATTTAACATTTTATTTTTGAGTATATCAAAGTCCAAGAAGATGTGATAATTACCACTAATTTGCCACCAAGCTAGAACTATTTCTAGGTCTATTTAAAATCCTTCATAATTCCACCTTATAATACTAGCTCTAAATACCAATAAAATATATGTTTACATGAACTTTCTTTTGTTATTTTATTTATTTATTTGTATTTTAAATAGAAAGCAGCAAAAAAAAAATACTAAAACAGTTTCAGAACAGGCAAGCAGGAGAGTAACAATAATTAATACACTGCACATTTTTATATTCACAGGAGTTGTTCAGTGTGCAAGATATAGGCATGAAATATTGTCAAAAAAGTATTAGCACAAAGGTTTCTTTTCAGTGAGCTAAAAGAAACTAGCCAATAGTTATCTTAACTATTGTGTGTGTGTGTGTGTGTGTATTGCTTTTCCCTGAGAAGAATTCCATGAATAGAATTCCATTATATACATATAAAGTACACATTCTTTTTTATCCCTTACTGAGTTGATGGGATTTTGGGTTGCTTCCAAGATTTAGTTATTACAAATTATGCTGCTATGAACATGGGTGCACACATATCGCTGTGGCATGACACATGAGAATTACTATAAAGAGTCAACAAATGGGATCTTATCTTACTAAAAAGCTTCTGAACAACTACAAAAAAATCACTAACAGTGTAAAGAGACAACCCACAGAGTGGGCAAAAAATTATAGCCAATTGACCCTCATACAAAGAAGTTATATCTAGAACATGTAGAGAATGGAAAACACTCAGACCCCCAAAATTCAAAGACTCAACCCAAAAATGGGCATCTGAGATGAACACACACTTCTCAGATGAAGAAATACAAATGGAAAATGAATATATAAAAAACGTTCAAAAAATGTTCAACATCATTGAACACTCAAGAGATGCAAATTAAAACAACACTGACATTTCATCTCACCCCAGTTTGAATGGCCTTCAGGAAGAAATCAGCCAATAACAAATGTTTGCAGGGCTGTGGAGAAAAAGCACCCTTCTCCTCTGCTGGTGGGAGTGTAGACTGGTGCAACCACTGTGGAGATCAGTGTGGAGATTCCTCCCAAAACTAGGATTAGAGGTCCCATTTGATTCAGCTATTCCCCCTCTGAGTATCTATCTGCACACATTTTCTTAGTCTCTACGTAAACGCAATTTCAAAAAGTGATTGCTGAGAGCTCAAATAAAGAATATACTTAGAAATTATTTTAAAGCAGAGATACTGACTGCCTGCTTTGTTCTGTGAGCATACAGTTTAGCTGCCCTATGGAGGTTAAGCATGGAAGTTAATAGGAGGGCAGCTACCTATAAAACACTAGGTCAAGAGAAGCCTATATTTTCTACAATAAGATAAAATTATCCATATATGTCAAATGTACACTCATAATTGGAATATATTGGTCTACTCTATTTTAAGTTTTACTTAATATACCTGAAATTGAGTTTATTGCTAATTGATAGATTTATAAAAATTAAAACATTACCAAGTCAGAGAAAATGGTAAATGTTTTACCTGCATGAATTTCAAACAAATACTTGATGGCATAGGCATAACTCTTACTCTCGTTTTATGCAGAAGTTTATTTCCTAAGATCCAAGGTTCACAGGTGGCAGATGAGTGATAAGAACCTATGCAATGTCTTCAATACCGGAAGACAGCTTTACGGTAGGCATTATAGTGAAAATTAATCACAGTATGAAATAACTTACATTTTTGGTACCATCTTAAGCATTTCCTGGCAAAGTACCCTTTGATTATTCAGGGACATACCTTATAAAATAGAACGCAATATCAAAGAGGGAAATTTTGAACATTTATAATTTGGTAAGTGTCCACTCTTTCGAATATTTTCAATTAAAGTATTATTTTAAATTAATGAAAACTTTCATGATAGTCTGGACTTAGTCATACACCTAAATCGTGTACAATATACCTAGATTGTCCCAGTTTTCCATATGCTAATCTTTGTGGTGCATTCTTTAGGAAAGTATTCCCTATGACAGTTGCAGCAATACAAAGTAATGAGGGTAATGAAAATTTATGAGTTCTTTTCACCGTATTTCCTATCTTATATTTTGTTGTTTGTTGTTCCACGCACTTACTTACCTAAGAAAATGAATTTGTCACAGGACTATGAAAGTCTGTTTTTAATATTCAACCTAAACTCTCTGAAAATCTGAAAGAGTACATGTAATAATCTATCCCTGTAACAAAAAAGGATGCTTCAAAATTCATTTCCTTATGAACTATCATTCTCTGATGGCTTATACTGAATTTGGGATAAATATGCTGTATTTAACTGAGAGTATCCAACATTCATGATACAGTGAAAGATGCACTGGAAGTAATTTGATAAATGCTTTGAGAAAGTACCACAGGCAATGTCTTTTATACAAGAACATAACTACCTACAGGGAAGAGTACATGGATTCACCATTTAGCAAAATATTCTGCTAGCAACCACTGGGCAAGTATGAAAATGCATGTGAAATTCCCCTTGAAGAACTTAGAAGAAATATTTTACGCTTCTTATTGATTCTTAAATTTTTACACATTGTCAAATGGAATCTTAGGTATTCATTTTAAGGAAGAGTAATTTTAGTACAGTGTCATTTTAATTGTGCATATAAACAGTTTTGGAAATTCGTAGATCTTGTCAGGTGTGTTTGTGCCATCCTGCAATTTTTTCTACCCTTCATTTGAAGTGGTAAATGATTGTTTATTACATAGTTTGGTTAATTCACCATTTTTTGCTAATATTTACAGTGAACACAACTGGAGAAAAAAAAAATCCACTCTTTCTTTACTGATAAACTCCATAAACTGGGGCTGGGGATTTAGCTCAG
>NW_004955448.1:13282308-13305023 GCF_000276665.1 Chinchilla lanigera | reverse complement strand
AAAACAAAAACTCCATAAAGTATGTGGCACAGCACTTGCCACAATTTTCTTATTTTAATTGGTGTATACATTGTCACATGTTTATACAGAGAAGTGCATTTGGCACATACCATGCATGTAACTAACATGTGAGATGATATAGATCGTAAGGTTTTTAAAAGAATCTGTAGATTGTTTTCCCAATATTGTTTTGCTAGGTATATTGAAATATATTATACAATTTTAGAAAATTGGAAAAGATGAAAATATATAAGTATACTATAATATATACAATAGATCTATCAACTAGGAGTGCATAATAAACTCACACTTGATTTTATATTAACTTCTGTGAATAAAGTGAGTATAGACAGTAATGATATAAAAGGAATAAACTTGCTATAAGGGAACATTTTAAAAATTATTCTTCAGAGGAACCTCAAAGAAAATAAAATTATATGTTTATTCAAATTATTTAATTTAGAAAACAACAATATTTAATATCAACATATTTACAACATATTCTACAAAGTGTCAACATTTTCTTTTTATATTTTATAACTCAGTGGCCTGTAATTGACACCTATGAAGATCATAGTCTTATCTTACTTACTGAAGTATCTTTACAGTCAAAAAACCCTGCTGCATAAGACGCACAAAATAGGTAGCTGATAAAAAATTTAAAAATCAAAATCCATATATCTAGAATCCACATATCTAGAATCCATATATCTAAAAACAATACTAAAATACTTTATTTTAATTATGAACCCCTCCTAGGTAATGATATAGAGTAATTATTATATGATATTTACCAGGAAAAGTAAAAAACAATTTTACAGATCTTATCTCTAAGCTTAGTGAAAATTTATTTTATTTTTACATGCTAAGTGCTTTATTGGTGGTACATACTATATAACCCTGTGAAAAGCAGTATTTGCTGTGAGTAGCTGATACAGGTTGCTGAAATGAGTCTGTTCATGTAGCAGAACCTTTGTCCTCAGATTCACATCAAAGCACGTCAGACTGAGTGTAAATGCTCCACGCTTCCTGTTTCCTGTCTGCTCCATTCAGTTCCTTCTGTACATAATCCCCTTCGCTTATCTCAGCTCCAACAATAGCAAACAAAATGCAACAATTAACGCATGGTATTTTATTCTACATCATTCTGTTTGCACTTTTATTTCTCTGTCTTTCCACACTTCCAGTTTTCAAGCTCCGGTTTCCATCTCACAAAAGTTAATCATAGCTGCTTGGATGCTATTCCATGAGGGTGTGAATAAAGAATTTAAACCAATTTGATTTTTCTTTACTTTTATGATGTGTTATAATTCTGGTAGAAGTTAGCAGTTCCAAATGCCACCAAATTGTCAAGTAATTTCAGAATACGAGAACTAGTATTAAATTTCTATGAAAAGGAATCAACCAAGATTAACTCTTAAATTATTTGCCATACATATTGCTATTAAATCTTATTACACAAAGGTATATGGTCCAAGGTTTAAATCGCGTCAATCGGGTTTTGTTGTTGTAACTCGGACACTAATTCCAAAATTTGCGTTTTAGATGTCTATGCAACTCGTGTTATTTACCCACCCTTTATCCTTACAGTCATTAAGAATAGGAGTTTAAAGTCTAAAGGAAAATAGCTAGAGCCAAACTATCTCCTTGCTTATCATGCTTGAATTATTAAATCTAATAACACATTCTAGCATTTCCACTTGATTATAATAATAAATTACACACTTAGCATAATGTGAAGACCTGTTATAAGCAACTTAATATGTTATATCATTTCATTTTAATGATAAGCTTGTGAAATAAGTAGAATTCATATCTTCATATTGTGTGACTAAATGCTATAAAGCTAGGTATTCAAAAAGGCTGTGTCTTTGCATAATAAAAATAATATGAAATACAACTACGAGAATATGCTTGATTTTAAATTTTCTAGAGGACACAATTTTAGTAACAAATAAAATAGCATAAATGAACTACAACGTTTCATTCACTTTGATAAAAGTATCTGTACCAAAACAATACTGAAATACTTTATGTTTATAGAAAAACTCAGATTTGAAAGTCCTGTGTCTGGACTTCAGGTGCATCACAGCGTGACCCAGCCTCGTTTCCCATGACCGATAGACACGTGGGGCCGAGGAGGTAGGGATGCGGGCAGAGAGGGGCGCTGAGTTAGGGTAGGGAGGTTGGGCCTGCGCCAGCAGTCACTTCATGGCGTTTACTGGCACCTGATCGGTGCTGTTTCCAACATGATCCACATAATCTTTTCCATGATCGATTGCCATTACCTCCAAATCAGGTTTACAGTTCCCACTATTGATCCTACAGAGTCTATTCTCCATCCAAAAGACTTATTTTTCAAAACAGTAATTCCCATATTCGAAGCCTCCCAGTCGTTGAATTATACTTGAGTCTTTAAGTCTCTCCCTGTCCTGTAGCTGCGCTCAGTACTCACCAACAAACTCATTTCCGCTCTCCACTCATTCTCCTGATATTCCTCACTCCGCAACAAGCATGTCACAGGGCTTGACTCTTTGTCTTTGCTACACACTCACCGAGGAAGTCTGGTTTAGGCAAATATTAAAAATTATCAAATTACTTTATGCTTATGAAGTACCAGGCTCTTTATCTGCTTTACATGCACTAAATCATTTGACTCAGAAGAATCTCAAAAGGATATACGTTGATAAAACCATTTACAAATGAAAGAACTGGGACATAGAGTGGATAAAGAAATTGGCCTACTTCACACATAAATATCTGAATTGATTTGACTTGGAAAAATGATATATGAAGTAACCCTAAAACATCAGTGGCGGGCCAGGGATGTAGCTCAGTAGCATAAGCACTTGCCTGAGGTCAAGAGTTTGGTTCCTGGTTAAAAATAAATAAATAAATAAATAAATAAATAAATAAATAAATAAATAAATTGGTTGTGGTTGAATTCAAGTAGACATTGATTTTCCACACATCCTTGAGGGCTGGGCTGGGAAATGATGTGTACAGCTACTACCTTCAATCTATGTGCTAATATTCAGTCACAGAATTTCCCTGACCCCAAAGTACGCAAGGGAATGCCGGTCAGCTGTGTGCCACATTAGAGGTCATTTTATTTAGATTCCCTTTTGCCCAAAGTTATTACCTCTTCAGTATGCGCTCTTATAATGCTGTACTTAATATATCCAAAATTCATTTACTTTTTCTTGCTTTATTTTATGTATAACTTTATTACTAAATAGAATTAAACTATTTATTCACTTTTGATTATTTTTCCTGTCTACATGTATGCATTCATGTATGTGTTACTATAGAACAAAGTAATAAAGTAATAAATTTATGTTCATTTGTTGAATTAAAGCACAAGTGAATTCTAGAATGGTTCAGTCATCCATATCTTCTGAGGCCAGAACATGTCTTTCGCTAGTTTCCAGACATGATTTCGAGAGTCCCAGCCCCTCCCACCTATAAATAAGCTGATACTTCACCGGAGTTTGCAACTGTACTAGAGCCATGCAACTATTGGGCAAACTACATGTAGAATAGCTTTTTAAAAAGTTTTAAAACATTAAAAGAACTGTGTTTGTGAAAATATGTCTGGCAAGTGTATTTAAATTTCTGTAATCAAAGAAATCACCTGTTTCATATACATTTATTTAATCATTGATTACATCATGATCACAGATATATTTATATTCATGTGCGTTCCTATTAGTTTTCTTGTATTCTTTGTTTTTTGTTCATTTGAAATCTATATTTAAAATAATGATAGTCATGGGATTGACACCTTTATTGTGTATCACATCATATATCATAAAAGGCTTCACATTATTTTATCAATTTTTTCTCTCTATTAAGCTTGGTTAGCAATTGTGTTTATAACACTATGTCTCATTCTTAAAGGACATGCATGTGCACGTGTGTATGCATGTGTGGTTTATGTATAATGTGAATAATGGATTTGTTATTTATATTTAGAAG
Source organism: Chinchilla lanigera (assembly GCF_000276665.1). NCBI lineage: Eukaryota > Metazoa > Chordata > Mammalia > Rodentia > Chinchillidae > Chinchilla > Chinchilla lanigera. The sequence goes on along the minus strand of NW_004955448.1, from coordinate 13,301,045 downwards.
TTTTTCTTCCTTAATTTTGCTGAATATAATAACTGAAATGTGTTTTATTCTTAGTTTTAGTATGATAAATGGATAATCTATCAATAAATGATCAATAAAAACCTGGAACTTGTATTAATGGCTGCAGCCTACATTTACATCTTTTTAAAGAAAAATCATTTTCCTTTTTCTTTCATAAGTGCCTCATTGCAACCCAGATTGTACTTAGAGTTGATGTCGTGTCTATTTTGCAGAAGTCATTCTGCGTCTGCAGTTGATGAGGATTTCGCTTTCGCTTGTCATTAAGAATAAACCTGAAATGCCAAATTCCAACCCTAGACAAGGTAAATCCGACACCTAGGTTTTTTAAAGTACTCCTCAGTTCTGAATATATTGCCTCCTCATAGCCCAGGATATCCACTGATTTTATTTCCCTGATTTCTTAACACAAACTACATATTTAGTTGTCATTTTCAACGTTTCTCAAAAACTCTTGTATTTTATGTGAGAGTGAATTTTACCTCTTACTTAGCTTCTACCCAGATTTCCTAAAGAGTAAGGACTTTCTTTTTATTGGCTCTATCTTTCATTCATTGCCCCTCTTCCCTGTCCTGTCAAATAGTACTGACCAGAATGATTTCTGCTCTGATCAGGTGAATATTTTCATCTTGCTTATATCCTTGAAATTTTCCTCTTAAGACACCAAATTGGTTTCCAGTGCTTTTGTAGATTTTTCTGAATATGATGATGCAAATCTACATATTTTTATATTTTCTACATTTTAATTTGAAATGGATCATGATATTTTCCCCACTAAAAATGAAAAGCTGGAAGCAAATAGTTGGTGTTATATCAATACAAGAGAAAACTATTAGTGTTGCTGTTTTAAGTACACTATCAAGATTACTGTTATCACACAATGTAGACCTTAATAAAAAAACCTCTTTTATACTTAAGGTTTTTTTTTTTATTTTAAAGAGTAAAAGAAGGACAACAAAGCAGCAAGGGGATACACCAAATTGCAGACATAGTGGTAGGACATTATCAATGTATGTTTTAAAATGTTTCTAAATTTACTAAAATTATAGACCCAGAAAACCCATTACGATTTTAACTTTTCAAGATAAATATCTATGATTATTTTTCTTTATTTCACTGTCTTGTCCAATGGTAGAATTTATGATCTTGCAACCAACAACCTTGGCTTATTTAAAATTATTTTAAAACTCTAAACATTCTCATTAGATTTTATGTACAACAATACTTTAGAGTCTATTAGCAAGTACATGTAAACACCTTTATATTAACTTTTCTTTCTTTTGTAGGAAACTGCAAAAACCTCTAGCTTTCCTTCAGACCACGGGTTTGCAGAGCCATCATTGTGTCTCGATATTCCAGTTTTTCCCTTGTTGTCAATACTTTAACAATGAATATTGTTATGTTCATCACCAAAAGTGAATTCATGGCCAGGTAATTTATACATTTGTTGAACTGTGTGTCAAAATGTGAAGTAAATAAACAAAAGACAAAGGTATGATTGTGCTAGCACTGACTACCAAGGATTAATTAATATTCCTGTGATACATATTCAAGGTTATTATCAAAGTGATGTGTCCATAACTGGCAATCATTTTCCTATTAACAATTTTATAGATAGTTTGTCTTCATTTGATAGCTACTAGTCATAACAAACTCCACAAATATCTTGTCTGTGAACTGCTGTATGTCGTAGCAATCTAGATGATCCTACTGTCTTTATGTGTTTTAATTTTCTTTTACCTGAAGATGAAATAACAAGAAGGTGAGTTGGAAGTGCTTTGTGAATTGCTCTGCGTAGAATCACCATGAGATGCATAAAGCTTCCACTCAGGTCTTAGAATCATGAGCATGAGAGTTATGATGATATCCGTGCATCAGCTTTAAAGATGTCTAAAACTTTTAAGCGTGAAGCCTAAGTGATTTTCTCCAGTACATTAATCAAAGCATCTTTGACAACTAGAATTATGCTGTTATTCAAGCAAGGCACTCAACACTGTGGTTAATTCCCAGGTGGTATTTACTTCACTATTCTGAAGGAGCAGTAGAAAGGAAAAACCTTAGTTAAAATATCAAAAGAAATAAATATGGAATATTTCCGAAGAAGCATACAGTAAATTACTGCTTAGTTCAGAAACAAACATTAACATGGTGTATCATACATAACCATTTATAGAAATAAACTGTAAATGGTTTCTATTTGTGATTTCTTTATTATAAATACTACAATTATATTTATATAGTTGCAAGAATTTACATGTTTTCATATTTATAACTTCTCCCCAATAAATCAACAGCATATTAAACTAAACATTTAGTTCACAGCATATAGCTGTATTTATTTATTCTTAGTAAAATTAATGAAAAGAAAAAAGTGTTGACACAACACAAACACAAAATGACACATTTGTAAAAATAACAAAAGTATCTTGATATAAAAATTAGAAAATTAAAGAATTGCAACTGAATTGAGCTTTTGTGTTTTAGATTAAATTGTAAATTAAATTGTCAATTCAATGTTTTAAGTTATTATCTTTGTTGAACTCATACTATACTGTGAGGTGAGTCTTCACTGGGATAGGTCTGTTTTTGTTTTGTTTTATTAGGATCATCCATTTGCACCTTTGGGTAATTTGTTCTATGATCCCTAACGATAAAAAAAATGTATACAAGTGCTCAAATCTCCCTATACAACCTTGTTTCTACGTAAATTCTCACATCATAGATATAGTTAAAACCATCTCTTGCTTATTTACAGTAGCTAACATAATAAAAATTCTATGTAAATAGTAGTTATTGTTTATTCTTAAGTAGATCATGACAAGGAAAAGGCTGAACATTTTCAGTGAAAGACAAAAGTCTTTTTCAAATATTTCCTACCTGCAGCTGGTTGAATCCATGGATGTAGAGCTGATATAACGTATATGGAGGACCAACTACACATATGAGTACTGCTGAAAATCTGAATATTTCAAGATTTACAGGAGAAATGAAAGCCTACAAATGATAGGGAACTATATATAAGTAATGTATTATGATGAAAAAGAAACATGTGAATACAATTAAATGTTTCTTCAGGGGAGTATCTAGTGGTAAGTAGAAACACCACTGAAAAAATGTAGACAAATAAATACCAAGTGCAGAACAGGGATGAAAGCTACTTCTGGATGTGGAGATTTGTTCAACAATCTTTAGGTGACACAAACATGTTAATAATTGTTTTATACAATACGAATAGCACACAACAAACTCTTTATGACATACATCTTCATGGCCTTCTATCCCTATCTTTTTATGATAATATGTTATTGTAAAGGATAATTGATTATTTATGGTGCAGATTCTATAACATAGTTTTGAATAAACTGGAAACGTGCGAAGCACAAATCTTCCATTCTAAAATTCTTAGTTCAGTTTTTCAAAATACATGATCACACTGTTACCACATTCTAGGTGATTAATATGAGCTTTATATTTAATGCCAAAAAAATGGATTATTTTATGTGCTATGAAGTAATTAATTCCTACTTGGTGAAGGCTTATTTGAGATATTTTTAATGATTTATCTTATGAGGTTAATAAACTCATATAGACAAAGTGTATATTATTTTAAATTTATTAATTTTATCTAGATAAAAAACAAATTATGCAAGATATGTTCACAGGTAAAATGACCTCCTTCAGACAGCAAATATAGGGCTTTACTCAACTATTGTAAGTCTTTAATTTTCCATAAAGAATTAATATTTCGTATCACAGTGTTTAATTAAAAGTGAATGTGCTGTATAGAAGGGTAAGTTTGAGACATCGCTAGCTAAATGGAGGCACCTTGATTTCTCATTTAAAATGCACAAAGTGATAGAAATAGTTTACATATATATAGTTACTATATTTTCAACCAAAGAATAAAAACAGTCACTATTGATCAAAAAATTAATTTAGAATTATCACCTATCTTATAGAGGAAAACCAAATTTAAATCCTAGCACACCTCAAATAAAAAATTACTTCAGATGAATTATATACATAAAATTTAAAACTAATGTATTTTTAAGAGTGACAACCATAGAGGGAAAATTATGGAGGTAGATAGAGATAGATTAAAAAGATAGAGATAGAAGGCCATGAAGATGTATGTGATAAAGAGTTTGTTGTACGCTATTCTTATTGTATAAAACAATTATTAACATTTTTGTGTCACCTAAAGATTGTTGAACAGACCCCGTAGAGGGGGTCTGAGCAATTTTCTCATACAATTTCAAAAAATTATAAAATGATAAATTATATTTATTTAAGTATAAAAAGAAAATTCGATAAACTAAAATGCTAGTTTGAATTATTCACCTTTTATTATTTATATTTTTTACTTTTTCCCTAGAAAGTTGTTACTGACAATCTTAGCACATAGCTGCTTGATATAAAGTTAAAAATTATGCATTCTTGATTTCTTTTAGAATTTTTACCATAAATGAAAATGAATTTTGTCAAAAGTTGTTTTGTTATTTGAAATACATATTTTTGTTCTGGTTTTACTGAATGTTCATTTTTCCTTAAATGTTTATCAATTTTTTATTTCGTAGAAAATCATAAGTAGATATGGTACTGTGAATTTTTAGTAATATTGTTGGATTTTTTTGCTAGTACTTCAGTTAGGTGAGTGCCTTGTGCATGAATAATCAAATTCTTTAATTTTATTTCCTTATGGTATTTTAATAAGACTTTCATACTGAGATTATGGTGACTTCATATGACAACTTCTTTCTGTATTTTCTGAAAATTGTGTAGGTTTGTGTAAGGTCTCTTAGACATTTAACAATGAAGAAAGATTCTTATAGTGGTCAGATTTCCCATTATGGAGGTAGTTTTTCTTTAGGATATTCTTTATCACTGGAAATTCTCCCTCTTATTATGTTATGGGCTTAATTCCATAATGAGTGTTAGGGTACATCTCTACCTTAAAATCTACCTACATGTATATATTTCTGTCAGCTATTCTCTATCATGAAAAAGCAGAAATAAGAATAATTTTTAGATCTCAGACTTTGTAGGATTGTTTAAACTTTTCACTTCACTTTGTGTTTTTGAGGGGGGAGCAACAGAGACATATTATTATTTTATTTTTGGTGGAGGGGTTGTGATTGCTGTTTGATGCTCTTTAATTTGGATTTTCAGACCTCCAGAATATTTAACAATCATGCATATTAGATGCAATTTCATCTCTTGTTTTAGTAATCATAGCCTTAGACCTTTTAAAGAGAGTTTTCAGATTTGGGATTTCCAGGGAGTTTTAAAAATATGTATATATATTTAGCATTGTACTTGTCACCTGCTGGAGATATTGATAATATAGCATTACATGAAAAGAATCATCTGTACCAATGAAATATGTTAATCAATATAAGAGTCAGTAAATCACTGAAACAAATATCTCACACATCAAATTCAACTGTTAAAATAAATTAATCCCAGTAGTACTTTGCAAATGTTACGTTAGATGTCATCATTAGATTCAAAGTGCAGTTTCAGCCTAGCTGAACAGGTGCCCAGGAGGCAGGCCACCTGTGCCCTGGAAGCCGCGTGGTGGGGAACGCTGGCCTTTGGGCCAGATCCTAGCCGCACAGGCATCTGGGAGGAGGGCTACCGGTGCCCAAGAAGCCATGTGGTGGCCCTCGCTGGCCCTCAAGCCGGCCACTGCCATGCAGTCAAGAGCTATCATGGCAGAGAGAAGCACTCACGCAAGTGGCTTGCCACGCACTGGCTGCGGAGGCCCGCCTGGAGACGTGCATGAATCATCCCAACATGCAGAAGCCCCTGGAATACATGCCACACAGTGGGTCACTCTTGCCCCTGCCATTGAGAACCAGAAATGTCCAGAGTCAATGGAGGAGCAGCTGCTGAACAAGGACTCAGAGAACGTGAAAATACAGACTAGGCCTCATGACTCAGAGGTCTAGTTGACTGGGGTCACAAGAGCCGTACAGAAGTTGGAAACCAGGAGGAACTTGAGCAGTACCTGGGAGTCCCCCTGAAAGCCTGTATTGTGATGGAGGACTGCATGGAACTCCAGGGAGGTTTGCACCAAGATTCCTGCTGCCTGCGCTGACAGAGGGGAGGACACTAAGTGGTTGCAGGGTCCCAGTGCGCTGGGAGGCTCGAGAGAAAAACTTACAAAAAATGGCTTTCACCCCAGATGGTTCACTTGAGATGTTAGTAAAAATTGCCTCCACAGTATTCTATAGCTGTGAGGAGGAGGAGGCCAAGGAGAGAAAACAAAGAGACTGAGAAAAAGCAAGTGCTTTTGCTGCAGCACTAAGAGAAACAGACTCTAAGTCTGATTCTCGGGGCCCCAAGAAGAACTCAACTACATTCATCTGCTACTGCTGTCAAAAGCCAGGCCACCTCAAGAGGAACTGCCCTAAGAAGCACCCTGGGCCATGCCCTAAATGCAAAGGTGACCACTAGAGATAGATCTGCCTTCTGAAGCAGAGGCCCCAGAGCTCAGACTCATCCTATCAGTTAGTCTAACAGGAATGAAGGTGTCTGGGCCATACTCTGCCTTCTCCCTCTTGCCAGACTGTCATCTCCACGGAGGAACCCCAGGTAATCATGGCTACAGAGGAAAAAGAGAACAACCTATTGCTAGACACAGGTGCAAGTCTCTCAGTCCTTGTTTTCAATCCTGGCCTTCCTTCCAGCCATCACACTTCAGTGAAAGGAGACACTGGTGAGGAGGTAATATGCTATTTTTCACAACCCTTAGGCTATAACTACTTGTTCGATCTTTCTTGCATATCTGTCTTCCTGAGAAACCACTTTGAAGATACTATGTACTACAGCAGCTATTGATATTTTTCTACTAGAAAAAAAAAGTACAATTTCATGTTTATATCTTCAAGTTCATAAAAGCCTATTCCAGGGATGAGAAAACAATTCAGTGACATAGCAGCTAGAAAGTGCAAGGTCCTGAGTTTGATTCTTGATTAAAAAGAAAAAAAAAGCTTATACCTAACGTATACCAAAATTCTACATTTTAAATTAAGACATCTTATTGGGGTTTTCTAATTTAAATCTTTCTTCCAAAACAAGCTGAAAATATCATTAGAAACCTTAATGGATAAATGTTAGCACTGCATTCACAGTGAAAATTTTTTTGGTAGTTGTTACGAAAACTGCTGAAGAAACTGAGAAATAAGAATGAGCAAATTAGAAACATGCAGGATTATTGATAAAGTTCAAATGTGTGTAATCCTTTTCAGCCCATGCGTATGGGGGAAAGTGAAGAACTGGGTGTGTTAGGCCAGCAACTTCTAGTCAACCACAACCTAATGAAAGCTCTATCTCCTCCTGACAGAAGGCTGATTAGTTGCAAAGAAGATGAAAAACCCATTCCTCCCAAGTAACTTTCTCCGGGGAGATGTGTTAACAGTTATATCCACCTCCCCCTCTTCTCTGAATCTCAGCCTTGCAGAATGGTGCAAAGCAGCTATAAAAGTTAATTCATTTCCAATCACACTAAAGGAGAGGACAGTGCTCAACTAGAGGGATGCAGAACTAAGTAAGGTTATATCTACCATAAAGTGAGGCATATAATTACAGTTAATGAAATCAACTACTGATTACGATGTTAATACTAAGCTGACTTTGCGGGTATTTGCATAAAAGAATGCATATTTGTATATAATGTAAGAGTGCCACAATACAGACTAATATTCCAGTATGATCTCCATTAATGCATGACACACAAAATGTGACAATTCTGGTTTTTCCTCTAATAGGAACTCTGACTGGGACTTGGGTAAGGAGAAACGTCAGATACCAGGTTTTAATTTTACAGTAAAATAACAGATTATTTAGTTTATACTTCTCACAGGTAAAAGGTCATTTCTACATCTATATACATATTGCTGTAGTTTGGATTAGAAAAATACCCCAAAGGCCCGTGTACTCAAAGGAGTCATCCTCAGCTCGGCACCTCCAGAGGAAAGTGCAACCTTTGGAAGGTAAGGTCCAGTGAGAACCTTCTGATCCTGCGGGTGTACAAGGCAGATTTTGGAGATGCCAGCTTCTTCTTCTTCTTTCAGACTTTTCCAAGATGTGGTGGGGCCTCTTCTATTAATGGTCCTGGAATGACGTCTTGTTCCTACAGGCTGTGAGCAGTGAGGCCAATCTGCCATCATCTGAAACATTAAAAAATATAAACCAACATATACTTCCCTCTTTTTTATTTTATTGACCTTTATTAAAGTATTTGCTAAAGAACTAGGTGGTTGTCTAATACACACATGATGTAAGAATCCATTAATTGGCAAAAGTAAATCCTGATACCTACCTCTAAATTCTAGCAGTTTATATCTGAGAGGAAAATCTGAAAGCATTTTTGTCTAAATTCAAGATACACTTATGAGTTATTGAGAAGCTTGTCAGGGTGGCAAATTTCTTTCAGTTTTCCAAACCCTGTGCAATGTTGTTTTTAATAATACATGAACTACACAGGAAGATGAAAGATGACACAGGAAAAGAACAGCTACTTAGAAAGTGATGTATATTTCTCCTTGGTGATGTGCTCTACTTGCTTTTGATGTCCACACAATACAACTCGCTGAGGAGACGTTTGTAATTTATGTGTTCTATGAAATCTGAAGAGTCAATGTAGGAAGTTCTTTCATGTTTCCTCCTTTCAACTTGATTGTTTTGTAAACTTCATTTTCTTGGAACCAGTGATTTTCTATGATCCATTCACGCAGAATGTGCTCTTCAGGATTATTTTTTTCAGTCTTATATTTCAATTCATAATAAAAGAAAAAAATTTAAATATTACTTACAAAATTGAATTTGCTATAATAGTAGAATCTGCCACCCAAAGTCTCATTCTTGTGTCATCACAATGACAATGTTGCAATATTTTTAAAGAAAAAGTCGTAACTCAGATTACCATAGTCATTACAGGTATTGCACAAAAGCCATATATAAAAATGTAAACCATGCTGTGCAGCTAGATGTTAATGAGAGGTGTCTACAAAGGTTAAATATAAATACACATAATTACAGCTTTCTTGTGAAGAGAAATTATCACTTTCTTTCTTACCCACAAGACAGAGCTCTAAAATAACAAACTGAAATTAAAGTATATTTATTCTGCAATCATAAACGACCTAAGAAAGAGCCAATATGATATAGAAGTGGAAACACTTTGAATATGTATTGCTACATCTTGTAGATAAGTTTAAAATGTATCAACCAGTAAAGTTCTGTACAGCAGCATACTTGAGTTTTGAAATATTAAACTGATCCTGAAAGAAAATAGGTGTCTTTCATTTTATGTCAAAATAATCATTTCAAAGTAATACAAAATACTAACGTGCTCTAAAAAAGGGTATAATGATGCATTTTGAAGCAAAGATATAAAAGTAAATGCAAATTAATAGGAACAAATGGAATTCTGGGTTAATTTTTCCTGCATGATATATAAAATATATATTAGTATTAGATGTGCTATACTTACAGCAAAATTATAGGGTATATTTTTGAGCTGATAAGGTACCGCTTTTCTTTAATATAGTTGTGTGAAATAACTATAATCTCTGAAGAACATAGCAAGAAAAACTTTTATAATCTTCAGTGAGGAAAAGATAAGAGGAATAAAATGAATTGAATCTATGCTCAATCTAATAAAATTCATATATTCATACACAAAGACCCTAGGATAAAAAGGGAATGTAAAAGCTTTTAAAAACCAATTTAAATTTTACAATGAAATAGTTATTTTATTTCTCTTGGACTTTTTTTATTATAATAATTCTGGTGAACACACTTATTGTGGGATGTAATTTTAGTAGATATTCTGAAGACAATGGAAGGTCAAGGGTTAATAACAAACATGGAAATTTATAGTATAAAGACAGAGTTTGAGGGTAATTTGGGTCTACTGACTATGTTAATACAGCCATTATAGTTCTGAACTCCATTTATAAATGACAATTGGATTATTTTGGACTGAGTTTTATTTTCAGTTCAGTATAATGTACAAGAAAAGCACACCATGGGTATAGGGTGCAGCTTAGTTGTAGAGTACTTGCCTAGCATCAGCAAGTTCAAGATTGGCTTCAAACTTCATCACCACAGAAATTTAAAATATAAAAATCAAGCTGTCTCCAAATTTATTACCTTTCTGAATTTTTATTGTAAGATAAACCTGGCTTTATAACATGCAAAACTAAATATAAAATAATTTCATTTACTGGCACCCTCATAAAGCCCTACAGGCCCCAGTGTCTTGCACTCTGATTTCTTTATCATCCACTATTTTCACAGGATCCATCCGTATTGTCCACTTTGCTCTGTTTTGATTCGTTGGTGTCTGCCTTGGGCCTTTACATTTGCCCTTGCCTATACCTTAAAGGTTCTTCCAGACCCTCATATACCTGCCTCCAAGTCTCCCTTATTTTATGCAAGTGGTTGTTCATACAGCAGCTGCTTGGAAGTGTTTTCCTAATTTAATGAAATAATGATAGTGTATCCACAATTCGCTGTTAAGATTTTATTCTTTAGACAGTGACAGAGAACTGACAGCTGTGTGTGTGTGCGTGTGGTTGTGTTGTTTCATATCTCACTACACAGGGATATTGTCTGACTTGTGTGCTGATGTGTCCTAGAATATCAAATGTTCATGTAGAGTTCAATGTAATGCGTTTCTGAATGGATCGCTGTCACTACAGATGGCCTTTGGAGTGCAGCTCCTCCAAAACTAATCCCACCGCTCCTTTATGCTCTTATCTCCATTGAGAAGAAGCACAGGAAAGGATCAGGACACAATGCTGCGGTTAGGTACTGCTTCCCTTGATGTTGGTGTTACGGTGTGTTGTGAAAGCCCCAAAGATAAATGCAGGTTTCAATTTTCGACCTTGGACAGTGCACTGACGTAAGATGGTAAGTGTGAACCACACTGCGTCAGCTAATATTGCTGCAGTACAAGAAAGAGCAAAGAAGAAGGCAGACAGGTAAGGGGGAAGTAATAAAGCACTAATGTGATAGAATAATATATACATCGAGCCTCCCTGAAGTGAGACTCAAGGGAGGGAGGGGAAGGATACAAATTCGTCAGCATGAAACTCACAAGTCTGTGCAGCCGTATATATCATAATAGAAAAAGTGGGAAACAAAAACTCCCTAGCATGACTACTGAAACAAGAAAATATAACAAAACTTAAGATGTTGTATGTTATAAAATGACTATATAAAATAATTTTGAAGTTTTTAAAAATAATCAGAATTTGATGAATATAGAAAAAGTTTTCAAATAATAGGGTGTGTTTAAATATATATGTTATATATATATATAATTATATATCAGTAATATATTATTACATAGTATAACTATATAATTATGCATTATATCATTATATAATTATAAGTTCAGCAAAACACCCAATATTTTCAATAAATGAAAAATCAATGCAAACATTGACTGATATGCTTACTTAATATCATACAACATACTCTAATAATGTCATCTCCTAACAAAGTGTCTACTGTCACTTTTCTGACATTAGTTTAAATTGAGCATAAATGTGGATAAATTTCTAAGTGGCCAATAACATATTTTATGTAGCATTTTATGTGTTACCAATAGCATAATGTAACACTCTAAAATATAATAATCTATTAACTGGGTATTTACAACCTGTTTAAAAAGTATTTTCAAGCTAACTAGTTGGAATGTGGTACAAAATACATAAAGAAAAGTTTTGTAGTATTTAATACGGAAAAATTTGGCATCTACATTGGGCATTTAAAGATATTTATGTTTTTTAATTTTGAAATATCAAACAACTCCATGTACTGCAAGTCTCATGCTACATATTTTCCATGTATTAGGAGCTTTTAATCTTTGCTGCAACATAACATTAAGCCAGTCAGAAAAGTTTCTATATGCACTCAGCATATATTCAGTGAGAAAGGGCAAGAAAAAAAAAAAAAAAAGATTGCAAAAAATGAGTTGGATATATTCAGTATCAAAGGTGAGATGAATCTGCTTCACGAAGTCCCTCAGAAAGCCAGGCTGACCGAGGATGCTCGGCCCTGGAAGTTCAGCAGCTGGGGTACATCGTCACCGGGCACCGCCACAGACAGAGCCCTGAAGGAGCTGCGGGGAGCCCTTTAAGGACCATGAACGTTAGTTCAGCTTCCCATCTCATTGCCTGTCAATAACCATTGAAAGTTAGATGGAAACACATGCAAAATGTAGAGGAATTAGAGGAAAGATGGATGATGCATGAGAGCTGACGGTTGTACAAATGCATGTTTAAAAGATGGCTGACTCACCACACACACTCGTTCTAAGAGGCCCCCATTAGTCTTAAAGAAAATCAGGCAAAGATACCTCAGGGAAAGAAAGATTCACTGAAGTAAGTGAAAATGAAAGTACTGACTACTGAGATTTGGTCAACAGCTAAAGTGCTGGGAGGAATATGTTTAACCCCGTACAGCTATACTAGAAATAGTAAAGTCTCAAATCAATAATCTAAGCTCTAGAGACCTCAAGTCTCTAGAAAAAGAACAAATAACACTAGTCAAATGGAAGAGAGGAAATAATAAATATAAGACCAGAAGTCAATGAAATTGAAAACATAAAATTAATACAAAATATATAAACCAAAAGTCTATTTATTTTAAAGGATCACCAAAATATATTCATTTCTATGAAGAATTATAAAGAAATAAAAGAATACAAATGGCAAGCATGATTAAACAGGAAATATCATTACTGACTGAACAGATATCCAAAAATATTAAGGGAATAATATGAACAAGTTTACATGAAAACAATAATGCAGGTTAAATGGCCCAACCTTGAAAATCATAAACTAAAACAATCTATCCCAAATGAAGTGGGGTGTGTGTGTGTGAGAGCAGGAAGTGCTGTGAATTGAACTCAGGACTTTGTAGATCCTAGGCAAGAACTCTATCAATGAACTGTAACACTAGCACTTTTCTAAATTTTTGTGTTTTAAGGTGATCTCACTAATCCTCAGAGGCCAGCCTAAAATTTGCAATCCTCCTGCCCTTGCCTTTTGAGTGCCCGAGACTTAAACATGCACCCCCATGCCTAGCAAGGCATAACTTTAATTGCTGTATAACTACTAAGGCAATTTAATTATAACTTCCTGGAAAGGAACTATCCAAACTTAACTGATTACAGCTGAAAATGTTTTAAAAGTGTAAAGAAAAATTACCAAAAGTTGTTACCCCCTCCTCCAATTTCTTCCACAATACAGAAGCAGGGAGAATAGTTTCAAAGGATTGTTGTGAAGGTGGAGTTATGGATACAAAAACAAAAAATGCCCATCTGAAGTAAAATTACACACAATATTCCCTTTGAACATAATTTCAAAAGTATTAGCCCAAATATCACGAGATAGCTTTCAGTAAAAGATGCCGTATGCGCAGTGTTACAGCAGGAGCCCTGCAGCTTATTCTGCAGAAGCCCCTTTGCCGATCCAAATGGTTTTAAATCTTTGAGACACTAAAAGTAGTTCTCCAAGTCATAGTGGATTCAAGAGGTACATATTCTCCACTTAAAGAGCACTAGTTCAATTTGTGTTAATGTGACAAAAGTATTACTATTTCTCAGGCACCATTAATAAAGTGCCACTAAATTGAAAAACACAAAACGTCCACTTCTACCATGTATAAATTTTTAAGTTTTGTCTTCATAGACCAAAACAGAGATTTAGCTCATCAAAATCTCACTGGCCACACTTTGAGAATTTCTACCTTAAAGATATCATACCTTCCAGATCACAAAAACATGCTAAGGACAAGAATGCGTACTTACTGAAAAACTCAAAGAAATTTAACTGTCGCAAAAATTGCAACTGAAAGATTTTAGCATATTAATTTTTTGCAGTCACTGTATTCTCCAAGATTTACCCATGCTGAAATGGTAGAGGTAATTTGAGGAGATTATAAAAATCCCTTTGTAATGTAAGCATTTTTCAAAATTACAATGGAAGTATTCTTTTCCTTCCTCCCATCATGAGATTGATTTTGTATCATTCTGCTAGTGAAAGTGCCAGGGATTATGGTCTGTCAAATTTGCCATAGCATCTCTGTCCATATGCACCTGGAAGTCTATGGGAATTTGTTCAGATCTAGACCTTATTAGACCTATTGCAAGGTACATATTGTTTAAAATGAATGATCTGGCTATACACTTCCATTCTGACTAACAGACCACAATTGCATTCTGGCTAGTCAGCAATTGCCCTTTAGTTTTCAGTGTCCAAGAATTCAGACTATTTGCTAATTCATTTTCCAGGACAATTAGCCTAGTTAATGTGCATTGGTCAATGTCAGGGAGATGTACAGCCAATGTTCACAGAATGTAATTGTATTGTTATTTCAGGGTCAGGCCTCAGCGTCTCCTCTGTTTTTTGAAGTTATTGCTGATGACTGTGTTGGAAACAGAACTCTTAAAAGCAAGTGTATTTACAGAATGACTTATTCAGTAGAACTGAAAATTTTCACTTATGTAAACTGAAGTGAGCCTTTGTGAGCTGTGTATCTATTTAGTCTTAAGAATCTTATGGTCTACCACTTAATTCCGAGAAGTAACTCGCTGTTGTACTATGTTAGTACTATGGGAACCTTCTGCTGTGCTAGTGCTTCTTATCCTCCCTTTGTATTCTCCATCCCAGTGCTTGACCTGTGTTATAGTCTCCACCACGACCAAAAGGCACAGAAATGACTTTAACCACTGCATCAGCCTCCCGCGTTGCCGATCTTCTAATTCTATGCCGGGACTATTTTTCAGACATGCAGAGTCTCTCAAAATCAGCATTTTCTTCAAGCTTGGATGATGCAGATGTGATCTACAGTGAATATGAGGCAATGTATTTAAAGAACTTAATGATAACCTGTCACAGCATAATTCCTTCCTGCATCCCAAACTCATTTCTTGTAAACATTAAACTTCATGTTCCTATCAAGGGTTCATTCCAGGAATTGATATAATTCAAGAACATTTAGTTTGTATCACTTAAATATCAAATGGGAATATGCACAAATTATTTATTGATACATCTGAATCTAAGATAATATTTGATATGTTAAGTTTTTTGTCTAGTATTCCTATTTTTATCTATTCCTAAATATTACTAATCTACATTGTCTAAATTTTGGCTGATATAAATTACAAAGTTACTTAATTACATTTCACCTTGTCTTTGTAAGTGAAAACTTAGTGTATGCTGAAATATGAATTTAATTCATGTCTAGGAAAAATAGAAAATCAAAGTATAGTGAATATGTACCATGAGGGTAGCAAGGATAATTTGCTTCCTTCATGTTGGACAATATTTTTCTCATATTAAAAATGTTAAAGATTTGTTTAGCAGGCTACTAAATCAGCTATAGCAGAAAAACAAGACTCCTAGGAGACTGCAGTTTGGAATACTCAGTGTCATTAGAATATTTGTATATAAAATATTTCAGATACTCAGAGTCTCAACATTTCTCGGGAAATGAAAATCTGATTTCTACTGAAATTATAAAATTGGGATTCTCAAACATCAAGTCTTATACTTACTTTTGGCTACTACATCTCTGAAATTTTTTTTTTTTTTTTTGGTTTTTCTCCGGTACCGGGAACCGAACTCACGACCTTGCGCTTGCCAGGCAGGCGCTTTTGCCGCTGAGCTAAATCCCCAGCCCCTACATCTCTGAAATTAAAAAGAAAAAAAGATAACATGTTCACAGGAAGTCTGAGTTCTCCATTAAAGCTTTGAACTAGAGAATTTATACATTCAAGCTCGTAGGGTTTTTCATATTCTTATCAAAATTTTATGCAAATACTTCAACTCATGCAAACACTTCATCTGTCTTTAAATCCCTCACATCTTTTGTAACGTTTATGGCAATTTCAAATTAGTTGCTGAAAGCCATGTTTTCAATTGGATTTCATCAAAATTAGCAACTATCAATTATTTAATGGACTTTTTTGACACTGAATGACTTTGGCTGCCCAGGTCTCATCTCTGATTGTTTTCCCTGAGGATTTTCATTATATTCAGCCCTTTAAAGTCTAGGTAGAAACCAGTTTGTGATCACCTTTCTTACATAACTCTCATTTGGGAATATTTTCTACATGGTTTGCACAAAAGATGTACCTAATATTCCTAGCTAATGACAGGAAGAATTTAGAATAGACAGACACTTTTATAGCTTGGAAGGATATATAAGGAAGCTAGAGCTCAGAAGAGTAGGTGGAGCTTGAAATACGTAAGCCAGCCCCAAAGCAGCCGCGCACACGCAGTCTGGAGACAGCCCTGCTTCTGGCTCCAGCAAGGCCATAAGTGTTTGGCTTGTTCTGAGATTTTCCCATTAAATGTAATTATAACTTACCTCGACAAAAGACAAAATGAACATGTTAAACATAGATCATGAAGAGATGTCCAGAAGATCATAATTCTCCAAAATATGCAGAAGGTATTGTCAAACAGTACATTGTAGAAAATGAAGTTTTAATGTCATTTTATTCATAAAAATAGAGTCCTGACATGTATAAAAAGAAAGACACCCACCAACCTATTATCATATTTTTGAGACATACAGATACAGAAAAGTTTACTGCAACTATTGCATGCACACCTATCTTGAACCTTTTAAGGAAAATATGATCATCTATTGGTCATAGTTGTATGTGATAAATCATTATTGCCTCAAACATTATGGACAAAGACATCATATTTATAGTCAAATATTAGTACTACTCTTATTGGAGTATGTACCTAATATATAAGAGCTTTAATAATGAAAAGACTATCTTTTATAAATGTGAATGGGATAGATCACTTGAGAAACTTCAGTGACAAAACCATTTAATGACTCTACTTTCTTGTACACAAAAAGAACAGGTACATGTATAAATATACAAATAAAATCTGAAAAAAATATACAACATTTTTAAAGTAGCATCGTCAATGTGAAATATTCTAAAGGTCTTATCAGCAGCTCTTGCATAATTTGTCCTAGTTACAAATCATAAAGTTACCGCTGTACCATGTAAGTCAGCACTTCTATGCCATTAGACATTTTCTAAAGTGTAACACTCTAAAACATACTGATTTGTAACTTCTGAGCTTTCTCTATCAATGCTCACAATTGTTAATACATATTACTGTTGTACTTTGACTTGACATTGAAGATTTATTTCAATGAATGGAACATTTTCATAAAAATCTATTTACTTTTATGTTTATTTGAGACACTGGCCTCAAAATGAAGTATTTATTATCCCACCAATTTTCTAAACTAGTTTATTTATTATAGAGCTTTTTAAATGATTATCAAAAAACAACTGTGCTAAACATTTCTATGTATGGCAATTAGCAACTGATTCATGATTTTTAGAAGTAAAATGTTTAAATTTCCTGATTATTTTTCAAAATTGTTATTACTATATTCCTGTACAGTCATTCAAACATTGAAATAATTATATTTTTAGTACCAGCAGAACATCTTCATAATATTCTCAAAGCTTAAATTTATTGTAAATCTTCCTTATTTAATAAAAAATTCTGCCCTCTTGCTGAAGCATTTTTTAATTTCTATTTGGAACTTGTATCAGATATGCTGTTATTCTGCAATATTTACCAATCAATTTTAAATGTGAAAATTTTAATGCTCTCAGTGTAGGACTTTCAAGTCATATCTACATATAAAAATGGTCGTAGTAATTCTGTATTATAACACATTTAGGTAATATCACACGGCTTTCCAGAACCCTTTATGGTAGTCTTTAGGAAGATGATATTCATCGGAAATAACGAGCACGGTACTTTCACGGAGTGTGAGCGGGGAGCTTGCGTTTGGTCTCTCCCATCGCCCTTTCCGTGAAGTGGGCAGCCCGCTGCTAGCGCTTGCTGCTGCTCTGGAACTCACGGCGTCCTGCTTGTGTTAGAGCAGCGTCCGGTCTCCACTTCAGCGCACAGGCTGGCTGCTTCATCTCCAGCCACTGCAAGGAAAACAGTGAGTGATAAACGACTGCTTCATGTAATAAGCACTCGGACAAGTGTAAGTAAAAAGATGCGTTTTCAAATCATTTAAACATGTTCTTAGCTTAAGGGCTAAAAGAAAAGAGACAAAAACCACCATGCGCTTCATGCATTCAGTAGGCAATAGTTTCTTAGGTCTCTCACCGATGTGATGTTATGTTTGCAGGTGGAGGCTGTGTGCCTGCGTCATTCCTCTGTGTCCGTGTTTAATAGTGGCAGTAACGTTAGCATGTGGGCTCTTTCTGCCTTGTTCGACCTGCTCTCCCTCACCGCCAGAATCTGTGCTAGAAAACGCAAGTGGTTCCCCAACTTATAAAGTAATTTTAACTCAAAAGCATTGATTAATACTAAGATGAATTTAGGGCTAAAGGACGCTTGTTAAAACATAAACAATAATAATATGTGGTATGAATTCAGATAAAGAATATAAATCCAAAAAATAATAAAATAAATAAAATAAAAAATAAAATAATAATTTTTAAAATTGAAACCACACTGGTAGGACTGCAGAAAAAAAAAATAAATTTATAAAAGAGCCACGAACCGTTGCTGAGAGAAATCCACAAGGAGCCACCCAGGGCTCACCTGTGTGTTCCCACAGGCTGGGCAAATCCCAGCAGGGAAACCAGAAGGTGTTTTCACAAGTCAGACAGGGCCCCAGAGCCACCG
>NW_004955448.1:13259708-13280951 GCF_000276665.1 Chinchilla lanigera | reverse complement strand
CCTCAGTCACCTTTCAACAGACCCCACCTTTCAACACTGCTATTTGGGAAATTGCATTTCCAGTACTTGCTTTTGAACAGGCACCTTCAATCCACAGCGGACTGTAATTCATAGCTTTAAATGATAATATTAGATGTAAAATTTAGTATTAAGTAAAATATTTTGTGTGGTATTATGTGATTAATTATGACATCAGTTTGAATAAGAAACACTTAGCAGGTTAGTTCAGCATAGTTCTGTACGTGTCTGAATGACTGACCTAATAAAGAGGGAAGACACAGCCTGGACATGCATAGCACCAGCCAACAAGCTTGTAGCCTGAGGGGAGTAAAAAAGGAAAGAAGTCTGCAGATTTCAAGTGGACACTATAACTGACTAAGCCAGTGCGTCACTTTTGCACATGGACATACAAAAGCGACAGCACTACTAAAAAAACACTATAATTTTTCCATTAGAATGGCTTTGTGCTTCTGTAATGTTAGATGAATTTCTTTGTGTGGTTCTATTTGTGTGCTCCATGTCCTGTACTCTTGATCTATGTATCTGTTTTTCCACTTTTACACCACTCCCTTAATTGTAGCTTCCGGAGGTTGTCTTGAGTTCAGGTAAGTTTAAATTACTTGAGGTTGTACTGCTAAATGTTTTAGGGTTTTGCATTTGCAAACATATTTTCAATACCTAAAGCATACTTTAAATTATTCTGAAATCTTTTCTTGAATTCATAAATCAGGTTGGAAAGAAGTGGCATTTTAATATCATTTAGACCTTCATTTCATAAATATGAACTATTTATTCAGTTGATTATTTCCTTTGTTGTTTTTTTTTTTTTTTTTTCTGGTACCGGAATTTGAACTCACAACCTCTTGCTTGCCAGGCAGGCGCTGTGACTCTGAGCTAAATCCCCAGCCCTTTCCTTTGGTTTCTTTAATCAGTGCTTTATAGGTTCCACTCACAGATTCTGTTGGATATTTTATTCTTTATACCTATACAATGTTGGTGCTATTGTAAATTTTGTATAGCTTTCCTTACAAATTCCAGTTTCTAATGGCAGGTATGTGATTTTCCATACATGAGGGTGCAACCTTTGATCCTGTGGTTTTGCTGTAAACCTGCTCATTCATTCTAGCGCTCTTATGGATTGCTTAGATTTGTACACATACAGTCCAGTCATTTATGAATCATGCTCATTCATTCTAGAGCTCTTATGGATTGCTTAGATTTCTACACATACAGTCCAGTCATTTATGAATCAAGGCGATGTTTTGAGCTTTCTTAATTTGTGTGAACATTTTTCAGTGCTTTATATTATTAGTTAGGAATTCAAGTTCCATATTAAACTGGATTCGTGGGAAAAGTCCTTGCCTTTTCCTGAGGAGGGAAGCTATCCAGTCTTTCATATTTAAGGCTGAGGTTAAGTGTATCTTCAGTGTTGCCTTGATCAGGTTAAGCAAGTTCTCCTTCTCCTTTTTGATCATTTACCATAACTAGGTGCCTAACTGTGCTGCTGTTTTATACATATGTATATAAATATCAAGAACACATTTTGAGGTAATATATTTTTATGCTGCTGTGTTGTATTTGCTTATATTTTGTTAATAATTCTCATCCAATGCCACAATATACATTTCTTCCAAGCTTACACAGAATACTCAGTTACCAACACAGGGGTGTTGAAGTTTCCAACTATTACAGGGATTTCCAGACTTTCAATTAATTTGTATCAGGTTTTGCACTCTTTCTAGACACGTACAGTAATGCCTTGTTTCACAAGTGCTTCTGTTCGCACACTATTTGGCTCTCAAAAGCATTCAACAAAATTTTGCTTCTGCTGACAAATTTACATTGAGTGACAAACAACCACAATCATCCTCCCCACACAAACAAAAATGCAATTCTCTTGCCCAAATCATAAGACAAATTCAGTTAGTGAACCAACCGAGGTACTGCTGTAAGTGCCTTACGTTATGGCTTCTCCAAGATTTGACCTCTTTGTTAGCATGTAATACTCCTATTTATCTTTGATTATCTTCATTTGAGCTTTACTTTATCTGCAATTAAAATGGCTATTCTGGCTTTCCTTAATCAGTGTTAGCATACTCCATTCCTCCAGGAGTTCTGTGTTGAATCTGTTTAAGAAATTACATTTAAATTAGTTCCTACTAGACAAAAATGGCTATAATTTTTATGGACTCTGATAATCCTTTAAAATTACAGAATTTGAGTTGCAATTTTAACCTTTGAGAAACTTGAAAACTGAGACACCTTCATTTAAGAAAAATGTGTAAAACTCTGAACATAAGTAGTTTTAATCAAATTCAGGTATGGTCCATCTATACCTACATTTTTCAGGGCTTTTACCAGGAAAAAAAGCTGTTGGATTTTGCTGAAAGCCTTTTCTGTGTCTATTGATGTGGTCACGTGCTTCTCTTTCTGTGATGTACATTAACTGATTTGCATATGTTAAGCCATCAGAGGAAGAAATGAAAATGGCAAATAAACATATGGAAAAAATGTCCCACACTCTTGGCCATTAGAGAGATACAGAGTAAGACAAGGGCTGAGGTTCCGTTCTACCCCGAAAGAATGGCGGCCGCTGAAACATCAGAAGTGAGCAGGTGCTAGCGTGCCAGCGGGGAAAGCCACCTCCTGCTCCATTTGTGGAACTGCAAACGTGATGGAGACCACTGTGAAGTGGCTCCAAGCAGCATTTAAAGTGAACCATTGGCTTTCTACATTTACTTGTGAGTCTGTCCAAGGCCTGGGCCCCTTGTCTGGAGATAGAAAGTGAACCTGTGAGTCACTGGTCCTGGCTGAGGCCTGGGGCGGACTGTGATGCCTCCAGGACAAGACAAGGCTACAGCGGAGGACGCCTGCCTCTGACCCCCATTAATGAGATAAAGACCGCAGCCCTGCGCATCTTGCCGCTGAGGTGAAGGCCTTCCTGGAGATAACATAGTTCTCCTAAATTAGCATAATCTATTACTTAGAGAAGTCCTTGAAGTCACTCCCAAGGTCCTGCTCAGATTCCCAGGCCTTCTTCAGTATCCTCCTCCCTTGTCTGAAAACCAAATAAACACAGGCCACCCAGAGGAGTTCTTTGCCTCAGCCCAGGGGCAATCTGGAATTCTGCTAGGGGGCGTTGATCTTCACGGAGCCCTAAAGTCACACTACTTCTCTCTTTTATTTCAGCTTTCACTGTCCACTCGTTTGGGAGGTGGTAGACCTGATCTGATCCGTCAGTGACATAAACTCATACGGCCATTATGGAAATCAGCATGGAAACTCCTCAAACAAGAAAGTCAGAAATTCCATGGGATGTAGCTCTCTCCAGTCTCGGTAACGTCCTCCCAAAACTTAAGACATCACACTATAACAACACACACATACCCATGTTTATAGCAGCACAATTCCTAACAGCTAACTCCAGGAAGCAACCTCCATCCCTATCAACAGGAGACTGGGTAAAGAGACTGCTATATCTATATATGAATCAAAGAAGGACAACTTTGCAACACTTGTGGGGAAATGGCTGCACCTATAAAATACAGCAGTGAGTGAAATAAATCAGACACACAAGCTTAAATGCCGTATAGCACAGACAGTGAAACCTTCAGAGGCCGAGCGCCCACACTGTAACACAAACCCACTTACTTACCACAAAGTGCCAACTGTGATTAAGCCTGATTACTGAGGTTTTCATTTTTTTTAAATACTGGTATAAGATGTGCCTCTGCTGGGTGACTTGGCTTATGTGCCAACAGAGAGGGCTCTGCACTCCCGCTGGGGCTTGGATGCCACAGGTTCCCCACCACGGGCATAGGGCCTCTCATTCGAGTAAGCCAAAATACAGTCAAAGCACACAAGAAACTGCTGGATTGGAGACAAGGGGAGGTGTCTCTTACAGACTGGAAGAGGGGCCCAAGAGAATGTGGGGAGAGGGAGAAGGAGAGGAAAGGGGGAAGGGAAAATAAGCAGAAGAGAGATGAGCCCTACATAGGAACCTAATAACCTCAGGGACTGTAAACAGTAGATCTCATACACATGAGATAACACCAACAATATCAACACGAAAGAAAATGGGGAAGGAGAGAAAGGGAGGAGCTAGGTAGAAAGGGAAGGGGATTGAAAAACGAAAGAACTAAGCTCATTTTATGCACCTGTGCCCACGCCCCAGACGTTTGCACACTGTGCTACTGCAAACGTGTACTAAGAAAAAAATGAACGAATAAAATTTTTAAAAATTCTATCAACCTTAAAAATCAACAATATTTGTTGAACTTGTCAAAAAACTAAGATTAGAAATGCAACTGCAAAGATAGAAAATGGACAGATAAGTCCTGAGAAATCTCATCCAAATTTCTCCCTATGTGAAACAGGTATCAAGTGAAGAAATAGAACATTTAAATGGCCATTTTGAGAAATTGCTGGAAGTATTGTACAAAATAACGTGATGTGAGAAACATCACACCTCACAACAACAGCAGCACCTTCATTTTAGAGGTTCCCTTAGAGGAGAAACCAGGAAATACAGCACATAACCCCAGCAGGGGGAGAGGAACATTAACCATTGTGGTATACGTTTACGAGGTCCTCCTTAACAGAACTCTTCAGGTGAAATGACTAACAGAGACTCACACCTGAACCGGAGGAAAGTCATTTCCTGACTACACTCCCCCAGCCCTTTACCTTTCTAGTTTCACAAAAAGGAGTGAGATAGATCCTAGAAATAACTTGCATGTTACACTTCAGGGAAGAGCTCACTACACCACTGATTTAATTATCATTTTACAGAGTGCTTCTCTATATTTATACCTTCCCCTGAACCAGAAAGCGTCCTGTCTAATAAAAGTGGCGAAAAGTAAAATAGTTTCAAGAAATTGGTTTGGGTATTACTCTTGTGATGCTCTCTATATAAAACAAAAATTATTGAACTATATACTTTTATAAGGTGAACTGTATTACAGGTGAATTATAGCTCAACAAATCTATTTAAAAGTACATGGTTTTTATAATAAAATGATTTTGTGAGTAATTATACTTTGTACCAACTTTTCTCCAATGGGCATTTATAACTTTATATTCAATACCTTAAAATGACATAATAACTAAGAAAACAGTCCTCTGAAGAATTAAATTCAGATAATGTAAATCTCATGTGCAATATCTAGGATGTGAATTTATGACTACCCAGGCTAACTACACTTACTTAAGTATAACAACCTATAATTTATTATTTATTTTCAAGGCAATTTTCCTGTTTAATAAGTTATTTGTATTTTAATTAATTCATTCGTCCATTTTTTCTGTAAATACTTACTGAACTCCTTTTGAATACTCAGTCCTAACCTAAACATAAGGGCATAAATTGAAGAAAATGTGTTTCATTTTCCAATTCAGTATAGTTCTGTCCTATAAAGAAAATAAAATACCTTATTCAATTTTCAGGATCATTAATCTCTTTGGTAAATTCAATTTAGATTTATCAGGACAAAATAAGGAATATTGATTTTTTTTTTTCTTTTTCTGAGACAGGGTCTTACTATGTAGTTCAGGCTGGCCCTGAGCTCACTTTGTAGCCCAAGCTAGCCTTAAATGCACAGCAATCCTCCTGCCTCAGCCTCTTGAGTACTGGCATTACAGGCATGTGCCACCATGCTTGGCCAGTATCGAGATTTTCATCCTAAACTTCCAAGGTAGATTTCCATAACTATTTTTTCTATAAAACCACTCGAGTGGCGGAAAAGTATACTTTTTCTCCTCATCCTAAAATTACAGGCTACACTCCTATAACAAAGGGAAAGGAAAAAAATGTAACAAATTTATTTATTGACAGTTTCATTTGACAAAATAAATTTCAGTAAAGAAGACCAAACTACCCAAGGAAAGCTGTGTATTTTTGTGCTTCGGTTTGATGAACAGTGGATTTGCAAAGATGTGATTGGACACAAAGTTTATGACTTCGTGGTAATAAATTATTGGAGGGGAAATTTTGCAAGGCCTTTCTGTTCATATTTTTAAGTCTTTTGTGCGGTATTTCTCCTTCTAGTTATGGGGCAGGATCTCAGTGGAATGAGAGACTTCAGGAGAGACAGCGACAAAAAGAACGCAACTTTTCTGGGCTTTCGCGATGGCTTTGGAGTGGAGGGGAATCCAGGTTCTGGTACTTTGGAGTAGAGGGAATCGGGTTGCTCTGACTCACTCCCTGGAGAAATCGTGGTAGCGCGGGAAGATGCTTGCACACAGCCCTTGCTCCTTAGCGCTTTCTTCCTTCCTGCAATTAAAGAATTTAGTGCACCAGAATTCAGCTCTGAGCCCGGAGATACTGAATAATAACAGTCTCTCTCCTTTTTCACCTTAGTGACTCTCAGTTTAGTGACATCATTAAAGAGAATCAGCTTTGAAAATGAAAACAAGTACAGCGAGTAAAGAATTAGATCTGTAAGTTGGCGCTTTGTATTTTCTACTTAACCCCACCCCCGTGAAAGTTTTGTGACATAATCAACGGATATCACTGCACTTGTTCAATGAAGCACTCAAGGGAGTGTGCTCTCCACTGTCCTGGAACCCTGAAAACTCATGCTGCTTGGACAAATAAACTTTCTGGAGATAAAAATTCAAGGATTTGAATAAAAATGAAGATATTTTCCTGATTTAGAGTAAATATAAAATCATGGCACTGTACATTGTTGCAAAAGTTTACTAACACCCCCCCCCTTTCTTTTTTGGTCTTTTTGAGACAGGGTATCACTATGCAATTCAGGCTGATCTTGAGTGAACTTTGTAGCCTTAACTGGCCTCAAACTCACAGTGATCCTCCTGCCTCAGCCTCCCGAGTGCGTGGTTGGCACGAAGCTGAGCTACAAACAGCTCTCATGAGACTCGGCAAATTCCTTCTGAAAAGAAGAGCTGCAGTATGCCTGAGTAAGTCAAATCAGAGACACTCATCTTTGGTTATGAAGTAGAGAATCACCAGCCTTTTGTGAGTAAAATGAAAAAAAAAAAAAAAAACCGCAGGAAAACATAACAATCAATATTGTTGAACTTTACTCACATTGTTGATTCAAATCTGTTTTGGACTAAAACTTGATGTTTCCTCTTCTCATTAAGGTTTCATTTTTAGTGATAGGTTTGCAGGAAGATACTTTCCTATTATATCCTGAATATATTAAATCATTTTTCCTGGATGCCACCCAACGTCTGCATCACCATTATTTTTAACTAGCTTTCTCAAAAAGCAGAATACTGATATTTTTACATCTAAACTTTTCTTGATCCTAAATATATTTTCTAAATTACTTTTAAAGTAAGTAAAACATAGCATGTCATATGTTTCAGATTTTTCTATTTTCTTGTCCTTGGGTTTAGAAGCATCAACTTCTAACTTCCATACATGCCACACTGGAGACCAGGACATCGATTATGTTATTCTCAGTCCTTAAGTGTTCAAATGCTATAGTCTGAGTGAAATCTCTGTGGAAAAGCTTATACTATCACAAACTGTAATAATTATATTTCACTTATTTTATGTTTTTGTATCTCCTCCTTTAAGAAATGAGTTCTTAAGAGTTAGGGGTATGAATGAATTCCATAGTGAATTTCCACAGAATAATTAATTATATTTGGTGAAAAAATTAAGAAAGAAGATTTAAAGAAGACGAAATATACAGGAGTTTTCACATATATATATATATAATTATTTTATATGTGTTTCACATATATATGGATATCAATTAAACACATATATGGATATCAATTACCACATAATTTACGATGCTAAGAAATGTGATGACCATAACTTAAATACATAATAACAACAAATTAGTGTACTAATATATAAAATTATATTGTCAAATGAAAAGAAGAAAAACATAGTGAGAACTATTTCCTATAAATATAGCTGTATTTGCATGTCTGCAGTTGTATGTCAGTTGTATGAATGTGTGTTCATATTTGGAAAAATAAACCACACTATTGATAAATAACTATTCAAATTATAATGCTCTCTCTTCCTTTCTGCCTTCCCTCCTTCACTCTCTCTCTCTGTCTCTATTTCTTTCTCTGTCTTTCTCTCTGTCACTATAGTTCCCTGAAAAATTCAAGATATTTTATTCATTGTTGTTTCTTTTCTCAGACAGGATTAATGCTGAGGGAAAATAATTCATGTAAGTTTAAAAGAAATATATTTGCTAGATTGCAAAAAGTTTTATATACAACACAGTAAAACACAATTTAATTAGAAACAAAAGTCTGTTTCCTAGGGCTGCAGTCAACTAAAGTTTTGAATTTAGGAGGCCAGATGGTTGTCTAAAATAGCACATATTTTAGATTCTTTGGTAGCAGTGAAGCAGACTTAAATCAACTGGATGAGAGATTCACTTTAATCAGGTCAACTAAGAGTTGTTACATCAAAGCTGATTGAAATTCAGAAATTCACTGAAATAAAAAATAATTCTTGCATTCCAATATTTTAGTGAGATAAAAAGTAGTTTCCCATTGCTTTATTTAAGCATTTGCATATGTCACAGAAATTTATTCAATATTTTATAAAACTAGAAATTTGAGTATAAATAGTTCAAACAAATTTGAAATAGACTATTGGCAGCTAGACAAAATTAAATGAAACTCAGATGCTAGAATATACTCATATTATCAAAAATAAATTCTTACTTTTAAAATTTATTTTCCAAATTATTTGAAATGGACACTGTTTTAAGCCACATTCAATGATTTGAAGGAACTGAGAGTTAAACTTCAAGGTCATACTGAAAAAGTACTAAGATTCTTGAAAAATTTATCATTATAACCTTTTGAAGCCTAAATAGTAATAATTCCCTTGATATCCAATTTTTCAACATAAAATTCAGTGTGACAAAATGTTCATTGAAAATTTCTCTTTTTCATTTTGGCATTCCCTTGTTCTATCATTTACCCCACCAGGGGGAAAATAATAACTTATTCATTAATCTGTTCATTCATTCATTCATTCAGCAAGTTAGTATTAAGCAGCTGTATATGAAAGAAAATCATTGAGGAGAGGCTGAAGGATGAATAAAGAATATGATGACCATTCTCCCAGGACACATTTTCTTTGGATTGAAAAGAAGAAAATCAACAATAACTTGTGCATAGTGGTTTGCAGCTTCAATCCCAGCACTAAGGGGAACTGCAAGTTTGAAGCCAGCCTGGGCAATGTGGAGAGACCTAAGCCTCCCCCAAAAGTAAAAGTGAGTGGGAGTGGAGTTCACTGGTAGATCATCCTTGGGTCCAGTCCCCAGTAACTGCAACAATAAAAAAGAACAAAAAAGAGAAATGCATAAGTAATAATACATTAAAAATGATGCTATGAAGGAGCCAGCTTTGAGGAATAACATTATTTTACATAGGGTGAGGAAAGTGTGTGGGAAAGAATAAATGAGTTGAAAGAGTAGAGGAAATAAAATTTTAAAGGAATTGTCTTGGGATTATATGTGATGGTATTGACTCTCATTTGTTTCAGGATAGCTTTTTATATTTAAATTCTTTAACTGATTTTTTAACTCTTTGAAGAGTTGTTATTCTTCTAAATGATGATGTGGTGTAGATATCTGAGGGAGTATTGATAATGCAAGGGAAATAATCAGTTAGGTTAATTAACACCATTACCTTTTACCCAGAGAGGAAATAACATATTTTACAGCAGGATTCAAAAGGTAAAATGTAGATGACTATGATCATTAATTTATGTTTCATTTTCTGGGTGTGAAGTTAGAGAGATAGTTGTTTACTGGAACCAATGAAAGATAATAAGAAAATGTACATGGAGAAATTAGAAGGCAGACTGAGACAGCTAAATAGGAAAATCTTAAAATATTGAAATGACGTCAATTGATGTTACATAAGAGTGACTGAACTTAGAATAACAACAATCTTTCTATTAGCCATTGATATTTTCTTTCCTTTTTTCTGATCTTCTCAGTCATAAAAATGGATCATCATTCCATCCATTGAGAGAGCAAGACTAACAAATGTAGAGAAATTATTAGCAAATATTTGATAACTAAAACATTTATGTCATGTCTCATGTAATACATATTTTATGCAATGAGTGATCAAAATATATAGTGGATGTTTAGATTTTGAAATGTATTAAAATAAATAACACATTGCAAAGAATGATGGGATAAATGTACTCAAAACAAGAGGAAATACTTTTATGGGAGTTAATGGCAACATAATTTTACTGAATGATTTTATCCACCTTACTTTTTGATCATTTCTTGTACACATAATATTTATATGTGTAATATAGTTAAAACAATTAAGCAGCTGGTTCACACCATTTTTTATTGCAAAGTTTGTGTTGAGAACATTTCTGGCTTGAAGTATATGAATAGAGAAGTTGAAAATGTATCTAATGCAAGGCAATTACATTTCCTCTATTAAATATAGATTAAAAATACTGTAATTGGTGAATCAAAACCAGAATTCTAGATTTTTAATGCACAATTGAAGTTTTTCCTAATATGCTTTTGTTGTCTTATATTTTTTTCTCCATTATCCATTACGCATTTACCCACTTTCCTATTAAATATGAGAAGGAAGTGATATCTGCATATCTTTCTCTGAAAAAGATAAAAGCAATAATGACATCATGCTGTTTCTTGGTGTTAACTTATGATATTACTTTTTGTTACATTTAAGTACACTTTATGAAAGTGGTCTCTTCCCAAAGTCAGAATCCCTACAGATCCACCAGTATAACTAACTACAAAGAGAATCAGAAGCTTCGTGGTCCAAAATGATCTAAGAATATAGATTTCAGGCAGAATCATGAAGATCACGGTATAAAGGCACACAGTATTTGTACACCCCACCAGCAAGGTCAGTGCAACAGGTACACAGCTGCTTATTGAAGGGGTGACTGCAGGGAACACTGAAATTTAACAGCAGAAAAGAGACAGCCTTTAAAATGCAGATACCAAGGCAACCGCACAAGAGAATCAGTGTACCCCAGTACCTGGCCCTGTGGCTCCACAGCTGGAGTTGAAGGAAGGTTTCCTTCACAAAGCTAAATGTGAAAGAGTCTCAGCAAAGTCAGCCATCACAGATACTAGTGATTCTAGCCATTGGAAAGATGTACAACCCATCGATACACATAGCCTAAATAGATAGGAAATGTGAACTCTATACAGTAGCCTGACTTTGGAAAAGAAATTCACTTCATCTTTCACTGGACACTGAGTGCTATAATCAGTAATTATCTTGAGAAGAGAAGTATTTTGTGAATTTGGACCAATATTGTAGTCTGAAATCCCTATGTATACTACTGCCAATCTTTAAAAAAAAATTGCCCTAAAGAATCCTACACTCATATGTGGAGAAAACTTAACTACTGTCATGAGAACATGTGGAAATATAAGTCCACTAGCAAAATAGATGCACAAAAGACAAATAGAAAACAATCAATGAACTAAAATATCAAAAACAGAATTAAAAGAGAGAGAGAAACGAATGATACTCAGGACAACTAGAAGAAAATCAACCAAATAAGTGGCATAAATTCATAACGTATTATAATAACTTTGAATATGAACTGTCTTGATTCTTCAATTAAAAGACATAGTCTGGATGAATGGATTTAAAAATAAGACTGTGTAATATTTGGCTGGAAAGAAACTCACCTTAAAAGAAAACTCACACAAAGACTGAAAGTGAAGTGATGGAAAATTATTTTTTAAGCAAATAAAATCCAAAAGGAAGCACAGATTGACTTTTAACTGACAAAACAAGATTTTTAAAAAATGAGACAAAGAAGATCATTATATAATGATAAATAAAACAATTCATGAGGAAGACGTATTGATTATGTCTATTTGTACTTAAAGGTAGAACATCCAATTTTATGACACCATCATTATTTGACCCAAAGGGATTATTAGGCTGCATTAAAACAGTAGATTTTACTACAACACTTTCACCAATGGATACACCATTCCAACAAACAAGTAGAAACTTCAGAATTAAACTGCAGTATAGAGCAATGGATTTTTTAAAGTTACAGAACAATTCTTGTAAGAACTACTAGGTGTACATTCTTTTTATCAACACATGGACCTTTCTCTAGAACAGATAGTGTACCTCGAAAACAATTCTCAACAAGTTTGAAAGCAGTGTAATCTTATTCCATGTTTTTCTCATCATAATGAAATGAAGTTGACAGACAAGAGTAAGACAAACTTAAAATTACATAAATACTTGGAAGTTGACCAATACACTTTTAAACAAACATCGGGCCACTGAGGAATTCAAAAAAGCAATTTAAATTTTTTAATTATGTTAAGACATATAGAATGACAAAGCATGTATAATACAGCAAAATGAGTATTAAGAAGGAAGTATGTTAGTACTCACATCACAAGACATATAAATTTCAAGTTAATTATATAATTTAGTTGTCCTATATTTATAAAAAGGGAGAGAGGTTTGATTGGGCTCATGGGTTGGTGGGATTCTGGCTAAATTTTGTTGCCTTCAACATGGGAATGGCATAAAGCAAGAGCTGCTGGCCCCAAGGCTGCCAGCAAGCAGAGAAAGGAGGGCGAGTCACAGAGGAGAATCCACCCTGTAGGGCACACCCCAGGGACTGCCTCCAAGGGCCAGAACTTTCCTCTGTCCACACATCTTTCGGGGTACATTTTCTTCTAAAAAGCTTATGTCTATCTCATTTGCAAAATCCCTTTAGTCCATCTTTAAGAGTTGCCAAACCCTAAAAGTTACATCATAGCTAAAAAATCCATGTGCAAAGTCTCCTCTGAGACTCAAGGTAAATGCTTAGTTGTGAGACCCCCATTTTGTAAAAAGAATTTTAAACACTTCCTAAATAAAATAGCAGAGGGTAAACAGTCCCATTCCCAAAGAGTGGAATAGGGGGATTGAAGAAATCAGACCAAAGTGAGACTAAAATCCAAAACAGGAAACATGAAGTCCTACAATGAGTGGAGCATGTGGGACAGCTGACTGGTGGTATGTGTGCTCCCTAAGGCTCCAGTAGTGCCAGCTCTACGGTTTTGGTAGCTCCAGCCCACATGGGCTCTTTTCCGAGCTGGCTTCCTTGGTACCTCAGACTTTTCTCATCAGATGTTCCATGTTCTTGGTGTCTCCATGTTTCTAGTTTCCACAAAACCTTCAATTTTGCTTACATAACTTTGTATACTTCCCTCCTAGGGAGTCACTGGTCTACCATGTTCCTTCAGGAACTTGGTTAGAACCATCAGTGGCTCTAGAACTCTTGCATTTTGCAAGTTTGAAAAACCAGTACCAAGTCAATGATGCCAGTGTCTGCTTCCTGATTAAGCAATAGTTGAGCCCTCTTAAATGTGGGGACAGTGGCCTCTGACTTATGGGGTGGCTAAGCCCCGGTAAATGAATATGAGGATGTCAAATTTCTAAATGCACTTCTCTTTGACCATTGGGTCAGCTGCTCAAATTAAAGCCTCATCCTCTTGTACCCTGAGCTTGAGGAGGATGAGATTTTTCCTGCTGCTGAAACGCTTTCAGACAACCTTTTCCCTGATGCAAAGAACTTAGTCTTTTAATGCCAGTCTTTTTGACACCCACACTCTTCTTTGTGGTACTCCTTTTTTGTTATGCCAAATATCATTAGCCTCTGCTATTGCTCCTGATTCTGATTGTAACTTTAAGGAAAAGCTGCCAGAGTATTCACACCACAGTCTGAACCTTAGGCTGTCCTCAAATTCTCACTGCCAGGTTCAATCATCTGCTGTCCTTTGATTCAGCCTCCCTTAAATGCAGGTGTTTTTCTGCCAGACCATAATGTACACATACCCTGGTCAAACTGCCAGTGGGATCCTTATTCCTAACTGGAAATATCTGAAACTGAACTTTAATGACCACATTCCTAATAGCACTCTGGTCTTTTGAGCCCTGACCAAAGTCATCCAATACACTTTGTTTATGCTATTCTAGGGTTTCTTTACTCAGCAAATCTTTCCAAACTTCTCCCACAGACCAATTCCAAAGACTTTTAAACCACACGGTCAGGGTAAGTTGCAGCACTGATCCCACTCCTTGTTTCGGTTCTCAGTATCAGATTTCTTGTCCCTCGGACAAAATTCCTCAAATGCACATTTTAAATGAAGAGAGGTTTAAATTGGCTCATGACTTGAGGGATTCAGTCCAAAGTAGGCTGACTCCAAAGCAGAAACAGCACAGATAACTGGTGGTCAGCCCATGGCATCTTAAAGCAGAGATATGAGAGGATCAGGGTACAAGAATACAATACTCTAGGTTATCGCCCTAGGGACCCATCTTTTTGGACCAAGCCACACTTTCAAGTGTGAGACCTTTGGAGTCAGTATAGATCTGAATCATAATCTTCATGATCTATCCAAACATCTTCAAAAGGCAATTCAAACCAATACTAATTAACAGGATAAAAAAAATCAGGACAGAATTAAATGAAAAAGTATAAAAGAACAATATGAAGATATTTTGAAGAGGAGTAAAATTGACAGACTTTTACTATAGGGAAAAGAGAGAAAAAGAGAAAACAAGGAAGTAAAATTACAGATAAAAAATACATAGATACCATACAACTAATACCACAGAAATTCAAAAGATAATTACAGATTATTTTGAAAAAAAAATCCATATGTAAATATATTGGAGAATTTAGAGGAATTTGACAAATATCAGGAAAGATGTCCTATGAAAGTGGAACAAACGATATGAAATATGTCAATATATCACTAAAAATTAATGATATTGAATCAATAATAAAATTTCTACTTAACATAGTAAAGGCCAGATCCTGATGGTCTACCATTAAAACTTACTAAAATTTAAAAACTGAACACCGGTTCTTCTTAAACTATTGCTAAAATCCAAAGGAAGAAGACCCTCCCAAACTCATTTTAGAAGGCCAATATCATATACTTGCCATAAGATAAGGAAAGCTATAGAATAACATATGTAATCAACTTGCATGTAAAATTCCTCTACAGAATACTAGAAATACAATTCAATAGCATATCAAAAGATCATACACCATAATCAAGATAGTTTGATTTGTGTATTGTAAAATTATTCAACATAGATGAATCAATAAAAGAAATGCATAACATAAATGGAATGAAAGGTAAAATAACATTAAATGATCATCTCAATAGGTGTAGGAAAATAATGGATAAATTTCAACACCTTTTCATGATGAAAGCTCTGAAGGTAAGGTAGAAAAGGATCTTACCTCAAAACACAAAGATTTTACCTGATGAGACAGTAGCCAGCAAAGTCCTGAGTGGGAAAAGTCTGAAACATTGCCTCTGTGATCATGAATAAGGGAAGGTGTCCTGTTTCACTACTGTTATTCAGTTGTGTAGTAGGAAATGTAGCTACAGTGATTTGGCAAGAGTAAAGGCTTAAAGGCATAAAAGTAGAAAAGGAAGAATCAAAATTATCCTCACCTGATGATGAGATTCTATCTATGGAACAAGTTAAGGCCTGGGGGAGACCACCCTGCTCTCCCCTCAGAACAAAGCCCTCTCCACAACCGGTCCCATTGCTGGTTGGAAGCGTCTGTGCCTGGTACAGCTACACAGTTCCTTTTCCCTGTGCCCTGTGCCAGGTTTGGCTATCCTTTTTGATTTCTTTAGGCATGATACATACACACCTTGTTTCACAGTGCATCAAACACGGTCCTATAGTAGTTCATTTCCTCTTCCAGCCAAAAGGCCCAACAGAGTCAACTTAAATTCATGTTGGGACTCACTGTCCTTAACACCAGGCTTGCCAAAGGTTAAGTGCCCAATTGTTGTTTATGGAGTGAATAAATCATTTAGGGTATTTCAGGGCATATACTTCTCAAACTGATATTTAAAATATTCCCACAAAGTATATTTCAGAATTGTGTTTCTGCCTGAATTACACCTTTGCAAAAAAAGACAAAGGTGTC
Organism: Chinchilla lanigera; assembly: GCF_000276665.1. NCBI lineage: Eukaryota > Metazoa > Chordata > Mammalia > Rodentia > Chinchillidae > Chinchilla > Chinchilla lanigera. The sequence continues at coordinate 13,265,002 of NW_004955448.1, read as the reverse complement.
AACATAATGCAAAGAACAATACTGAATAATTCTTGTAAAATATAATGTACTTGTACAGATAATATAGAATTCTCCTTGGAAGAATGTCTGAGGTACAGTGAATAAGTGACACAAAGCAAGCATTTTTCCAGGTCAATAAGTGAGTCATCTTCCATGAAAACACTTTCCAGAATGTTGGAATTACAATTTAGTACACAAGAAGGAAAGCGAGGAATCTGAGGGGCTTAGAGTGAATATTATTTACTAACATTGCAAAGATTTCTCTTCCCTAACAAGATATTTCTAGTGGCTTCAGGAACATCACTTTTTCATTCCAGACACAAGAACAGCAGAGTATAAACTCCAAAGTATCAGTGGAAGAATCTGTGAAGTACAATGCATTACACAAACACAGCACCAGCATTTCCATTTAAATCTGATCTTGTACAGTGTAATTTATTATCCATCCAGTAATACTGTGATACTCCAGGAATTTATCTCCATACTGTAAAAGTCACAGCATAATGTCTTTTTGGTTTTTGCTCTGGGCTTTGCTGTTGTTCATTTGTGCTGTGCTTTTCTTCTTGCCTTTTCCTTGTCACTTGTTAATACAAGAACATTTCTGTGCTTCTCAAGTATAAAAGAGGTGTAAAAAAAAAAGAGATGTGAAAATTTTACACTGTTTTCTGAGGGAAATCCTCAGCTTTGTCATTCCTCAAAATATCTTTCACAATAATATTTTGTGACTTTTCATAATGAAATTTTGCCATAGTACAAAATTTGTTTGCCAAAATTTATACCACAAAAGAAATAAAAGTGTCTACATAATATAAGTATTATGCATTATGGCACTGAAGTAAAATAATTATAGGCTTTTAACACAATATGTACCTATAACCAATTCTGTATTTCATTTTATATTATTGAATTTTGCACCAATGATCTTTGATTAGGAAATGTATATTCTAACAATTAAGGGCCAATGTCAACATTTTTATGCACTGGTGTTTTATATTTGATTATAATACTTTCTTTGCTGACAAATATGTTCATAAAAAATGACTGCCATAAACTCCACTTCACTATGGGTGTTTAAAAATAGGACAAAATCAGCATGATATAAATTTACCAAAGAAAGTTGCACAACACAAATATCAGTCTTTGAACTAGATACAGCTCAAGGCGTTTTCTGAATTTATACCTAAATTCTCTCATCATTATCTACCTCCTTCATGAAAATAAGAAATAATGCTTTTATTACAGGGTAATTTCAATCAAAAGATATTAATTCAAATATTTAATGGAAACACTCTGAATACTAAAAAAAAATTTATAAACTCCTTAGTAGATACTTAGCACTTATCAAACTTTTTGATCTTTTTAAATTACATTTCAATAGTAGATATCTATTATGAATAAAAATTACTTTTGTCTTAAGAATGTGGTGTGTGCACATTGTGCTTTGATCATTTTTGTTCCCTTTCTTGCACTCTCTCCTGTTCTCCCTTTTCTAAACAACTTGACCATTCCTAAAGTTCTACCTGGTGTCTTCTATCATCTCTCTTTTATTTTGTTACTTAAGGTATTTATATTTTAAATTTCTTGTATGAGACAAGCCATGCAATATCTAACCCTCTGTTTCTAATTTATTTTGCCGAGCACTATGGTCTCAAGCTCCATTCATTTTCAAACAAATGACACAAATTTATCCTTCTTTATGACCGAGTGGTGCTATATATATGGACATTGGCCTATTCATTTGTTGATGGACAATAGGCCAATTACATAATTCAGCTGTTGTGAGTTGGATTACTATAAAATGGGTATACATGTGTACTGTATTATGAAGGCACATAGGAGAGGCACAGCTGTGGCAAGTGAAATTTCTGTTATTGCTTTTTAAGGACTCTCCATTCTGATTTCCACACTTGCATTAGTTTACATTCCCACCAGCAGTTTAGAAGGGTTCCTTTTAGACACATACTCACTGGCAGCTTTTCTCTTTTTTTGAGTCCATGATGATAGGTATTCTTACTGGAGTAAGACAGAAATAGGGTTATTTATTTATTTATTTATTGTTAATTTCAAAGGGAGAAAGTTAACAAAACAACAATAAAAGACAAGCACAAAACAACACAAAAGCAACAAAAATGACAAATGACATTTTAAAATCACAGAAAAAACCTGTTTTCTTATCACTTCCTAAATTCACGATTTAGGACACTTTTCTATACTTTATCATTTATTTACATGAACATAAAATGAGGCCCCACAAAGACATATCTAAGAATGAAGGCAGAATCTTTTGGGGTTCATAATATAAAACATGAAATACTGATCAGAATCTTACAAGGAAGCATATTCATAAAAGTACATAGAGGATCTTTAAGACAACATTACCCACTGGGACTATAAGAGGAGCAAAGTTTATTGTCTGATCCAGTTTATGTAATATTAAAGAGGAGATCAAAAATAAGTTGAAATGCACATAAAAATAATAAATTTGTATAAATATACTTGTGTAGCAAAAATACAAGGAACATAGTGACAGTGACACTGATTATGGGGCATGTTTTACTCTGGGATGATTTCTTGGAGAACATCTAAGAAAGTACGGTTAGTTCAGGACACCTAAATGAAGAAAAGCCCACGTGTAAGGATATGGAAGAAAAAACCTCAAGCAAAGTAGTGAGCAATTGGAAAACTCTTAATACATAAGTAGCATGTTTTATAATCAGAAATTAGGTCCACGTGGCTTAATTTCAACAAAAGACATCAAGTTGGCATTATTAGTACAAATTGCATGATACTACTAATTGTACCGTTATGGTAGTAAAATAATTAGTATTGCACTACAAATATGACACTCAGAGCCTAGTGTTATTGTTATTATCATTAGTAGTAGTAGTAAGGAATTGGGTTTTGGTTGAAGTGGGTACTCACTAGCAGTAAACAGTTGAATTTCTTGATGATTTATTGACATATTGGTTTGTTTTCAAAAGAGCATCAGGATTTTGTATAGAAAATTAACTTTAGTAAAGCAAGTAAAACAAAACGTTTAAATTAGAAGTTTTAATCATAGATCCCGGAAAGCAAATACAATTCAAAACGTAAAATCATTGCTCTAAATAATAACTAATATATGAAAATAAAATGTATAAACGTAAAAATGTAAAAATTAACTTTCATATAGAGACATCTATGGCAAATATGGAACATGCAAACTACAGACCCTCTTAATAGACAAATTGGTGAGGAACATAAATGAACAATTCAAAGGAAGAATAACAAAATCTTAATATGCTTTTCTAGGATTCTTATAGCTACAGAGAAAATAACCCAGATATTTATGGAAAAGTGATTTAAAACCACTAATAGATATATTTTCCAGAATAAAGAAACAGTCATCTATACAACCAGGAAGAATAAGATAAAAGTAATAATATGATGCACAAATTGTCAGAATTCACTGTGATCTGAATTATGAAGTCACAGAAAACAGAGTTTGGTTCATGTTTGGATGCAAGGCATCTGATGCCACTTATCAACTGCAGTTGCTGTGAGGAGGGCTGTTAACACAACTGCTATTATTTTGGGGGACTGTCATGGTGAATTACACAAATGGAAGCTGGAGATCAATAACATTCTTTCTCTTGGATGACAAATATATGTTCTATGTTGCTGTAAGTTACATAAATCTATGTTAAAATATTTTAGTAGATACTCAAATCTTGCTTATTTATCATACATTTTAATTAGAAATGCATACTTTTATGTAGATGCACTACCTAGAAAATAACAAGTACCTGACTATAACTGACTTTGCAACCTCCCTGTCTAAAAGAGCAGAGAATCAATGAGATTCCTAATATAACATTTAAACGTATTTTGGCTTTAACTGCATTCTATGTGTAGAGACAGATGGAAGTCTGAAGTATTAATTATCAATGTTGTAAATTAATGATATTGGTCTCTAAAGTTTTCCTTGAAACTATGTAGGAAATATCAATCTGGGAAAAATGCCCAGGGATTAAAACTCTGTTTCTGAGATGTAGTCTTCACTGGCCACTCCCACTGAACAATTATATTTTTATAATAATGTGAGTTATTGAATTAATATTTAAAGAATAAGAATTATTGAATACATAACCATTATGAATATTACAAGCTAGAACATAATTCACTTTGTGATATTATATATAAATCAGACCTGTCTATCTATGTATCTATGACTAAATAACAATGAATCACAAATACTAATGTCTGAGAAAACTTTTCTCATTGAATGTTAATGAAAATTAAAATATATATGTACTTTCTGCAATTCTACTAAAGGTGGTGTTCAGAACATACAGATGCAGAGATATAGCTGAGGAAGGAAAGAACAGTCACTCTATCCCAGGAAGCCAAAATAAGCATGATTCCTACTACCTTTTCTATGTGTGGTTTCACAAAGAAGAAATTCCCTTTTTGTTTAGTTACAGGTCCAGCTATCTGCTGTACCCAACACACAGGTGCACCTATGTTTTGTTTTTCCTTCAGGGAATGCAAAAATCAAGAGCTAGTAGAAAGCTTGATGAGCTGGTCCATGACATGTCCCATATTTCCTCTTTTCATAGATATAAGAAAGGAGTTAGCAATTAGACACTCAGAGAATCTTTGCATTATTTTCCACTGATTAAAATTTGACTAAAGTGTAACAACTATTAAAAATGAAGTCAAGCGGGTGTTGAGGATTTAGCTCAGGGGCACAGCACTTGCCTGGCAAGCACAAGGTTGTGAGTTTGATTCCCAGTACCAGAAAAAAAACAAAAATGAAGTTAAGGAACTTTAATTAACTTGGACTTGGAAAATTAGGAACAAAATTTTGACATGTTATTAACCTATTATAAAAATTACTATAATAGTTTTATAAAACAACATACTGTAATTTTAATCTAATTAATGATTGCATGGTGTTAAGTATATCAGTGGTATACAATCATAAGGCAGGATGACTGATTACACATAATAATATTAACTCCTGAGTTTCAGCAAATTCTATAACACAATATAAACATTCAAACTCTACACTTTAACTTTGTGGCTGTGGTCCTTTGGCCAACCAATGTAAATTTTATGGAGAAAGAGATTTAGAGACTGTTGTGCTTAACAACTAGTCTTTGGTCATGAGAAATAAACAGGGTAAGGTTTGTTCCTCTCTCTGCTAGTGCTAAATCTCTCTGACTAAGACGATGCACAAATTGCTGCAAATAATTTCATTTACCATCTTGATCATGTGCAAGATATTTATTAAATTATATTATAAAATGTTT
>NW_004955448.1:13236850-13259554 GCF_000276665.1 Chinchilla lanigera | reverse complement strand
AGCACCAACAAAAATAACAACAAAAAGTAACATAAGATCCACTTTTAAACAGCTTCCAATATAAAGTTTATTAGCTTAAATATGAAAAAGTTTAATTTATGCCTTTTTGGAACATTTCAAGTTCTTTGCTTCAGCCTCTAGGTCACTGTGCCTCTCTGTAACTACCAAAATTACGAATATGTATCAGTCAGGGTTTACTAGAGGAACAGATATAATACAAGATAGACAAATGTACAAGGAATTACAAGTTTGGCTTACAACGGTCAGCTACAGAGTTGGATGAGGAAGCGTGCAGAGGGTGTCCGCACGCTGGAGATTGAAGAGCCCAGCCCCTGGCCTGGAGCTCGCTGCAGTGTCCGTGCAAGTCCGTATCAAAAGGCTGATGAGTCTGCGACGGAATGCTGAAGAATCTACGATGAAGGCCGGAGAGCCAACACCAGAAGGCTGAAGAGTCTCAGATGGAAGCCCAACAGTCTGCACCATAAGCCAGGAGACGACCGAGCTGAAGGCGAAGACCAGAGCTCCTCCGAAGAACCAGCAGCCGGTCCTTCCTCAATTCCTTTCTTTATGCAGTCTACCCGCTCTGGGAGGTGGGGGTAGTCCTCCACACCCACACCCTCTGCATGCCTGCCTCTTTCACGGACTCAGGATGAATACACAGTAAGCACCCTGGACCCTTTCTGAGTTACATAGTTAACCTTCTAAACTTCTCAAATTAACACAATAAACAACATCCCAGAAGGGTAAGGGCGTGTCCTTTTCACCCCTAGAGGCAGAACTGCTGAGTCACTTAGCCAAACCTCTAGACTCCCCAAGTTGACACAATGTATCAACCATAACAGAACAGTATCAGCAGCACTTTGCCACCTAACAAAGCGTAGGTGACACTGCAGCATGTCGCATGCTGGTAGTGCCCTGTTTTATCCCACAAGTTTAAGGAAGTGCCAACATCAAATTGCGAAGTGGAAGAATTTCATCACCTAATTCCCAAGTGCTACTAGCAACACAAACTCACTGCTGCATGTTTCCATAACTGCTTGCCAGGCAGTGAAACTGTGACACAACGTCCCTCATGTGAATTCCACAACCAGCAACTGACTTTATAGGCTCAATTAACTCAGATGATTATGTATAACATTTTTACTCATTAGTAAAAGGTGTCAACTTCTGCTACCGGATTTCCCAGTTAGAAAATCAACATAATTTTCTCACCTATCCTGCACATTTCCTACACAGAAAAAGTAATTTGTGAACTCACTTCCTCATCCTGCTGAACAGTGCCAGAGGAAAAAGTGTTTCCTTTTGGCTCCAATCTGTTACACATTTAGGATCTTTTAATTTAAGCCAAGGCATTGATGACAGCCAAGAATACTCATCCTCCAATGGTTTTGCTAAATATTGCATTTCTGCAATAGTTTTTCTAACATTATATCTCCAGTCTGAGTCTCTGTCATTGTCCCCTATCATTTCAAGGGATGACCTTATCTAGTATATCCTGCATCAGAGACTATCTGGCATGACCTGCACAATTTCTAAAACCTATATCTAAAATATTCCTGCAATAATACTGCTTATATGCTGACTTTGTCAGACGTGTAATTACACCCCAGTCTACCAGTGTAAGCCCATTATCAAATCTGCTCACAATGCTAATTCTCTTTGTATTCTCAATGAAAGTTATCCAATAGTTAATCTCACTATTTTGAATATTTCACTCTCCCATTGTTCCTTCTTGGCCTATAATGCCTATGCATGAATTCTAAAATAACACTATTTTCTCAAAAGAAAACTATATACCATTCAAGTTACACTTTATTAGCATTGTTATTATCATAACGACAAAGTAACAAAGATGCCAATGGGTCACAAACATTCCAAACTGCTTCTATTTCTTTTGAATAATATTACATGTTTAACATGTTATTTCTCCAAAATTCTGCTTACTATCAGTGTTCTAAAATTGATAAAAGTTTTCTCATTGTGAAATTTTAATTTCTTTTTTATTAGTGTATGCTCACCTTACATAGTTATTAAGTTTATCTTGGAGAATTGGCACATATACATATTGCATCTTAATCATTTTTACTGTCCTGTTTTCTCCCTGTCCTCCTGTCTTATGGTGGGACTTGGAAAATATAAAACTAAGAAAAGGGACAAAAAGCAGGAAAATTAGATCAGTGTAAGAGAGACTGTAATGAAAAGGTGTTTGTCTTCAGCAATTCAACTGTGATTTTAATAGTTTTTTTGTAATTATCTTGTGTGAATTACTCATAAGTTCTATAGTTGAAGTTTTTCTCAAAAATTGAAAAATTATGGATGTTACATTTTAGAAGTATTTTCTGACTCATTTTACCTCTTCCTACTACATCTCTAATTTCATGCATATTGGAATAATTAATAATGTTACATAAGTCACCACAACTTGGTTCAGTTATATTTTTCAAACTTTTTTCTTTTTAACATTGGATAAGGTCTACACATGTGGGCCTGATTTATTTCATTTATGAGTATGGTCTCTAGTTGCATCCATTTACCTATAAAAGCTGTATCATTTTTAATATCCTTGCTTTGTTTTGTTTGTATTTTGCTATTTTTTTTTTTTTACTATTCTCTTTAAAATGAAAATAGAAAAGTATAATCAATATTGGATAAGGTCACTAATTAAACAAATTCAATGATTTCAAAAAATAGATGCATATTTTAGTTTAAGAAATTTAACTTTTTCCCTTTCTTTTCCTTTCCTGTGTTGATAATCAGAACATGTTCACTCATTATGGTCATCTTTTTCTTTAAGTATTTGTATGTGTATATATATATGTATATATACATACACATATATACACACACATGCAGGCACAAATACTTAAAGAAAAATATAAGATAAGAAAATCTATGTATCTATAATATCAGATAATTAGACATGGATATGTACACATAAAGAATATATAAATTATGAACTTCTGAAGTGCTCAGTGAGGTCACTTTTTCTTCAGGTTTCTTACAATTGAATATTTCTCAGCCCTGTGAGGCCATTGGTATCCCTATGTCTGACTGTCAATTCCACAGAAACTGCTTGGTAGGATTCATAGACCTTAGCCTGCAAGATACATGTTTGGCCAAGAACCTGCAGGTAATTGTAGTGCAGACTTTCTCTGCAGCTTCTCTTTCTGATACCATACTGCCAAAACAGACTACAGAAGTAGCCTTGACTTCAGCTTGATACCTGACTCCTTGGTTCAGCAAGTTGGCTGCTGGGTTTATGGGCTTCATGTCACTGGACCAAATCCAAAATGTGACCACATAAGGAATGTGTAAGACAATGTGAAGCTTACCTTGTTGTTATGGTTTGGGGTTTTTGCAAGGGGAACAAGATAATATAGGACACATATTTTATAAGATTATAATAGTCACCCAAAGAATCATACAGAAAGACTGCAGGAAATCTGTCTACACACTAAAGACCAGATAATCCAGCTGAGGGTCTGGATCCACAATAATGTGCTGCATGAGTGTAGCTGAAGACCTGGAGCCCATAATGATGACTCCCATGAGTGCAGCTGGAGGCCTACAGCCCATCACAATGTCTCTTGCAGGCCTGTTTCACAGATCTACACTGGGAAGTCCCAAAGGTCAGTGGTGGAAGCTAGAAAGTCTATGCCAGTGGGACGAAAGATCTGTGCCAGCAGGCTGAGGGATCTGTACTGGAGCCAAGCAGCGATGCTCAAAGTAAGGACCATTGCTCCTTCAAAAGTACCACAGTCATCCTCAGCAGCATGAGGTCCCGAGCTCCTCTGATGATCAGGACATCCGAGTTCCCATCAGGAAAGCCAGTGCGACAGCTTCTCCAGGAGACTTACAGTGCACCATCTTCCCTTCTGGAGCCAGGAAACGATGCTCAAAGTGAAAACCAAAGCTCCCCCAAAGTGAACTGAAGCCATTCTCAGTGACAACGAGGTCCCAAGCTCCTCAGACAATGAGAACAGCCATCAAGAAACCAGCATGACAAGCTTCTCCAGGAGAACGAACAGCTCCTTACACCTTCTGCCAGCACCAAACAACTTCTCTCAGCTCCCAACAGCCTCTCCACACCTTCTCTCACTGTGCTTCTTATGCTGTCGCCAACAACCCCCAGGTGGGCCTCCCACACCCAGCACCCCGCTGGTTCAACTCAGCTGTGAGTTACAAGTTTACCACAGTTTTCAATCCGCCACACTTGTGTTTGTTCTGCTTCAGACTTACTGTCTGTGTTTACTGCTTTTCTAGTGTCTGAGAACATGTGCCATACATATTGTGTTTTGTTTTGTATGGAATTACAACTTGACGGTATTTGCACTACAGTTAATCAATCAGCCTCAAAGGCAAGATCCATAATGATCAAGCTATCTTAACAGAAAAAGTGAAACGTGGAGCCTGATATTCCTTAAATACTGTCAGGTAGATTTAAATTAGAATGGTAAATTGTAAAAACATTTGACAGTTTGAAAATTAATATTAAAGCTGCCCTTGCAATTTTGATGTAAATATCCTAACAAAGTAAATGGGCAGTAAATATAAAAGAACAAAATCTTGAAAGTTATATACATATATGTATATACGTTAACATATATGTATATATGTTTTTAACATATGTATATGTTTTAAAAAGTAGATTTATTTATTTATTTATTTTTGGTTTTTGGTTTTTCTCCGGTACCAGGAACCGAACTCACAACCTTGCACTTGCCAGGCAGGCGCTTTTGCCGCTGAGCTAAATCCCCAGCACCTAAAAACTAGATTTAATTAACTAAATTATCCAGGTATGATTATTCATGGATAAGGTGCATCAGGTAACTAGAATTTTGCCTAAGAATGTGACTCTAACTAAAAACCATTTGCTTTTGCCCTATACAAAAGTGGGTTCTGCTTCCTGATGGAACTGAAAAATCAGTAAAAGTTCTCATTAAGCCATTTTATTTGCTTTCAGACTTCTGTGTGAGAACAGAAGCTTACCAGTGTTGCAAGTTTCATTGCATTGTCGATCCTGTTGCCCACTGGGCAATAAAACTTGCTCCCATTGTTAAAAACCACCTGAGAACAGAAACATGAAAGAAGAAAATGTACCTTATAGGCAGCTATAATCATCTGAGGTCATGGATATTTTCTAAAAAGAACAGCAATTATGTAAGTGATACATTGATTTCGGGTGTTTTTCAAGCACAATATTGTTCTTTTCCAAATTGTCTGTTGATGTATGTACTTCAAGTAAAGCTTATAGACTTCAGATTTTAAAATCTGATTCCAGGGTCATGCTAAAACCATCTAGATTTTCATTTTTAAGTATTGAACTAAGAAGATTAGAATTCAAATGACACATTAAGCATAGATAAGTTATATTGCTTAAACCAGTGCTGTGTACACAGGAAATACAGGAAACAGGAGATAATATTACTAATCCCAGAATAGATTGAGCACAGACACTTTAATTAGTATAACATCACTGCAATTTTCCAATAATACTTGATAGACACAGATTTTAGGAACAAAATTAATATTTTAATGAGGTATGAGAACACCACTTCAACCCAAATCAAAACTGTACTAAAAACATTGTGTATATATTTCCAAAATAAAATCATACACAGTATTTATTTTCTTTCATTTAAAATTAACAGCTAAGTCATTTTTCTCAATGTATTTTAAAAAATAAAACAAGGAAAACATATTAACAAACAGATATCCATTTACAAAGTAGCACAAGAACGATATAAGCAATACAGAGTTACAAAGTAGTAAGAAATTGACAATGACCGTTGTATTATATATTGATATCTTTAAAGTGGTTTCTCAGGAAAACACAGACATGCAAGATTCCTCAAATAAGTAATCATTACCTGTTCTGGTAAGGAAAGTGACAGAATTCACTAGCACAACTATGTTAGCAATCTTGTATATACATACATACATACATACATACATACATACATACATAATTTCCACTTCTTTCCTTTTCGTTTTTCCCTCATCCAAGTTGCTGTTTATTTTTGAGCAGTTTTCTTTTGTTTCACAACATTTATACATATTTTCTCCTCCTTTCCCTTCTCTTTTTCCACATTCCTGTTGTCCTTTATCCTTGAGCATTTTTCTTTCCTTTTAAAATGTCCATCATACTTCCCAGTTTTTATTCACTCTTTCAGATCCTACACTTGTGAGACAATGCATTGCTTACACATGGAGGTCTGGTTTATTTCACTTATGAGTATGTTCACTAACTGTGACCAAAATTTACCTGTAAAAGCCTCAAGTTTATCTTTCTTTATAACTGAGTAATATTCCATTTTAGAAAAGAAGCACAATTATTTTATCCAATCCTCAGTGAATGGACATTCGAGTTGCTTCCACAATTTAGCAATTGCAAAAGGACCTCTAGACCTAGTTTTCAGAGGAATCTCCAAACTGATTTCCACAGTGGTTTCACCAGTCTGCATTCCCACCAGCAGTGGAGAAGTGTTCCTAGCCAGAATTTGTTATTGGTTGATTTCTTAATGCTACCCATTCTTACTGGGGTGAGATGAAATCTCAATGTTGTTTTAATTTGCATTTCTTGAATGACTAATGATACTGAACATTTTCTCATGTATTTATTTGCCATTTGTATTTTTTATCTGAGAAGTGTGTATTCATCTCAGATGCCCATTTTTGGATTGGTTTTTTGAATTTGAGGAGCTGATGTTTTTAATTCTTTATATGTTCTAGATGGAAGTCTTTTGTCCCAGGGACACCAGCTAAAATTTTTTCCCAATCTGTGGGTTTTCATTTTACTCTGCTGGTGATTTCCTTAGATGTGGAGAACCTTTTCAGTAGCATGAGATCCCAACTGTTGATTCTTTGAAGTATTTCATGTGAGGTATGGTTTTTGATCATGAACTCTCTGCCTACCCCTATGTCCTCAAGATTTTTACCTGCTTTCTCCTCCAATAGATTTAGTATTTCTGTTTTAATATTGAGATCTGTGATCAACTTTGACTTGAGTTTGGTGCATGGTGATAGACTTGAGTCTATTTTCAGTCTTTGGCAGGAAGCAAGCCAGTTTTTCCAGCACCATTTATTAAAGAGGCTATGTTTCTTCCTGTGAGTTTGTTTGGCCCCTTTGTCAAAGATTAGGTGGCTTGAGTGTGTTTGTGGTTGTGGGTGCTTCCTGCAGTGTGTTCCATTGATCTTCTGCCTATTATATAGCCAGTACCATGTTGATTTTATTCAAGTAGCTTTGCAGTATAATTTGAAGTCAGGGATTGTAATTCTGCCTGACTTGTCTTTGTTCCCTGAGGACTGCTTTTGTTATTCTGGTCTCTTCTGGTTCCAGATGAATTTAAGGAATGTTTTCTGTAGATCTGTGAGGTATGTTAATGGTATTTTAATAGGAATTGCCCTGAGTCTTTACAACAATTATGGTAGTATACCCATTTTCACAATGTTGATTCTTCCTATCCATGAGCAAGGAATAGTTTTCTATTTACTGAAAGCCTCTTCAATTTCTTTTTTCAGAGTACTGTAGTTTTCATTGAATAGATCTTTTACTTCTTTTCTAGATTGATTCCTAAATATTTCAATTTCTTGTACACTTTGTGAAAGGTACGGTTTCCTTAATTTCTCTCTCAGTCTGTTTGTTGTTTGTGTATAGGAATGCTATTCATTTTTGGGTGTTTACTTTGTAGCCAGCTAGCCTGCTGAATTTGTTGATTAATTCAAGGAGTCTTCTTCTGGAGTATTCTGGGTCTTCCATGAAAAGTATCATGTCATCTGCAAAGAGTGATAACTTTACTTCTTCCTTGCCTAACCTTATTCCTTTTATTTTCCTCTCTTGTCTATTTCCTCTTGCTAATATTTCCAGAACTATGTTGAATAGGAGTGGTGCCAGTGAACATCCTTGTCTTGTTCTTGATTTTAAAGTAAAAGCTTTCAGTTTTCGTCCATTTAGTATGATGGCTGTTGTTTTTTCATAGATGGCTTTGATCAGATTGAGGTAAAGACCATTTACTCCTATTTTCTGTAGGGTTTTTATCATGAATGCATGTTGGATTTAGTAGAAAGCTTTCTCTGCATCTACTGAGATGATCATGTGGTTTTTGTCTTTGGCTGTATTGATATGGTGTATAATGTTTTTTGATTTGCACATATTGAACCATCCCTGCATTCCTGGAATGAATCCAACTTGGTCATGGGGAATGATTTTCTTGATGATTTGCTTCATTCTCTTTGCTAGTATTTTTATTTAGTATCTTTGTATCTATATTCATTAGGGAGATTGGTCTGTAGTTCTCTTTCTTGATTGGATTTTCTCTGGCTTTAGTATCAGTATAATACTTGCCTCCAGAAATGAGTTAGGGAGAATTGCTTCCTTTTCAATTTCATTGAAGAGTTTGAGGAGTGTTGGTATTAAATCTCCCTCAGTTCCTTGTAAAATTCTGCTGTGAATACAGCAGGGCCTGCACTTTTTGGTTGGTAAATTTTTAGTCATGTTTTCAATCTCATTAACTGATATTGGGTTGTTCAGGATATTTATATCTTCTTGATTCAACCTTAGTAATTTGTACATATCTAGGAATCTGTCCATTTCTTCTGAGTTTTCTGTCCTATGGAAGTAAAGATTTTCCAAGTTAGTATTAATGATCTTTTGAATTTCTGCAGTATCTGTAGTGAGTTCATCCTTTTCATTCCTTATTGCATGAATGTGAGTTTTTTCCTTGCTTTTTCTGATAAGGCTGGCTAGGGGTTTATCAATTTTATTTATTCTTTCAAAGAACCAATTCTTCAATTCATTTATTTTTTGTAGGGTTTTCCTCATCTCAATCGCATTAATTTCTGCCTTGATCTTTATAGTCTCCTCCCTTTTTTGGGCTTTGGACTTGACTTGTTCTTCTTTTTCTAAAAGTTTGAGGTGCAGTATTAGGCTATGCATTTGTTGTCCTTCTGTTCTCCCTATGTGTGAGTTCACTGCTATAAATTTCCCTTTGAAGACTACTTTCATTGTATCCCACAGATTTCAGTAAGTTGTACTTACATTTTTGTTTTTAAGTATTTTTTAATTTCTTCTGTGACAATTTCTTCTGTGGTTGTTCAGAAGGTTGTTGTTTAATTTCCAAGTGTTTATGGAGGTTTTGGAGTTCCTTTTGTCATTAATTTCCAATTTCATTGCACTGTGGTCAGATAAGATGCATGGGATAATATCAGTTCTTTTGCATTTAGGTAGGTATGCTCTATGGGCTAAGATATGGTCTGTTTTACAGGAAACTCCCATGTGCAGCTGAGAAAAATGTGTATTCTGATGTTGTGGGGTGCAACACTATGTATACAACTACTAAGTACATTTGTTCATAAATTTGGTTCATATCTGTTATTTCTTTGCAGATGTTTTGTCCAGTTGACCAATCTCTTTGTGTCAAAGGGGTGTTGAGGTCCCCTGCTACAATAATGTTATCGATTGTTTGGGTTTTACTGTCTGTTAAGATTTGTCTTATATAATTTGGTGCTCCAAAATTTGGTGCATACAGGTTTATGATTATTATCTCTTCCTCTTGCAATTTTACCCTAATAAGTATGTAATGACCCTCTTTATTTCTTTTGATTGTTCTCAGTTTGAAGTCTACATTGTGTGCGAACATAATAGATATACCTGCTTTTTTCTAGGTTCCTGTTCCATGGAGAATTCTTTTCCATCCTTTGACTTTCAGTCATTTTGAGGAAAATGTGTTTCCTGTATACAGCATGTCCTTGGATTTTGTTTCTTAATCCACTCTGCCAGTCTGTTTCTTTTGACTGGTGAATTGAGGCCATTTACACTTATGGTTATAACTGATATGTTGTAACCATGACAGTGTTATCATTGTCATGTTATTTACTTGTTGATTTCCTACCTTTTCTACTTGTTTAATTGCTTGTTGTGATTGAGGATGCCTTTCTATTGTTGTTGAAGTTGTGGTCATTTTTTCTCTGTCTAGAATCTTTTAGTCCTCTTTGTAAGGATGGTTTGGCACTCATGAAATTCTTGAGTTGCTCTTTGTCATGGTAATATTTTACTTCTCCATTAAATTTGAAGGCTAGTTTGGCAGGATACATCAGTCTTGGCTGGAAGATGTTTTGTCTCAGGACCTGAATTACTTCACTCCAAGCTTTTCTCGATTGGATGGTTTATATTGAGAAATCTGCTGTGATTCTGATGGGCTTTCCTTTATAGGTGATCTGTTTCTTTTCTTTAGCAGATTTTAATATTTTGTTTGTTTGCTGGGGATCTGGGATCTTGATTATTATATGCCTGGGAGTAGTTTTATTTTGGTTATGACTAGCTGGAGTTCTATATGCCTCATTTACTGTATATCAGATTCTGTTTCCATACTTGGGAAATTTTCTGCTATTATTTCGGCAAATATTATTTTTATGTCGTTTGTATTGCCTCTTGCTGTTTCATTGACTCCTATTAGTCTTACATTATTCCTTTTTGCCTCGTCTTGCAGCTGATGAATTGATTTATTCCTGTTCTTTGTTGATTTTAAGATATCCTTTTTCCATGATCACTTGCTGCCATGCAGGCTTCAAGATCTGAAATTCTATCTTCAGCTTCATTCAAGCGGTTTTGACAGCTTTCAATGGAAGCTTTGATTTCCTAGGTCTCTCTTTGAATCTGCTTCATATGTTCTAGTTCATACCTGTATTATCATTTACCATTTCCATCTGCTGCCCATGTTCATGTATTTTTTTATATAGCCAGATAAGAGTTGTTTCTTTACTTCCATTGCAATCACTTCAGCAATTTCAGGTGTGTGTTTACTAAGTTCTCCTATGTTTATACCTCCTGGACTTGTTCTGAGTGGGGTGGAGTTCTGAGATTGCGTTTTAGTCCTTTGTCTTGTCATGTTTGATGCTGGAAGCAGAATTCTCAGCCTCCCTCTTCCCTGGCAGCTTAGCCAAGGTCGCTAGTGTCCCTAGTTTTCCTGGTGGTCAGGCTTTCTCTTCAGTGACCGCTGAGATGTGCTGGTTAGTCTGGGGTCTTCTGGCAGATGGTGAAGTATACCTAGTTCTCCCAGGTCTCAGACGCAAACTGCGATGTCAGCTGACAGCATATCATCTGATCCAGTGTCCCCTAGCAGCTCCGGACATGAGTATGACCCAGAAGTGGACTGCACTAGTGGTGCAATCACAGACCAGTGGTCCTGTGTCCTCAGGCAGTTTAGAGCACAGGAAGAGCCCAGACAGGAACCACAGGGTCAGCAGTTCATGGACCACCTGATTCCATGTCTCCAGGCTCAGGGCACACAGGAGCCAGATGCGGGCTGCACTAACATTGATCACAGACCTCCTATGTCTGTGACCTCTAGGAGGTCAGGGCACAAGTAAAGACCAGATGGAAATCACAGTGCCAGCAGCTCATGGACTGCCTGCTTTAATACCTCAGGTGGCACAGGGTACATGCAGGGAGGGCCCAAATGTGAACCCTGGTGTGAGCAGTTCATGGGCCTTCTGAGTGAGGATCTCCTGTCTGCACCAGTCACAGCTAACTCATGTGACATTTTAAAATATCTTAAATCCAGACAATATGTGGCTTTTATTTTTTTGTTTAAAATGTTTAGTGATTCTCAATTTAAATGTTACATAATGAAAAAAGAAGTTATGCACAGCTGCTTGGAGAAATACTTTATTGACTCTTAAGAGCAAATTTCACCGTATCTCACACTTTGACATCTCATAATGAATCATATCATTCATGCTTGCTAATTTAGAAAATAATATAACTGCCCAGCCTAAGCTTTCTCTTAACTATGCAAAATGGGACACTTCAAAATCATTAACATTTGCTCCAAAACCTAAACTTTTTAGCAAGTAATATTTTTAAGTTGCTTTGTATGATATTTTAAAGCATAAATGATAATTGAAATATGAATTTTGAGAAATAATTTTCTGAGAGGTAAAATGTTTGGTTCAACTAATCTCAGTCTTGCAAGAAATGAATTACAAAAATATATTTTGAAACATGTAAACATACATATTGTGGAAAGTGCCACATTCTTTGTCTCTGCAAGTGCCCCTGCATAGGCAGTAACACCTACCCTGGACATCAGATCACTTAGGGCTGCAGTACTCAGAGCAAAAGAGAACTGAAAAACTGTCTCCTGGTGCTAGCTCCATTAGAAAGAAGAATATTGTGACACGTGGTTAGAAGATACTCTGATGAGAATTTTATGGGTAAATCCTCCCATTCTAATTTGGGATAAATAATAAGATAAGTTTGCTCCTATTATTTTTTGCTGCTAGAATTACTTTCCTTAGTCAAAACAGTAATAACTGGAAATACTGCTTACTATTTGCTCACAATTTCTTACTGGATTGTCAGCATTTTAATGATGAATATGCTACATTTTTTTCTGTTAAAACTTGCAATAATAAGATCTTCATTGCTCAATCACAACTGCTCCCAAGTATAACTGATCTATTACCTATTTGGGTTTCCATGCATCATTTATGGTATTTCTGATATGAATTATTTAAATTTGAAATATTATTATCTCATTATTTGGAACTTCATCCTTTTTATACCAGAAAATCCCTTTGATAAGGATGTCTACTTTAGTAACTGCCAGCTCACCTTTTCTCTTGTTGCTAGTGGGAATGTGTAAATCTCATCTGATTATTCTATTTCTCTTAATAGAATAGTGCAATGGATAATGCCAATGTTAACTTAAATTCCAAATGCTGGTTATTTAAAACATGTATAATCACATATTTAATAAAAATATGTCAGAACAGTTCCTTGATTCTAAAATATTATAAACGGTTAAAATTACAGCTATAAATAGACATTAATATGATGGTGATTTTCTTTTAAAAATTAATTTTATTATTTGTGAACATATTGGTACCATTTTTTTGTTTTTTGTATTTTGTTTTTTGTTTTCCAGTACTGGGAATCAAATTCACAAGCTCACGCTTGCCAGGCAGGTGCTGTGCCACTGAGCTAAATCCCTAGGCCCCTTGTATCACTTTTCCAAGAACAAAGGGTTTGCCCTAAAATAAAGAACATGGTTACATAATATGTACTATGTCATTATTAACACTTAGCTTTGGTCTAGTCAGCTTTAAGAATACTAAACTATCTATTTCTACACAATTCATTGTCCAAATATTGCCCAAAATATTAGGTGTTCGTTAGACAAATATAATATAAAACATTATTAGCAATATTGTTATATAATATAGATTTTCAGATAAGGTTTGCTAACCAAGAAATACACAATCTTCAGAAAAATTGTTACTTGTTTAAATATACAGTGGAAACATCAATTAATCAAAGTTAAATAGATGACATTACAAGAAGATACCATGAGCCTTAAAAATTGCTGTTTTATGCACATACTCTAAAGGACAAAAAAAAAAGATTTTAGCATTCATTTTTGCATAAGAACTCTATCATGTTTGTATACCTGATATTACTAAAATCTGTATCATACTAGATCTACAGAATATTCTCTCTCTAGTGGAGAAGTAGTATTGATGATACTGTAGTATGGAGCCCAGGTTGCTATACAAAAATAACAGACCTGAGTGACTTAAATAGCATTTAGTGTTTATGGTTCTAGAGGCTGATGAGTTCAGCATCCCAGCAAATTCAGTTGCTGGCTCCAAGGTGGTCACCCTAGGCCCTCACTCAACCAAGCATTGCTACACGCATTTGTGCAGAAAAAGCTCTCTCCTTCCTCCACACCCTCCTGCTCTTCCTCCTTTTTTCCTGCCTCCTTCTCCTTCCCATCCTCCTCCTCCTATTCTTTATCTTTTCTCCTCCTTTCCTGTCCTCCTCCTTCTCTTCCTCCTCTTCCTCCTTCTCCTTCCCTTTCTCTTTCCCCTCCCCTCCTCCTCCTCTTTTTTTCTTCTTTTCCTCCTCATCCTCCTCCCCTTTTTCTCCTCCTCCCCTTCTCCTCCTCCTCCCCTTCTCTTCCTCCTTCTCTCTTCTTCCTCTTCTCCTTTTCCTTTTCCTCCTCCCTTTCTCCTCCTGCTCCTCATTGCCTCCTTCTCATCCTCCTCCTCCTCCTTCTTCTTCTTCTTTTTTTTTTTTTTTTTTTTGGTACCAGGAATCGAAGTCATGACCTTGCACTTACTAGGCAGGCACTTATGCCCCTGAGCTATATCCTCGGCCCCTTGTTCTTCTTCCTCCTGTCATCCATTGTCATTATAAAATGTCTCACTCTCATCGCTTCACTTAAATCTAACTATTCTCAAATGCATCACTTCCAATCTCACCATACAGTGAGTTAAGGAGCCATTTTTCTGAAGAAAACACAGACATTTATCCTGGAACTGTTATAGTATTTGATGTATGTAACCAGTTAGTAGATCTTATTAGAAAGCAGGAGTTTGGAACACTTCAGTGTCTAAGAAATAATTTTCATATTAATAGTTCTTGTGGAGACAAAATGGGACTTGACAGGGAAACAATCTGAGCAGCTGAAGACACAACTAGGGAGAGCTAACTGATCCACAATTATTTTCTGCTCACTGAAGAATTACACTCACATCTAATAAAATGCACTTCCTGAAATTTAAAACTGGATGAAATTCAATGCATAGTTTTCTCAATCTCTTAGTTGAAAATGTTTGAAACCTAATGTTTGAAAGCTAATGAGTGGGAAAAAATAAATATCTTTAAGCAAGGATGAATAAATTTCTTCCTCAGAAGAAAAAGTAATAACTAGGAAGATATCTGTTTTTATGACTCAAATGAATAATGTTATAGAATATCAACCCTAAACCTCTTTTTGCTTAGGTAGTTTGTAGAATGAAAGTATTTTCTTGCTTTATTATTATTATTTTATATATGATTTGATTTTAATATTGTATTTCTTTCTATATCCAAAAAGATCATGACAGGAAGTCAAAGAAGCTGTGCTCCATTAATCCACAAAGATAATACTTCATTGCATATTGTATTAATATTATACAGAGGAAAAACTCAGTGAAATTGCAGAAAAAAATGAATGTCATATTTTGTCATATTTGTTCACTGTAATAATAGAATATCATGTAGTTTTCTGAAAACTGTTCATTTTGAACAAGAAGAGGCCCAGAATAGCAAAAGTAGTCCTGGACACCAAGGACAAGTGAGGTAGAACCACAATCCCTGACCTGAAATTCTACTACAAAGCTACTGTAATAAAATTAACATGGTATTGGCTGAAAAACAGACCAGAAGATCAATGGAATAGCCTGGAAGACACAGAAACAACCACAAACACACTCAAGCCACCTAATCTTTGATAAAGGGGTCAAGCAAATTCGTTGGAAGAATGATAGCCTCTTCAATAAATGGTGCTGGGAAAATTGGATTGCTACCTGCCAAAGACTGAAAATAGACCCAAATCTATCACCATGCACCAAACTAAAGTCAAAATGAATCACAGACCTCAATATTAAAACATAAACACTAAATCTATCGGAAGAGATAGTAGGTAAAAACCTTGAAGACATAGAGGTAGGCAGAGAGTCCATGAGCAAAAACCAAACTGCCAGTGAAATACTTCAAAGAATCAACAACTGGGACCTCATCCTACTGAAAAGTTTTTGCACATCTAAAGAAATCACCAGCAGAGTAAAGTGAAAACCCAGAAATTGAGAAAAAATTTTAGCTGATTGTCCCTCAGACAAAATACTTCCATCTAGAACATATAAAGAATTAAAAACATCAGCCCCCTCAAATTCAAAGAACCAATCCAAAACTGGGCAGCTGAGATGAATGCACACTCCCCAGATAAAAAATACAATTGGCAAATAAATACATGAGAAAATGTTCAACATCATTAGTTATTCAAGAAATGCAAATTAAAACAACATTGAGATTCCATCTCATCCCAGTAAGAATGGCCAGCATTAAGAAATCAGCCAGTAACAAATGCTGGCGAGGCTGTGGAGAAATAGGAACCCTTCTCCACTGCTGGTGGGAATGCAGACTGGTGAAACCACTGTGGAAATCAGTTTGGAGATTCCTCTGAAAACTACGTGTAGAGGTCCCATTCAACCCAGCTATTCCCCTTCTGGGTATTTTCCCAGAAAATCTGAAAACATCCTATCACAGCGATATATGCGCATTCATGTTCATAGAAGCGCAGTTTGCAATTGCTAAATTGTGGAAGCAACTCGAAAGTCCATCCACTGAGGATTGGATAAAAAAATTGGGATACTTTTATAGAATGAAATATTACTCAGCTATAAAGAAAAACTTGAGGCTTTTACAGGTAAATGTTCACAGCTAGAGACCATACTCATAAGTGAAATAAACCAGACCTGCATGTATAAGCAATGTATTGTCTCACTAGTGTAAGAACTTGAAAGAGTGAATAAAAACTTGGAAGTATGAGGTCATTGTAAAAGGAAAGGAAAATGCTCAAGGGTAAAGGGCAACTGGGATATGGGGAAAGAAGGAGAAAAAAAAAAATATATATATATATATAGGACAGCTAACATAGTTGAACTACTGTCTTCTATTGCTTTACTGAAAGTAACAGTTAATGATGACTTGATTGATTAATAATGCATGCCTCTATTTGTTTTCCTGAGAAACCACTTTGAAGATATCGATATATACTACACCAAGCATTTTTAATTTCCTACCACTTTGTAACTCTGTATTGTTTGTATTGTTATTTTGCTATTTTGTAAATGGATGTCTGTTTGTTAATGTGTTTTCCTTGTTTTATTTTTAAAATCAACTTTGAAAACTCTACTCATTTTTTGTTTTGAATAAATTATATATATGAAGATATAGTTTTCTGTATTGAATTATAAAATAAAATGATTTAATTCATTAGAGTTAGAATTTAACCTCTGTGATAATAGGGTTAGTTTTATTATAATAAGTATAAATGATAATTTTTAAAGAGTATAATAAATGCTTTTACACACTTCAACTGGGTTAATAAATCTTTTTGAAACTAAGCATTAAACTTTATTTACATTTTCTTTGTAAATTCACGAATGTTAGTTTCTGTTGTATGACTTAATCCAGCACATTACAGTATTTCATTCAGAGATTATGTTTCTTTATATTCTCTGGTGTAAGATTTTCCCAGACTTTCCTTGTTTGTCCTACCTTTGAGGATTTTGAGAGAATAAGGTCATGTATTAAGAGTGAACATCAGTCTTGGTCTACCTGAAGATTTGGATTTATCTGTTGCTTGGACAAGAGTTATAAATTTTTAGAAGGAATACAAGAGAGGGCAGTGAAGTTCTCTTCATATTTGGAAGTAATAGCTGCCTCAAACACTGGTGAATGTTAACTGTGAATGATGAGTTAAGATAGTTTTCACCAGAGTTCTGTAAGATTACTCCACTTTCTTTTTTATACTAATAATTTTTGTTTAATTTTCATTTCATGATCTGTACTTTTGTTGTGTGTAAAATTTATTGCTAAATCAAACTCATACAGATGTATTTCTATATGTTCTTCAGAAATATTATATATTATATTATATTATATTATATTTAGGTAAATGGTATATTTTTAGTAAACCTTGTTTTTTTGTTTTTTTTGTTTGTTTGTTTGTTTTTGTTTTTTTCTGGTACTGGGAACCGAACTCACGACCTTGCACATGCCAGGCAGGCGCTGTGCTGCTGAGCTAAATCCCCAGCCCCTAGTAAACCTTGTTTTAATGTTTGAGATACTTCCACTCTGATTCACTCAAAGTCCAATTGTTCTAACTTCATATATTGTAAAGGTTATTCCTTGCCCATTTAGTTGCCTTTGCAACTTTATAAAAGAGCAGTAAATAGTACGTGTTCAGTCTGTTTTGGATTCTACATTTTTCCATTGCCTCATCCCTTTATCCATGCTGCACAGTCTTTCTTATGAAAGCGTTATAATCCATCTTGATTCAAGCTTTAAGGATCCTCCAGCATTGTTTTCGTTTGCTTGATTTCAGATTTTTCTTTTTTGGGCATGGGTGCTATTTTGGTCCCAGGCACATTTAATGTAAATTTTAGAATGTTTTTAAATATCGTCAAAAAAGTTTTTGAGGATTACATTGGAATAATGATGATTTTTATGTCAACTTGGAGGAAGGAGCCTTGCAGCAATACTAAGCACCTCAGCCCGTGCGTATGTGCACATTCACTTCTGTCCATGACCAGCATTCTAGCTCTCCACATTTAGATGCTTCACATCATTTTTAGATTACAATTAAGTCTTTCATTCTGGTACATATTACTCATTTTTAATTTTTAAATTGATCAATAATTAATTATTTACAATTTTTCCTTTTAAAAGTGGGTAGTATGTATTAAAATTTGTTATGTTTGTTTATGAATTCCAAGACATTTTTCATATAGCTTCTTTAGGATTGTTTCTGTAGGTCATTATTACCATTTAAAGGGAAATACCAAATTTGCCCCTTTCTATAGACAATAGGCAGATGAATAGATAGATAAATAGATTTATGTATATACAAACCAATATAAAGACATGCAAACGTGTATAAATATATATACACACATATATACATACATACATATATATATATATATATGTCTCCTATGACTTCTTCTGTTAGCATTCCCATTGTTTGTTTCCAGTAGAATTGTACTCTGAACATAGTCTCTTTTTTATAGCAAATAATTTACAGAAGAAACCGTTTGTATTCCTAAAGAAACTAAAATGTACCCTATAAAACTTTTTAATTATTTCTGTTTCCAAGAAATTCATAGGAATATACGATCAAATACTATCAGTATATTTATATTAACATCATTCTATTCCTTTCTGCACTTGACTGATAGTAATTATAGTTGAAAGAAAAAGAAATGGAAGAAGATACTAAGTAAAAGCAATATAAACCTAAAGTCTCCTGTTGGTTTGCTCCTCTTTTTTCCTTTAAGTATTTCTGTTTAAACTAAAGAGGGTTAGAACCCACTTTGTTAGATGAAAATCATATTTTGAAAAAGTGTATTTTCTTCTTTAATTCTTCCTATATGTATTAATCACCCTCCTACATAAAAAACTCACTTTCTGGTGATCAGCCTTATCATTCTAAAAGCATGTAACATATTTTATAAATGTTTTATGAGAAATAAAATAGAACTCTACTGGTGTTGATGAAGATACACACTGTGTTGGTCTATATAACAATAAAGCCCAAGGGTGTATTGCTTTATCTCGATTGCCAACTGGGCCAGATTAAAATATGCCAAGAGTGAAGAATGAGCTATGAATTTATCAATAGGAAAATCCACTGATGAAGTTAAATCAATCAGTGATTAAGGAGTGGATTACTAACTCTAAGAAGTCTTTGATGGAGTTCTTTTCATTATCTATGCAGAGTGTCATGTCTTCTACAAATAGTGATAATTTGTTTTATTCTTTTTCTGTATGTATCCCTCTTGTACATTTCTTTTGCCTGACTGCTTTGTCTAATATTTCAACTAGTATGTAAAAGATTAGTGGTGATAATGGGCATCCTTATTTTGATCCTGATTTTAGAGCGAATGCTTTTAGTTTTTCTCCATTTAATATGATGTTGGCTGTTGGTTTGTCATAAGTAGCTTTTATCACATCCAAGTATGGTCCTTCTGTACTACACCTATTTTCTTCAGTGTTCTTAGCATAAAGGAATCACAGATTTTGCAGAAAACATTTTCTAGAACAATTGATAAAATCATGTGGTTTTCAAATTTGCTTATGTTTATGTCATGTATTACATTAATTGATTTATGTATGTTGAACTATCCTTGCATTTTGGGGATGAAACATACTTGCTCGTGAAGTATGATCTTTTGATGATGTATTGCATTCAATTTGCTAGTATTTTTTGAGGATTTTTTTCTATTTGTGTTCATTATGGAAACAGCCTTAGAGTTTTCTTTTTTAATTGGGTCTTTATATGGCTTTGAAATTAGGGTAATTCTAGATTCTGTAAATGAATTTGGGAGCACTCGATCCCTTTTACTTCTTCAAAGAACTTGAGAAGTATTGGTAATATAGCATCCTTAAAGTTTATGTAGAATGCAACAGAGAATTCAGCAGGTCCTGGGCTTTTTTTTGGTTGATAGATTTTTTTACTACTGTCTCTATTTTTGTTGCTTGTTATTGGGTTGTTCAGCATTTTTGTGTCTTCTTAGGTTAACTTTGGTAATTCGTATGAGCCTAGGAATGTGTTCACTTCTTTGAAATTTGCCAATTTGTTGGAATAAAATTTTTCAAAGTACTTATGAACTATCTTCTGCATTTTGACAGTGTCTGATGGGATTTCACCCTTTTTCAGGGTGAAGACACAATGCACAAAGTGGAAAATATTTTTCTAGCTATTTGATAGACACATCATTAATATTCAGAACATATAAAAGACTCAAAATATTTGACCATCTATAATAAAAGATCTAATCAAGAAATGGGCAAGTGAAATGAAAAGAGGAAGATGTAGAAAGGACCAACAAATACATAAAAATGCTCAGCTTCTCTGGTCGTTATAGGAATGCAAATTAAAATAATCTCAATCTTACATCTTACATATTAAGGAATGAAATTCTCAATAAATCAAAAAGTAGCTGTGCTGGATTGACAACTGGTGATCATCTTGTAACACCCAGCTGAATTGGACCAGTATGGTGCTGGGTGTGCAAGGCCCAGGATTATTACTGGCAACATAAGAGGCAGAGCTGGAGAGGAAGAAGTATAGAAGCTGTTGGGAGCTGTTGATTTTCCTGGGGCTGCTGTTGGCTCTCTTGGAGGACCTTGTCAAGCTGGCTTTCCTGATGAACTTCGCTGTTCTTATCATTGAAGGAGCTTGGGACCTTACTATCACTCTGAATGGCTATGAATCATTTTAGGGGAACTCTGGTCCTCACTTTGAGCATCACTTCTTGATTCCAGGGTAAGATAGTACACTGCCAGTCTGCTGAAGAAGCGTGTTGCACTGGCTTTCTTGATAGGAGTTTGGCTGCTGTCATCATTGCAGGAGCTCAGAACCTTGAGGGTAGCTGTGGTACCTTTCAGGGGAGTGTGGGAGTGGGTTCTTACTTTCAGCATTGCCTCCTGACTCCAGTGCAGATCCCTCAGCCTGCTAGCTCAGATACTTGCTCTAGCTGGCACGGACTCTTCAGTTTCTTTCACTGACCTTTTGGGTGCTGCCAGTGCAGATCCATGAAACAGGCCTGTATGAGACCTTGTCATGGGCTTTTTGGCTCCAGTGGCACTAATGCGGGCATTGTGATGGGCTCTAGGTCTTCAACTGGACTCATGTAGGACATGACTGTGGGATCCAGGCCCTCTGCTGGATTCTTTGGTCTTTAGTGTGTGGACAGATTTCTTGCACTCTTTTTGTATATGACTCTTTGGGTGACTACTGTAAAATAATCCTATAAATTATGTGTCGTATATGGTTCCCCTTGCAAAACCCCAAACTGCAACTGTAACAAACACTTGTGAGGCTATGGTGAAAAAAGAACACTCCTGCATTGTTGATGGGAATGGAAACTAGTACAACCATTTTGGAAATCAGTATGGAGACTTCTCAGAGAACTCAAACTATAAATTTCATGTGACACACTATCCCCTTTCAAGTTGTCCTTCCCAAAGAGCTTAAGACATCATGCTACAGTGATACAAGCATACCAGTGTTTAGGGTAGCACAGTGTCTAATACATAAATTCTGGAAGCAGTTTGCATACCACAGATGATTAGGTAAACAGTAATGGAATGTTACTAAGCTATAAGGATTGACAAATTGGAGAGGTTTGTAGCTAAATGGATGTACCTGTAAAATATAGTGTTGAGAAAAATAAGCCAGTTGCACAGTTTTAAATGCTATCTGGTAACACTTGTTTGAGTAAGGCAAAGAACAAACAGAGTGCAGTAAAGGTGGAGAGAAGGAGACAAAAGTGTGGATTTTTGCAAATTGAAAGGGGTCCAACAGCTCAAAGTCAAGGATTGAGAGGAGAGGAAAGATAAATAAGTAGAATAAATTTATGTGAGGTACAGGAATCTAATACCCTGAAGAATTTACAGATTTTATACCATAAAGAAGAGCTAAAATTAATAGTATCAACAAGAATGAAAATAGCAAAGTTGAAATTGAAGGAAAATAGAAGGGAGAAGGGGAGGAGATTTAAAAACAGAAACAAGTTATGTTACATAGACATACCCACTCCCTCA
Organism: Chinchilla lanigera; assembly: GCF_000276665.1. NCBI lineage: Eukaryota > Metazoa > Chordata > Mammalia > Rodentia > Chinchillidae > Chinchilla > Chinchilla lanigera. The sequence goes on along the minus strand of NW_004955448.1, from coordinate 13,237,398 downwards.
GGTGACCACAAATGACATGTACTGCAAACATGAACTAAAAAGAAAAAGTGGGGCCCATATGGAGCAAGAGGACGTTGTATCTGGTTTCCAGCCAGTTCTTCTCTGGCATATCTCTCGTTTTTTGACTCCTAGATACCATGAGTTGAGTAACTTCCTCCACTATGACTTCCACCGTGATACTGCTGCCATTAGGCCAGTTGACCATGAACTGAAATCTCCGAAAGCCAGAGCTGAATTAAACCTTTCCTCCTTTAAGTGAGAAGGGTCAGGCACTGTGTCACAGCAGGTTAAGGACCCCTTAAGTGGACCCCAGTGTCTTGCCAGGTGTTATGGTGCGTGGTGAAAGGAGAGAGCAAGAGACAAATTGGAGGTGGAATGGAGAACTTCAGTGACCAGTTGTTCACTGGGAACAAAAACCATAAGGCAGCCAGAACCCTGGTATTTAATGGTCACACTTGCCTTGAGGGAAATGAAAAGGGGTTGCATCCGGACGTGTTAGGCAGGTGGGTCAGCAGGCAGGGCTTGGTACAGAGGGAGCAAAACGTTCC
>NW_004955448.1:13221354-13236750 GCF_000276665.1 Chinchilla lanigera | reverse complement strand
GTAGGACATGACTGTGGGATCCAGGCCCTCTGCTGGATTCTTTGGTCTTTAGTGTGTGGACAGATTTCTTGCACTCTTTTTGTATATGACTCTTTGGGTGACTACTGTAAAATAATCCTATAAAATTATGTGTCGTATATGGTTCCCCTTGCAAAACCCCAAACTGCAACTGTAACAAACACTTGTGAGGCTATGGTGAAAAAAGAACACTCCTGCATTGTTGATGGGAATGGAAACTAGTACAACCATTTTGGAAATCAGTATGGAGACTTCTCAGAGAACTCAAACTATAAATTTCATGTGACACACTATCCCCTTTCAAGTTGTCCTTCCCAAAGAGCTTAAGACATCATGCTACAGTGATACAAGCATACCAGTGTTTAGGGTAGCACAGTGTCTAATACATAAATTCTGGAAGCAGTTTGCATACCACAGATGATTAGGTAAACAGTAATGGAATGTTACTAAGCTATAAGGATTGACAAATTGGAGAGGTTTGTAGCTAAATGGATGTACCTGTAAAATATAGTGTTGAGAAAAATAAGCCAGTTGCACAGTTTTAAATGCTATCTGGTAACACTTGTTTGAGTAAGGCAAAGAACAAACAGAGTGCAGTAAAGGTGGAGAGAAGGAGACAAAAGTGTGGATTTTTGCAAATTGAAAGGGGTCCAACAGCTCAAAGTCAAGGATTGAGAGGAGAGGAAAGATAAATAAGTAGAATAAATTTATGTGAGGTACAGGAATCTAATACCCTGAAGAATTTACAGATTTTATACCATAAAGAAGAGCTAAAATTAATAGTATCAACAAGAATGAAAATAGCAAAGTTGAAATTGAAGGAAAATAGAAGGGAGAAGGGGAGGAGATTTAAAAACAGAAACAAGTTATGTTACATAGACATACCCACTCCCTCAGGTGACCACAAATGACATGTACTGCAAACATGAACTAAAAAGAAAAAGTGGGGCCCATATGGAGCAAGAGGACGTTGTATCTGGTTTCCAGCCAGTTCTTCTCTGGCATATCTCTCGTTTTTTGACTCCTAGATACCATGAGTTGAGTAACTTCCTCCACTATGACTTCCACCGTGATACTGCTGCCATTAGGCCAGTTGACCATGAACTGAAATCTCCGAAAGCCAGAGCTGAATTAAACCTTTCCTCCTTTAAGTGAGAAGGGTCAGGCACTGTGTCACAGCAGGTTAAGGACCCCTTAAGTGGACCCCAGTGTCTTGCCAGGTGTTATGGTGCGTGGTGAAAGGAGAGAGCAAGAGACAAATTGGAGGTGGAATGGAGAACTTCAGTGACCAGTTGTTCACTGGGAACAAAAACCATAAGGCAGCCAGAACCCTGGTATTTAATGGTCACACTTGCCTTGAGGGAAATGAAAAGGGGTTGCATCCGGACGTGTTAGGCAGGTGGGTCAGCAGGCAGGGCTTGGTACAGAGGGAGCAAAACGTTCCTGCCAAAGGCACAGAACAGCCAGAGTCAGGTTGTAGCTCAAGAGTAACCTGCCCTGTAGCCAGTCCTGGGAAGAATTTTCTCCGGAGTCAACAGGCTGCAGCGGAAATGTTATCTCATGTCTTAGTCCCACAGTCTCACAGCCCACCTCTCTGGGCTCAGCTGTGGCCATTGGAGAAAAGCAGTTCTAGCCCAGTGCCATCCACATGCTACCATGAAGATGCATGCACAGCTGCTGTGGCTTGGGGGATATTTTGCAAGGGGAAATAATATAATACAGGACATATATTTTATGAGATTATTTGTAATAGTAACCCAAAGAATGATATACAAAAGAGTGCAGGAAATCTATCCACACATGAAAGGCCAAAGAGTCCAGCTGAGGGCCTGAATCCCACAATAATGTTCCACATGAGGTCAGCTGAAGACCTAGAGCCCATAACAATGCCTCCTACAAATCCAAATCTGGAGGGCCAGAGCCCACGACAACATCTCATGCAGGTCTGTTTCACAGATCTGCACTAGAAAGGCCCAAAGGTCAATGGTGGAATCTAGAAAGTCTGTGCCAGCAGGATGAAGGATCTGTGCTAGCAGGCTGAGGGATCTACACTGGAGCTAGGAAGCAATGCTCAAAGTAAAAATCAGAGCCCCCCTGAAAGATACTACAGCCATTCTCAGCAACAGTGAGGTCCCAAGCTCCTCAGATGATGAGGACAGCTGAGTTCCCATCAGGAAAGCCAGTGTCACAAGCTTCTCCAGGAGACTGGCAATGTACCATTTTCACCTCTGGAGCCAGGAAGCAATGCTCAAAGTGAGGACCAGAGCTCCCCCAAAGTGAACTGAAGCCATTCTCAGTGTAAACAAGGTCCTACGCTCCTCAGCAAAAGAAAACAGCTGAGTTTATCAGGAAAGTTAGCATGACGAGCTCCTCCAACCAAATCAACAACTTCTTACATCTCTCAGCTCCCAACAGCTTTTCTCTGCTCCCAACAGCCTCACTTCTTCTTCACCAGTTCTGCCTCTTTTGCTGCTGGCAACAATCCCCAGGTGGGCCTCCCACACCCAGCGCCATGCTTACTCAGTTCAGCTGGGGGTTATAAGTGGACCACCAGTTGTCAATCCACTACAATAGCCTTGGCCACTCACTAGTTAAACTGAAAGCCAATTTAGGGAAGTCACCTCTATAGGGCCTGTGGTACATGCTCGCAAGCAATCACATTTAGGCCTGGGGAGGGCAAAACAGTGGCTTCCACAAGCAACAGGTAAGCTGATCAACTCAAAACTATATCTGAACTTAAACATGGTTTGGCACAAAAATTCTGTATTATAAATAATTCCAATTTTCTAGAACATTAGTACATCTACCGTTCTCTAAGGGTGGATTTTAGCTGAAGGTAATATCCAGAAATAAAGAAGCAATTTCTGAAAAAATTCAAAACAGAGGCACTTTTATTCCACCTGAACATATATCTTAGGTGTTAGTACACCTCAGTTTATCTAAACATTCCGTCAGGATGATTGAGTTAGAGTGCCTTTCTGAGTCACTCGAGGTCCTTCCATATACCTGAGGATGATGTCACACTACATTAGAGCCTAAGTAGCATTACAGAAAAACAGGAGTGGAAAGAAACTGGAGTCTGACAGCAAAAGCAAAAGCAATGCTCACAACGAGTGGTGAGTAAGATTGTTTTCACCAGATTAGATTGTGGATCCAACACTCTAAGAAATGCTTACTTGACAGATGGAGAATATAATATGGAATTTATGTAAGAAATAAGATTCCCCAGGGAGCCTAAATTTTGTTATAAAACATGGAGAGACAATTCTGGAATGTAAATTAGAATGGTACAGAGAATAGTAGGCATAGAAACACTGCTCAAAATATATAGTTCCTGTTGTGATGTTCCTGACCTCTACAGTTTATGAATCAATAAAATTTCATTAATAAATTATTTTTACTAATATTTTACAGGGCACATTTATCAGTTAAAACTTCATGTAATGTTTTCAATATTGGAAGGAAGCTATACATAAAGTAATATAGTGGACACACTAACTTGAAATACAATTATCACTTTATTACTTACTATAATTATTATTTCCAATGTGATTATTTTAGTTTATAGCAAACGTCTGTATTCATGTATTCATTCATGTAATAGAAATTACCCAAAATAAAGAAAAAATCTAAGAACTGATATCTTCCAATTTAGTTGAAAGATGGTCTTCATTAGTGAGAGAATTTGCTATTCATGCTTATTATCTGTTCTTAAATATATAACAAATCTACAAACACAAAAACTAGGAAAAGAAAGAGGGGAAAGAAAGCTATTATAATAATTATTGCCTTATATTAATAGGACAGAAATATTTTATTTAGAAAAATCAGAACCTCAAACTATAGCCTGGACAAGATATTTTGAATTTAGTTCTAGACAAGGCAGTAAAAGTTGCATTGCCTTCAGATGCAAAGTTGTTGGAAATCCAGAGAAACAAATAGAAATTATTGCACATCTGCTTAGTTTTGTATTGTAATTTTTAAAAATGAGGTTCTTGGGCTCTTCCTACAAATTTAGTTTACATACAAAATGTGTTAGTCCCTTTTCTGTCATGGGGACAAAGCCCTCGATACCTACAACCTAAAGGAGTTTATTGTGGCTCACAGTTTGGGAGAATTCAGTCCATAGATGTTTGGTTCCAAGGAAGAAATGGCATGGTGGACAAGCGGGGAGGAGGAGAGCTGTCCATCCCCTGGAAACCAGGACAGCCAGAGCTGAGGGAAGAGTCAGAGACAGGAACCTACCCTTCCCTGTCACAGTGACCTCTTCTCTTCCAACCAGGCCCCACCTTCTAACAGCACATGCCGCAGTGAACTCATCAATGCTTAACCCGGTGATGACTGGAGCATTCCCATGATCCAATTACCTTTCAAACCTGACCACTGAACACATGGGGCTTTCATGGGACATGTTAGATCTAAATTATACCACTTACTATCTACAAAAATTTCAAACAAAGATTTGAAAAGAAATTAGAAACTCCTTCATTCAAATGGTTTATTTGGTCCTGAAAATATTTTACATGCCTGATTAAATAAAGGAAGATAGAAACGATCTTCAGAACCATTGTAATATCTGAGGCAAAATGTTTGTTGGTAGTTGAGAATTTTAAGTTCCTTAAGTGTATTTGTTGTGCAAACATTATGAGCTGGCAGTGGGCACACTGTCATGAAATGAATGATGTATACCAAGATACCAGTGTATTATGCGAGACTGGGACAGTGTGTAATTAATTGCTGGTCACAGTGCTGTGAAAACATGCACTGTGACAGTACACTTAAATTGAAAATTTTGAGATGAGCTCTATAATCACATTAATTTTTTCAGTAGATAATGCAACCTATATCAGAGGAAGAAGAGAGGAAAAGAAAAAAATAAAATTAAAAATCCCTTGTAATCTTCCAAATGCCAAGCTCATTGGTCATGCTTAGGAGTTTTGTTCTTCCGTTTGTTTTGCTAGGTTTGATCTGCGTAGCAGCACTGTGGGCTCATGGATTCCAAACTATGCAGCTATTTCTATAAACCATGTTTGTGTATATATGAAAGTGTTCAACTTTTTATAAATTTACTGAATATATTTTATAAAAAGCTACAGTGAATTCTTCATAAAGGGTATATTTAATAATTGCTCCATTTAACATTGACATGGCTGAGAAATACTAATCAACATTCCAAGAATTTGTCTGAAAGCAAGTAGTACTTTTCTAATCAAGAAGTTGAAATTAATTTAGTTTTACTTTAAGCATAGTATATTCTTTCTTAATATAATATATTATTTATATATTTGCATGGATTACTAATTTGTGTTTTAATAAAATGCCAGTATCCCTCTTTTATATCAAGTGCCATTACTTGCTGTTAATCCAAAATAAAAGAAGTACACTTTGTACTTTCAAAGAAGTCAAAATTTAGTAAAACTAAACATGGCAAACAGCAATTATAATAGAGGATATAGGTAAAGTTTTTTGTGCAAGCAAAAGATGTACCCAAAGTTCAGAATATGGGTATCTTGAGACATTTCTTTTAGAGAAACAATTTAAGGCTTAGTAAGAATAAAATTAGCCTAAGTAAAAGTAATGCCATGATTTATTCAGTTACATATATAGAGACAGCAAAGAGATGAGTTAGGTCACAAAATGTTTAGAGATTCAGAAATTACTGTGTAGAGATGGAATATAAAAGGCCCTAATGAGGACAAGAGATCCTACAGAGGGATTTTTTTCCATAAAAAGCACTATGGTTGCTTCTATCAACAGGTATAAAAAATGCTGTAATAAATCAATATTCATAGTTGTTATTTTTTTCCACACATATCAGTATATCAATAACAATTGATAGTGACTCCATTTATTTTTTGAGTGAAAAACAATGAGTGGATTGATAATCAAAATAAAACTACCAGTGCTGAAGGACAGTCTTGCTGCTATCTGAATTGATCATACCATTAGTTTTAGCTCCTGCAATTAGGATTTAAATATTCAAGTGTGCTTTGACCAATTACTTGACTAATTATTTATCATTTATATACTATATATATACTTTATATATAGTATATAGATAATATACTATATATTTCTTTGATTATGGCTGAAAGTGTTATGTACTATTTTTAAATACACCTTTCAAATACATTATTATATAATTTATATGATAAATCAGTTATAAATATGATTATTGTTATAATATTCTTAAAGTTATTATTAATTTTAAATTGACAACAAGTTTAATTATAATTTCATTGATGGAGAACCAATGTAATATAGAAATTATATATTATATGTATTCATAGTAAAATTGAAAGACAGTTTTAAGGAGTTTCAGAATTTCTAAAAATTTCAAAATATGTGTATTCATCATCTATTTTTGCAGAATTTCAATCTGTAAAATTATTCAACTTCTAGTTTCACTAAAACTGATTCTGTTTTTAGAAGCCATTTATAAATCTTTAATAAACAATGAAAATATTTTTTTAAAGTAAAGAAACTTCACATTGGAATAAATATTATTCACTATGTTTAAGTAAATACATAAACATCACAAGAAAATTATTTTGTTTTCTCTGGTAAAATAACATCATTATTACTTTTAATTTTAAGTGGAATTTAAAAATGATCTACCTTGAAGTTCTTAGGGGATCACCCAAAATAATGACACAAAAACAGTCAGTAATTACAATTAAGTATTCCATGAACCGGACAAAGAGTCAGTTTAGCACTCAATGTTGGGTATGTTCTTGTCCCATAAGTGATGGAACTACAGAGAAAATGAATGGCAGTCATTTGGTAGACAAAACGTCGTGGTCAAAAGAGATGTCCTGCCCCTAAGCAAAAGAATAGAGCCATATATTCAGGTCCACACTTGCTACCTACATCAAATACTCAGATTTACTGTCTCAACAGCAGGAGTCCTGTGTTTAAAGTTCTCCAGGCAATGCCTTTATTATTTATTTATTTTATTTATTTAATTTATTATTTACAGATATAATGAATAACAAAAAAACAGCAGGACCAGGTGCAGTGATGCTCCCCTGTAATTCCAGCATTCTAGAACTTTGAGGCCAGAGGCTCACAAGTTCCTACCCACTCAGAAAAGACTATGGATGTGGTGAAGGTGCTTAAGGGAATCATCCCCAGGTTCTGGCTACCCCAGTCACTTCAGAGAGACGGCGGGCATTCTTTCACCACCCAGACAACTCAGGGGTGGCAAAGGCTCTAGGAACATAGTAGCACTGCCATCCCCCCGGTGCCCTCCGTCTCTGGAAAGGCAGGGAAAGCCAATCAGGCCCTAAAGTGAGTAAAGCTGCCAGGAAACATTTGGACTCTGGCTCTGATTCTTCCAATAGTGTGCATGGAGATTTCTAATATGCTCCAAATTGATCTAAGTTTGAGCTCATTTGAGATGTTCTATGGGAGGTCATTTCCATCCTCTGATATGATAATAAATGCAGAGATGATGAGATTCTTGCACTGTCTCATCAATCTTGACCAAATACAGCAGGTTATCCAATGTATGGGGACAGAGTCCCATCAGCTGGCCAAGGGGGACCACCTACTGTCTGTCCTGAAGACCCACTTTTCATAAAATCTTAGAGGGGGACACCTGCTGACCAATTAAAACCAAAATGGAAGATTCCTTTATCATTGGTCCTTGCCATACCCAGTGCAGTAAAGGTGGCAAAGATAGATAAGTGGATTCATCTTTCTAGAATAAATCTAGTTTCACCTGAACTGTCTATAGGACAAGATCATGAAGAGGAAGAAATATACTCCTCTGAGCCTGTGGAAGACTTGAGGTTTCTCTTCCAAATGCAGGACTCCAGTGTTGCTAAAGATAAATAAAGGCTAAGACCGTGGCTCTCAGACTCCTGATAATTTATGTGCTCTAACATGCATATCTCTTCGCAGGCTTGTCTCCATACTGGGCTGGCTCCAAGGCAGTGTGGCACATGGCAGAGGGCGACAGTTTATGACGGTGGAAAACAGCAAAGCAGCAAGAGCGCAAGAGGAGGAGCAGGGCAAGCAGCCTCTTTCCCTCCCTTCCATTGTATGCAAACTACCTGCCCTGGGGCGGGTGTAACACTCACACCCATGAATCTGTCATAAACTCTAGAACCCGCCCCATGGCTGCATGAGGCCTTTCAGGGACATCCAGACACAAACCATAACAAGGCTGCATGGAAATCTAATCTGCTCGTCATACCTTGGCTACTCGTGAAGTTTCTTTCTCCCATCACTAGGGCAGCTCAGCCATCACTAACTCTCTTCTCACTTTTCTGACATGTTCTTCTTTTTCAACCTAGCCAGTTGTAGACATAGTGAGGGAGGAATGGTCAGCAGAGGCGTGATCTGGGCGGCTAGTGTAACAGACAAACGCATGCCCACTCAGGACATGATGTACTGGAAGGGGCTGCCCTTTGTAGGACCTTTGCATACATTTTGCCAGGAGCCCGTAGCTCCTATGAACCTTCAGTCTCCCAAGAAATAAAGAGTAAGACTCTGATTGGTACAATCAGAGAAAGAAATAGCTACTTTTAGAAAATCAGCTTCCCCCCATAACTACGGGCAAGTCACAGACCCAGGGTGGAAGCTCTGTTTGAGTTTATTCCCGCCACGCAGCTTGTGCGCGTTGTGCAGCAGCCTCCCCTCCCCCGCCCTCTAATACTGTCGGTGAAACCTCTGCTTTACTTCCCCCGCTTTGAGCTTCTCATTCCTCACTGGCGACTTTCGGCTCTGAGTCAGCCTTGCTCTGACCTCCTGCTTTCCGGCTGAGCAGGGAGATGAGCCCCAGGAGCAGAGGGTCTCCTCACAGGAGGATCCCAGCGAAGCCGACCTCCACTTGACAAAATCATGTGTATTTGTCAAATATTTCCACTTCAATAGAGTTCGGGATTTGAGGATATTTCTCATTCATAGCTCAGGTGGGCTGAGGCAGTGGAATATTTGTCATGATAAAATGAGCAGATGTGAGGCAAATAATCAGCAGACCTGAGGGGAAAAGTATGTGTGTGTGTGTGGGGGGGGGGGTGTAGTATGGATTTAAGGTTATAGTCCGAAAGAGAAACAAAGATTTTAGTTTTTAATAAGTTTACAATTATTTGTTATAACTCAGACCTAAAGTGATCCCATAGCGCACAGTGACATATTAAGCTTCCGCACTGCACAAATTCCTAAATGCCTTCTTGTATCTGGCCAATTGGCCATCTGATTTCAACACGGCCCTCTGAGTTGCTGAACGCCATGGACTACATCCAGTTATGTAAGAGAGGGAAGCACTCTCTAAAGACCTTCCCTCCTCCGGCTGAGACCTGATTTAGATTCCTTTATTATTAAAGCTCCTGAGCAAACACTGGCTACCTGAAAGGATCAAGGGAGGCACTTCTGAGACGTTAGCATGCCAAGTCACCCCAAAGAGAGATTCCCATGAAAGTCATCACCATTTCCTGAACCTTAGTAATGACTTTGTGTGCCAAAAAAAGAAAAAAAGCTAACCAAACTTTCACTCAATGCAAATGTTTTTCTGATACCACTGCCTTCTCACTTGAAGGTATAACTATATCTACAGTACAATAAATCACTTGTGCTTCTGCATGGTGCCGACTTGTCTTCACTAAATCCTTTCATTAAGGACAAAAAGAACCCAGGAACAAGGAGTAAGGGGTCAGATCACAGGTGGGTCACGCTCTGGCTTCCTGGTAACAAGAGACTAAAGTGAGCACCACCAGATGGGTTGTGAGACATAGGTTTAATAAGGCATTAGAATGTACCCATGAAGTCACAGTTCAGAGTTCATGTCCTGAGTTGTTCTTGTTTTTTTTTTCCTTAGAACCTAACTAATAACTGTTCATAAGAACCCTGCAATTGTACAGAAACTGCAAATATCCTCTGCAATTGTTTTTTGGGGAGGATTTGCAAGTAGCGGATCTGAAAGCGTTAATCAGTTCTCCTTAATTAATATAGGATTTTATTAAATTAAATTATATAACTACAGAACACAAACCATAGCAAGCATTTAAATACAAAAAGTTAGTGTTTGGACTTTTCTAACCATTTCTGAAATTCATGGGTTTTCACCATTCACGGGTGTTCTAGGAACTCCTGTGAATTTCGAGGGTCCGCTGTGTCAGGAAAGGGTAAGTGAAAGGTGAGGAAAGTTAACTGTGACTCTAGAGAGGGAAGGCCCACAGATAGTTTGCCTTTGGGCTCAATAGCAAGCAGAATGCAACCAGAGATACATGTTCAATGATAGCACCACTAAACAAATGTGGAGCCGTCGCAAAATCAGCGCATCGTGCCAACATGGCTGAGGGGTGCGTACCTAAGGACAGCATCACTGGGCAGGCACAACTGAAGGTAAATTGCTCAGCAACAGACAAATTGGAGGTGGAGTTATAGATTAAACTACTTAGCAGTAAGTGATATTTTTAGTTTCCTGTTTTTCCTGGGTATGACCAGAATCCCATGGGACAGCACACAAGCTAAGGGCTGGAGCACAGCTGGTACAGTTTACACAAGTTTGCCCAGTTCCCAACATCTCCCGGATAATTCTCATCCAGACCTTCCAGGCTGTTTCTTTACAATGCCCCTTGACTGGCAAGGTCTTAGGAATACAAAGGTGCATTTCAAGGACATGGTGCTGTAAGAAATAAAATTTTACAGTTGCGTATTTTCCAGAATAATGTCTTTAATTCTAATAGAAAAATTATTTCCCTGAGGACATGACTGAGGTCACAGATTTAAAAGGGTCTCTAAAACAAAGGGGGACAGGATAGATAGTCTTTAATAGTATTTGCTATGTTAACTGGCTCAAGGAAATGAAAAGTGCTAGCAGTCCAGAAGTTATGCCCTGTACTTTAACCATGTGCTTTGAAAACTCACAACATGTTTGCAGAGGGAGTGAGAGAGGACTTGAGCCCAGGTCCAGGGCTTGGCCGGAATGTGTGCGAGTGTTGGCAGCTGCCACCTTGCTGGATAAGGACCTGGAGACCGAACCTTGGTGGGGCCCTAATAGTCAGTTATCCATAGCAGGTTAGAAACATCCTCATTCAAGAAGCAGGGAGATGGCTGATGGACTCCAGGATACTGAAATATGAAGCTATTCCTCTACAAAGGGACGATCTTCACAACTAACGCCTGATTAACTTCTGTCAGTTACTTGTGGAGAAAAGAGGTAGACCGAGAGAGAGTAGAACACGATGGCCTGGAAGTTGAATATCAGACTAAAGTGAGATCAGACCCAAGACAGACCCCTCTCCAGGCCAGATTTAAATTATTTGTGGATGGATGGATCTTCCTGCATCGTAGAGGGAAAAAGACAAAACAGATACGGTGTTATTTATGGAGAAGAATGCTCTCTATATGAAGGGAGCTTAGCACCCAACAGTTAGCCAGCCCAAACGTGTGAACCACATGCTCTAAATCAGGCTCTTCCCAAAGCTCAGGAAGGCTCAGTATACACTGATTCCCAATATGTTTATGGGATAGTGTACACCTTTGGACAGAGCTGGATAGAACAAGGCCTCAAATAGCAAAAGAAAATAACATTACATGGGGAACTGATCAAACAAGTACTAAAAAATCTACTTTCGGAAGAGGCCATGGTTCACATAAATGGTCATCAAAAAGGGAGCTCCATAGAGGAAATGGGGAACAGGTTCACTGACAAGGTTTTAAACTAGCCTGTCTGGAAGGGGAAATCAAAATTTTATAACTCCATATGTCCCCAAGGTAGTGCTGAAGCCCCACTAAACCAGGGAGGAGGAAAAAGTGTTAGGCAGGATCAGGGCCACCCAAACTGATGATCAAAGATGGATGCCAGGGAAGGGATGAAACAACCCAGGCAAGTCATAGGTGGTTATCTGGGTCCGGGTATGCTTTGTCTTTGGGGAAGCATTGCAGGGCTAAGTCAAGAAACCCCTCCGGGACATTTCTCAAGAAGCATTTTGAGGCTTGCACTAAGGCTAGAATTATTCTATCTTAAAATGTCATGCTAAGAGTTGCCATCCCTGCAAGACAGTGGCAGTCATTTCACTTCAAAGGTGTTGCATGGGATTCTGGAGAATCTAAAGATTAATTGGAACTATTATACAAGATGACATCCTCTCTCCTGAAACAATAGAAAGAGTGAAGCAAGTGCTCATAATACATATCACTAAACTAATCTTAGAAACTAAATTACCTTGTATTAAATGTCTTCCAATATCCTCAGGATCAGGATGGCCTGAGCAAAGGACCTGAAATTGTCCCTCTGAAAACTGCTATATGGGTTTTCACACCTGGGCTGATCTGAAGACCTCTTCACTATGGAGACCACTTACAAGTTTCTAAAGAACCACAGACCGGCTCTTCCACTCTCTGCACTCTGGGGCTGAAAGGAAATCGCTGAGATTATGCCATTCAAGTTTCTTGCTCATTAGCTGCAGTCAGCAGACCTGGCGCTGACAAAGGCCTGGAAAGATGTCGAACTCCGGCCTAGTTGGGAGGGTTCCCACCAAGCGCTCCTAGCCACCAAAATGGCCATCGGGATAGGTGAAAAGGGCTGGACTTACTGCACTACAGGGACAACAAAAACAAACTGTGGAGGGGTGTGGCCGTGACAAGCACATCAGTCTCCTAAAACTTCTTCTAAGACAATAATTAAGAGAATCGTACCACAGCGATATATTTGCACCCATGTTCATAGCAGTACAATTTGCAATAGCTAAGTCTTGGAAACAACCCAAGGGCCCATCCACTAAGGAGTGGATAAAAAGATGTGGCATTTGTATACAATAGAGTACTACTCAGCTATAAAGAAAGATAAACTAGAGGCTTCTGTAGGTAAATGGATGCAACTAGGGACCATACTCATAAGTGAAATAAATCAGACCCACATGTGGAAACATCATATTGTCTCCCTAGTGTAAGAAACTGAAAGAGTAAATAAGATCCAAAAGGTACAATAGATACAGTGAAAGGGGAAGAAACTGCTAAATAGGAAAGAACAACTGGGGTGGAGGAAAAGAGAAAAGAAGGAAGGGAAAAAAGATATGTATATACACACAAGATAGCTAAAATAATTATACTACTCATTTCTATTAGTTCATTAAAGGAAGAGTTAGTTCTTACATTATTTGATCAGTTTTGCATGCCTATATCTGGTAATCTGAGTAACTACTTTGAAGATAACAATATGTGATACAATAATCATTGTTAATTCCCTACCATCTTGTTTTCAAATTCTGTATCATTTATATTGCTTTCTTCCCTGCTCTTTAACACAAAAAAGATGGCTTACTTTCTACTGCTTGGCTTGGTTTACCTGTCTAACATCAGGGTAATGGCAAAAATTGTGACTTCTCAGGTTCCAACAAGGGGGAAATACTACTATCCAATTAAGTTTGCAATTAATGGGACTAAGGTCCCTGATCATCAGACCAAACAATTAGACAACTGTCAAGTTGTATGTTGTGGAAACTTAGATGTGAAGTCAAAGATGACTCTTTTTGTCAAAATACCTTAACTCTGAACTGCTACCAGGACCTGCTTATGGAACCCTTTCTTCTGCTTGGAATAATGCATGGTGGACCGCTCAGTACAAGAGACGGACTGCCAGTCTAGATGGAAAGGCATCCGCAATGAAGCTGTTAAAAGATAAACTCCCTCTGTGCAAAGGGTCAGCCTCCTTTAACTGTCAGCACTGACATGGAGCTTATCGTGCATTACTATTAATAATCCATCATCTCTGGGTGAAAGACCAGAAGTTGCAAACAGTCTGTAGTTGAGGAGAAGAAACTGTAGGAAGAAACCTTGTGGGAAGGCTGCCTCTCAGAATGACTAATAATTCCACTTCAGGTAAGCCAGGAGCAGCATTAACTCCTCAATAACCTAAAGCCTCAGTGCTGCCTTCAAACAACCACAAAATAAGGTAAGAAATTGAGGTAAAATACCACACGCAAACTTTCGAGATTGAGGGTGACCATGGAGATACAAAACCCTGGGCTGAATGTGTTCAATGTTCTGTAGAAACTCTGTAAGAGTAATCACGTTGGTGCAGCCAAAGGCCCACAGGCTTAGGTGCTTCTCTTTCCCTTTGGCTGAGACATAGATCCTCAAGGAATGCTCTGTATGTGGGCTCCTTGCCAGGGACAGGGAGCCCTGGGGAAATGAGACCTGTATTGTTTGGCTTTGCTTTTCCATGCCCTGCAGAGAGTGAGCCCGCCTGGTGCCCCCTTTCTCCACAGAAACTGTGAATCACCCCTCTTATCAAGTGGGGGAAATTTTCACAGACCAGCGGAACAGCTCTCTCCCTGCTCCAGAATTCTAAATGTGACACATGAGTAAAACAGTGGTAACTACTGGAAGTCCACATACCCTATTCCAGTGCCTGGTGGTTTTGTGGAAAAAGGAAAGTTTTGATCAACAAGTATCAGACTGGTCAGGGACTTGCGGAATCCCCTGGTTCAACTGGCTATGCCATCTACTCTGGTGTTAGCTCTCCAGGAGAGACACTTGGCCACTGAAGTCAGAGGTCCGCGCTGGATTTCCTCATCTCCAAAGTCTGTATAGAATCAACTGGAGCTCTAAAGGGGAGGCCCTGTGAAACTCAAGGCAAGAAATCTGACAGCTGCTGAATTTGAGTCAGTTTGATTTTGTTGGTCTACAATAAGTAAAAAATATAGATTGGATTAGTTACATTTATTATAATCAGGAGATATTCATCAACTACCAGGAAGAACCACCCAATGAGTTACTACTAGTAAAATGGCTTGGGCAAATAGGATTGCTGTGGATATCATTCTAGCTGAAAAAGAAAGGGTTGTGTCATGCTTGGAGGACAGTGTTGCACCTTGATTCTTAAAATATAGCCCCAGATGGGACTCTAACTAAATCGCCACAAGGGCTCACAACTCTAGCCAATGAACTAGCAGGACACTCTGGAATAGATGATCTGTTTACAGATTTGCTAAGAAAACGCTTTCAGAAATTGGAAGGGAATCAATATTAACTTCTGTAGTAATAGTGTCATCACCTCTGTGTAAGGGGAATACCTCACCAGTTAACTGAGGCAGCTCTAGCCAGACACGCACACCCTGTCAATAAAGCAACTTATTATTGTTAGAATTTGAGCCAAATTATGAGAGGCGCCCAGCAAGTTTTAGAGCAGTTTGAAAAGCAACAAATGTGAATCTGAGTCTTGAGACCAAATATGATAAAAGAAAAAAGAAGGGAATTTTTAAGAAACAAAGATTTGCAGTGGTCTATTTTCAGAATGAGGTCTTCAACTCTGAAAAACTACATTCCTGAGGACAGAACTGAGGGTGCCTTCAAAAAAGGATAAAGAGTAGATATTCAATTAAGCATGGTATTTTTTTTTTCTTTTTTTTTTTTGGTTTTTCTCCG
>NW_004955448.1:13220233-13221254 GCF_000276665.1 Chinchilla lanigera | reverse complement strand
TATTTGCTATGTTAACTGGCTCAAGGAAATGAAAAGTGCTAGCAGTCCAGAAGTTATGCCCTGTACTTTAACCATGTGCTTTGAAAACTCACAACTTTTTTGCAGAGGGAGTGAGGGAGGGGTGTAAGCACCAGATTGAGCAGATTGTGCACCTCTGAGTTCTCTGACAAGGAGGAAAGAGGGAGGGCAGATGCATGCTAGGGTTTAAATCGCTCTTTGTAACCACTCTGGGTGATTCAGCCTGTTACTTATGCTGTCATCTATTTTTGCAAGACTGAAAATAAAAAGGCTCACTTTTGCTACTCCCAGTCCTCTGCACACAATCAAAGATGAAGGGGTTTTGATCGTCACCCCAGGGGTCCATTTGCGACTCCTGCGTGCAGACTTGGGTGGCCTGCTCTCCTGACTGCTGCATCCTCACATGGAAACTGCAGAACAGTCTGAGACTGCTGATCAGGAGGAGCAAATCGACACAGCCCTGCCTGGGAACGCTCAGGAAGTCAGTGTGTGTGACTGGAAGGGGGTGAGGAACCTCCACTGTGGGAACGCTTAGGAAGTCAGTGTGTGTGACTGGAAGTGGGTGAGGAACCTCCCCTGTGGGAACGTTCAGGAAGTCAATGTGTGACCGGAAGCGGGTGAGCAACCTCCACTGTGGGAATGAGTGAGTGCACAGGGTGCACAAAGCGCAGCAAACAGAGGGAGCTGAGTACGTGCGGAAACTCGCGACAGGGATCAGGCAAAATGCGAAATTCAAGCTATAGAGAGATGAAATCAAGCCATCAGTACAGCTCCAAACCCAGCTCTCCCTTCCCAGAGAAACACTTTCACCTGTTTATTATTGTCGAAAAGGGCACAGCTCTTCAAGGGCTAGCCCAATAGGAGCAGGGAGAAGGCACCCCATCCCATGCACTTCTAAAGTCCTTGATCCCAGGTCCAGGGCTTGGCCGGAATATGTGCGAGTGTTGGCAGCTGCCACCTTGCTGGATAAGGACCTGGAGACCGAACCTTGGTGGGGCCCTAA
>NW_004955448.1:13185056-13215879 GCF_000276665.1 Chinchilla lanigera | reverse complement strand
TGGTATTTTTTGACTAAAGGAGAAAGGAAAATAGGCAGTTAAGAAGTTACCTCCTGTAATTTAATCATTTGCTTTACAAGCCCACATAATGTTTCCAGGGAGGAGGCAAAGGGTGGGGGTGTCTGTCCAGCAGTGTCCCCTCGTACAGGGACCCTGGGGAAAGGGGGAAGGCAGCTGCCTGCTAGGGCTGAATTGCTCTTCCATCTCTGGTCTGGTCTGTTTGTTGGGAATCATCAGTGGTGAAAGTGTTTTGATCCTCACTGGGCCAAATGCCCTCATTTTTCTCAGGGGTCCTATAGTGTAGAAGAGCACAGCAGTGATGTCTGGGTGCCCAGTGTGTAGAAAGTGGTGCATGGTCAGTTTACCCCTTTCTAGAAGTGGTGTGTACTTGATGTCTTGATTAAGGGGCTGTGCCCCTGTCGGCGACTATCTTTACTTTTGTAGTTGCTGTTTTGGAGGAGAAACTCTAAGACCAAGCATTTTCATTGACTTAAGCAGTACTATGTGGTTAACATTGAAAACAAGATGTATTCTTTCCACAAGTTTAAAGAAATTGTGCAATGCAAATGCACAAGCACGAGTGCATAGATTTCCTAATTGAACTGTTAGGGACTATCATAAACTTTTATTTTTCTTTTACCATCAATCATAAGGAAGAAATATAAAGAAGGCCTTTGTGAATCAAAATTTTTCCTATAGAGAATATTTTTAGTTTTCTTTATGAGAAGTACAATTTCTAAAATTAGTTAATTTAATGTTGAGCCTTTTGGGTAGGTAACAGTTTAATTTAAAGTATATAAGAATCAAAGAGAATTTTTTAGTCGATACATTACAGCCTAAGATAGTTTTATTTCTACTTATAAGCAACATTTTTCTCCCTGGATAACAGAACACAATTGGATACATAAAATTATAATTTCTTGACAAATCTTATAAGAAAACCAGTGGTACATAACTAGTTCAGATATTAAATTCTGGACAAAGCAAACCATTAAAACTTGGTCCAGTATCTGACAGTCTACGTTATTCCTTGTATTTTCTAAGTATTTTAGAGTAGACATAAGCAATTTATTTCTTTTTATTTTAAAGAGAACAGAAAGAAAATAACAGAATAAGAACAATGAAGACACAAACAAAATAATAGAACTGCTTTTCAAATCCTGTATTGTTTTATAAGCAATTTAAAAATAAGGAAAATTAGTTAGTGTTTAAGTGTTGATGTTAACCTACAAGACTGATCTTCCCATTTCAGTGAGTAGTACACAACCTGGCATGAAATACTTGCTATGGATCACTGTGCTTGTTCTTAAAATATGACCCTTCTGATAGATATATGTGGATTTATTTCCCTAGGTCTAATTTTAAAAGTGTAACTCCTACTAACATTGGCATTGCAAAAAGACAATGCACTCTTTTTGGATTATTTACATTTTAGAACAAACTTTGCTTTTCAAGGTTACCAATATAAAAGAAGTCAGTTAAGTACTATAGTAGTTATTTAGCTTAGCTTAGTTTAATTTTTATGAGTAGGTGGTCAGAGAGATCTAATAATACGGTCAGTTGAAAAAATATATACCATAGCTCAACCTGGATAAGAACTAATTCAAGCAGCTAAACCAAGCTTGGAGATGCAAAGGTAAATACAAGAAGAAAGACAAAAAAAGCTACAAAAAGAGAGATAAGAACCTTTTCTCCCAGGAAGGAGATATGCCAAGTTAGCTGACAGTCCCTCTGTACTTCAGACCTGGGCTTCAAACTGCTTTGAAAAAAATATTAGAAATGAAAGAAGTTTCTTTTTGAAACTGTTCTTTTTGAATCAGTTTCTTTCACTAGAAATGAAATCAGTTTCTTTTTGAACTGTTTTGAACTCTTCTCGTTTGAAACAAGCCCTGCTCATAAGCTGCCTATCTATATAAAGTCAAAGCAAAGAAAGCAAATGCACTCCATGGCCTCTTCGTGGGGATCCGTGAAAATATTTGTTTCTTATTGTCTCTGACAGTCTCATAAATTCCTCCTTTTGTCCTCAAATTTACTCCTCAATTTTGGGAGACAAAGAACTCAGTGTTATACAAAATTAACTCTCAGTACTAGGTATAAACTTATGAAACTGTCAATCTAGCAGATCTAAAATACTTTTCTGTGGGCAATTTCATGATTGAACTTTATAGTTATTTGCTTAAATTAAAATTAATTTCTAATAGAATATGGTTTTACATGTGAAGGTGAGAATTCATCAAATGACGGCCATGTAAGAAATTCCTCCAATATAATTTGGCTAGGTATAGAGGAAACTCACTGTGATCACCCCACGATCTTATTCTCCTAGTTTATGTTTTTGCCAGTGTTTTGGATTAGGATACAAAAGTATCGACATTTAAACATTATAGAAGGAATGTGTTGAACAGGGCTTCAATTTAGGTATATGTTCAAATCTGAATACATGAAAAAAAAATATATATATATGAAATTTATGTAGGAATTGAATATCTAGCAGAGGTTGGTAAAACTAGTTTTAATATTTGAGGAATGACCAATCTAATTTAAGAGGGCAAAATCCTAGTTGGGGTTGTGATAGATTTAGACAAAAACAGTAGTTAGGTTCTTTTTTCTTCTGTCATGCAAAAATACATTTTGCATGTATTTTTATTTCAATTATATCCCGTGAAGATACGTTGTGTCCAGGGGAGTGCATCCCTTTGCCCCTTCGCTCCTTCCTGGAACACGCAGCTAACTAAAATTGTAAAACTCGGCACCAGTGAAAAATGAAAGAAACCAGGTTTATAATAAAGGAAGGTGATTTATTTGGAGAAGGGGCAGAAGGGAAAAAGAGAAGACAAGCATGTTTTTCATGTTGCTGGCTACATCCCCGTGGTTGGCCTGTCAACTCTTTCCGATAAATCATTACGTTAAATGTATTACCTCACACCTTCATTTTTTCCTTTCTGGCCTAGGAAGATGTTCTGTGTTATGTTAAAACTTAGAGGCTTGCAAGCTATTGTTGGCTCAATCCCAGCCTGGGGGGGCGACCTTGGCAATTCTGTTTAGTTAGTGTCTGTTTCAAATAAAGTTTATCCAGCCATTTTATTACAGGAATATGATGGTGAATTTTAAAAATGTATTTCCCTACAAATTCAATTTGTCCTTATTTTGATATAAGATCATATAGTAAATTTTACTTCATCCTCACTTCTAAACTTTTATGAAAGAGATCTTATTAATAAATGCTAAAGCAATGCCTTACCCATATAGTAAATGCTGTACATTTCTCTAAAATTACCTACAACTTACTGATTGACATGCAACACATTGTGATTGTTATTCACATTATAAAAAAAGAAAGTAGTTTCCTCAATGTTGCATAGCTAATGAATATAAATTTTTAACAGAGTTAATATATTTATATACTGCCTATGATCTATATATAGAAAAGTTGATTTTATTTCTTTACACAGAATGGGCATATGTTCAAATCTTGGGTTTCACAATGCTCATAACTTTCATCCAGTGCTTTTAAAACTCATGGTATGTGATTAAAGAAAAGATTGTCATTCAAAAAGGAAAGATAAGCCAGTCAATTTTATAATTTGAAGAGAATTTGTAAAAACAAAGTTTTCTCAAAAGAAAGGTTAATCTGGAAAAATATGCCAGACCTTAGGGAATTTTGTGTCATTATTAACAAATGATCAGATCATATGGATAAATTTTATCTATCATAGGGAACTGAATATGTATAGCAAAATGTAATAATAACCAGTGCATATTTATATAATTTCATTTGTTCCTTGTACAATGATAGGGCGTGTGGAGACAGAAATAAAAATGATAAGAGAAAATTCAGACCTGAAGGGAAACACAAAATTTGGTAGTCAATAGTGGCCTGCTTGGCACCTGAGTAGTGTGAAGTGCTTACTTTCTAACGCAGTAGACTTGAAAAATGTATTTCAATGGGAGGCAAAATTAAAAAGTACCTTGGAAATAAAACATCAGATTTCCTGCTTTTTAGTACTGCACTAAGTAAATGCAACTGGAAAGCCACACGGATACAGGCTGGTATCAAAGGCCGAGAAGAAGGCTAGGCAAGGGCTAGAAGAGGCAGAGAAGCTGATAGGAGGTCGGGAAACAAAATGGTAACTGTTTGGACTCTGGACTCAAGATTCTTGATACAGGAGAAACACGACCCACAACTTCT
This sequence comes from Chinchilla lanigera, assembly GCF_000276665.1. Classification (NCBI taxonomy): domain Eukaryota; kingdom Metazoa; phylum Chordata; class Mammalia; order Rodentia; family Chinchillidae; genus Chinchilla; species Chinchilla lanigera. Next base: position 13,211,690 of record NW_004955448.1, on the reverse strand, counting down.
ACATGTCAGATGCGCTGAGCTCGTGTCCCCTGAAACTGAAAAATGAATTCCAAAGAACAACGGAGATGAAGCTTGCAAAGTTTTATTGAGAGACAGCTCCTGAGAAACAGGAGGATTCCCGGAAGCGGGCTGCCACGGAGGCACTTTGTCAGGGGTGATTTACATAGCAAAGTTACATTGCGGGCACCGCACGGTCAGACAGTGCTCAGACCGCAGGTTGACAAGTACAGCCGCTTAGTTCTCACGGACCCGCTAGTGAAGTGAGTCATGAAGCCAGGGTATTCGGGAAGAACAAAGGCATTCTGAGGAAGGGATGGGGCTGGATTCTCTGGTAACCCACTCGCGCAACTGATACTCTCCGGACTTCCCGGCATAAGTGGTTTTAACTATAGTATAATTTCAAATCACTGCTTATCCCTTAGGAAGACATGTGGGCCTGGCCTTTGCATTTTTATCTTGAGGGAGGCCCGGTGTTCTTCTGACATACGTCCAACCACAATCTGAAGTCTTTATTTTTCTGCTGGCTTCCTTGAAATTGCAGTCCCCTCTGTATATTAATTTTTATCTAACTTAGCTGCCTTTAGTACTATAACACAGAGAAGTAAAAGAAAAAAATAGAGCCCAAGAGTCATGGAGGTGGATTAACTAATGGTCAACTTGGAATGCCCAGCTGAACGGAGTCAGCCTGGTGCTGGGCCTGGAGGGCCCCTGAGGGTTGTCCATGACAACAGCATAAGGAGAACTGGATGCCCGGATGCGGCGCTGTTGATCCTCCTAGAGAAGCTCGTCGCGCTGGCTTTCCTCGTGTGAACTCAAGTGTTCCCATCATCAGAGGCGCTCAGGCCCTCACTGAAGCTGAGGATGGCTGCGGTTCTTTTCCGGGGAGCTCTGTCCTTACCTTGAATATTGCTTCCTGGCTGCATGCAGTTCTCTCAGCCTGGTGGCACAGAACCTTCATCCTGCTGGCACAGACTCTCTAGCTTCCACTGCAGGGCTTTGGGCCTTCCCAGTGCAGATCCTTGATACAGACTTCACGAGACATTGTCACCGGCCCAAGGCCTCCAGCTGGACTCGTGGAGGACATTGCCATGGGCTCTAGGTCTACAGCTGGACTCGTGCAGGACATTGCTGTGGGATCCAGGCCCTCAGCTGGATTTTTTAGGTCTCTAGTGCGTGGGTCTCATATCCTCCTGCATTTGACTTTTTGGGTGAAAATTATAAAATAATCCTATAAATTTTGTGACCTGTATTAAATCTATTCCCTTGCAAACCCTGACTACAGTAGTCATACTGGAAATAAAAAACAAGATTAAAGCAATAACACTCTTAAGATATGAATATAAGAAAATGAAATGGTATAATACAGTAAAAAGACATGATTCAGGAGTCAGCTCTAGCTTTTCTGTACTGCGCACCCTGGTAGGACAAGAAAAACAGCGAACTAAGCTATAATTCCCTTCTCTGGATAATGTCAATGAAGACATGGATATAATACCTACTGAAATGATCGCAGTGAACACATGCACAGAACTTAGCAGAGCACTTGGTTGTGTAATTGATTGGATAAATAGTGTTGGCTTCCTGAACGCTAAAAAACATAGTGGGGCCTGGGAATCATGCACTGGCAGATCACATGCCTAGGACAATCAGGCCTTGGTTTTTATCCCCAGTACAAATGAAAGAGAGAAAGGATGTAAGATGCAAGATCAAGACACATTTGCGCACTAATTGCAAGAATAAACTCTAATTCATAGGAACACCAAGGAGCTCTTGTCTGGGTTACAGAACATTATGTACTGTACTATGGATTAAGGGGATGTTTCTATACAGGCTAGAGCAAAACTTATAGGATGGGGCTGGGGATTTAGCTCAACGGCACAGCGCCTGCCTGGCAAGCACAAGGTCATGAGTTCTATTTCTGGTACCAGAAAAAAACAAAAAACAGAAGAAACCAAAACTTATCAGAACACACATTTCTTATTTTTAAAAAGTTTCATTTATCTTTCATTATTAGGTTTCAACTGCTATGATCCCATTTGGTATTACTTTGTTTTATTTTTCCATAGAGGTAAAAATAGTCTTATACAACAAAGCCAGTTTACACTCAGTGATAAAACAGATCATGTTACACCATGCAGGACTCCGACTAAATACCCTAACTCTGGTTGCCCACGGAGACTGTATGTATGAGCATTTCTGCAACCATTTTTCAGATTACAAATCAAAAGTTAACTTTTATATAAACAGTTTGAAAACAGGTGGTGTTTTGATTATTTGCATCTGAACATTCTAATGAAGCCATGAGAAATGAATAGAGGGTAATTTATTGAAAGAAATAAAAAGGGAATTTTTAGCTGATACCTTGGGGTGAGGAGAATGCTTTGTGAAATCACTAAGTATGAAATTTAAATTTTCCTGCTGAGTTAAATATGCCTTGACAATGTCAATGAACTTGGAGAAAAATGACAAATTACTATTATACGTTCAAGTTTCTAAAAGTCATGCTGTTAACTCCTGTAAATATTGCAAGATACCACTGAAAAGCATATTTTACATTTATCCTCATTTTCATGAAAACATTTTGCCTTTAACATTCCAATAAACTACAGCTGAGTTCATAAAATGCATAATGAAGATTTATAAATTGTTTTCCTCTCAAAAATGTAAAAACTGCAACATGTAGCAGAGTTCTGACTTTATGTTTTATGTTGTCTACTTAATCTTGCTTATTATCTATAAAAATATAAACTCCTTACCCTCTGTGTGACACAATATGCATGCTAGCTTTCTGGAAATATTTTCCCTCATTTTGCTAAACAGACATTTACAGAGTCCACTAAATTACAGAAGTTTTATTTCCTTTTTTAGTGAAAATAAAATTACCAATGGACCAAAAAAACTAATTGACGTATTAAAAGACAGACATATCATCACATTATAGAAAATGTTGTTTAACACTTTGAAGCATATAGAAACCATTTTTATTTTTAAACATAAAACTATCACTAAGATGTTGAAAAATGAAATAGACCTGTGATATGCAAATTATTAATGAATACCTATTAACTATTATGAGATAAAAAATTACTGAATTCAAGGGTTACCATAGATGTATGTTAATGAGAACAAAATGTTTGCTATATGGTAATTTTTAATGCTGTCATCATTTCATTCTGATTCCTAAAGTAGAAAATTTCTTACAATAATTTATGACTTTCTCAGGGCCAGCGACATAGCTCAGAGGCACAAGCACCTGCTTGGCAAGCACAAGGTCCTGAGTTCAATTCCCGGTACCAAAAAAAAATGATCACTTTTTCTCTCTTTCTCATGATATATCAGTTGCCAGTTTTATTAATGAAACCTGGCAAATCTCTTTGGCCACTCTCTGCCATCTCCCACATCCCTGACCTAAGGTAGAATGTTATCTCCCTGAATTTGAACTATTTTCAGAACCTTGCATGTTCTTTCATTGTCACCAAACTTTCTGCCTTAATGGATCCTAAGAATGAATTTCAGAATTATTCTCTTAAAAGCAGAGGAAGAATTTTACTCCACAATCTACACACCTGTTATGTTTATGCAAATTATAAAATAAAAAACCACTTTTAAAATTTCTCCTGCACAATCTGCACCAACCCATTTTCCTGGTATTTTGGTGGATCGCAAGTTCCCGTGGATGTAGTTCTGTTCCTAGAGCACTGCATGTCATCTTATCCCAGACATTCTCATGAGTTGTAGTCTTTCTGCATCCATTATCACTTCGCCAGAAACAACTGCGCATTTTCTTTAATAATGCATTTAGCAAAATTCTACACACCTTTCCAGACTCAATTTAAATGTTACCCTTACAACGAAACCTTCTCCAAATCCCCATAAAGATCTGACTTCTCAATCTTTCATGTGTTCTTAGTGTAATTCTCACTTTTGTAATATAACATATGGCATTGTGTACATATTAATTTCCTCAGACTGCTGTGTTTTCAGGTGAACTCCAATACCATTCAGAATACTCGGACACAATAAAAGCTCAGCTAATCACCTTGGGAACCTGTGTGAAATGCAAAATCCCTAGCTTCACCTCAGATACCCTACATCAAAATGTGCATTGTTAACAATGTACTCATGAAAAATACTGGTATTAAATTATTTAATTTGTAGAATATAAACATTCTTTCATTCATTCCTTCTTTGGACCAAGTAAAGAGCTCAAATAAAACTTCCCAAATGAAGAAAATTATAAGCTTAAGCCTATTATTATACATTTTACTATTGAAGATGAATATGCCCAAGTGGTGTTGCTTTATATGGACCTTGAATTCTAGGCTGTGAAATATGCTTTTGTCTAAACTTATTGAAGAGAATTTCAGCAACAGTTGAGCAACATTTCCATCCTGTCCAAAAAATAAACTAGTAGAGCGTGAGGCAGGAGCATACGCAGAACAGGTTTTCAGAATTAATGCAAAATCACTTCCTTTAAAGAAAACTATTTTTCAACTGATGATCATAATAGAAATTTATCTTGCAACACACTGTTGACTGAACAAAGGTGTCTATGTGGGGTACTGGTTAAAAACTAAAACATAATTTATAAAAATATTCTACCTAGGCCAGTGGGAAATACCAGTAGCTATAGTGATGCCCCCTACCATTAGTACACTCTGAAAATCATATCACTAGAATTGTGGGACTATTGTGGTAACAGAATTAATGGCTAAATATATTTGTTCTCTAAGTGGGAGGCCCATATACATGATTAGTGAATTGGAACTTTTATATTCTTGTACTACACATGTATCCCAAAGAGTTCATTCTCTGTAGCTTTCTATTTATTTATGTATTGTTTAGATATAAAAAGGATTGCAGTATGTTTTTGATATTCTCCTTGCCACAGTTCTATCTCATAAGATACTAAAAATATTGCATAATTAAAAGCTCTTGAATCTGCTTTACTGTGAATTGACCAAGAGGCAGTGAATCTGCCAAGGAGAAGTGGAACAGCTGTGAAGATGCCAATACGACTGAGTCCTCAATGTCTACCTCTTTCTAAATATGGCAGCTTACTGGACACTTACAGGCGCAGAATGACAATGGGGTCAGTTTGGCTATTTGGAAATGCATAGACACCTTCATTACGACCTTTCCCTGGCATAAATTACATCTTAATGAAAGCCTGCCTTGTGGCAGAGTGCATATGCAAATGTGAAGAAAGGGAAGAGTGAAACTAAAACCCCGTGTTCATCCATTAAAGAATAATGTAACCGTGTTAATCACTTAATTGACATAGATCATATTTCAACCTATTTGAGAAATAGCACATTCACTACGCATGTACACAGATTAGTATTCCAAATTAAAAGTTCAGGGAAAACTAGATCCAAAATATTTCTCTCCTCAAATATGCCTTGCCGGTTGTGCAAGTCTTACCTTTTACTTTTAATTTTCAAACTCAAGAAAAATTTGATATATGAAAATTAACCTGTGGTCATTCCCAGTGACAACTATGTGATGAAATGGAACACTTGACACTGCAGAGATCTGCTTAATGTCTAACTTCCACCTCTGCCTTTCAAACTTATCCTTAAGTAGTACACCAACAAATATTGATACAGTGTTTTTGTAAGGTTTTTCTGGCTTCCCATAAATAAGTTGGTATAGTCAAACACATTCTCCACAGTACTGAGCTCAAGCGAAATGTAGCAATTCTTGGACTGTGCTCCAGAAAGCCATCTGTAAATCAAGTAAGAATGCATAATTATTGATTGATTCAATTGCTGAAACTGCTTTGAATATTACACACCAAACACTATGCCAAGAACTGAACTTTCTCTTCTACAGAAAATTTTAAAAAAGCAATAACTGCTATGTATGGTCAGAGAATTTTAATACTAATCCAGAAAGAGGCATTGATCACATAACGAGGTTGTGCCACTGTTTCTATGAAAAATTTTAACTTAGTTTAAAAACCTTCCCTTTAGGGAAAGGCTTGCAGTATCATTAAAAAAGACAACAGTTGACATTACTATTTGCCAAATAAATATCATATGCTAAGTTATTCAAATCTAGCAGGCATTTACATTGCAAAATTAGGAAAGAACCTTTTCCAAACCGAAAAACTGTCCTTCTATTTATTTGGAGAGGAGTCTCTGACATACTTGTTCTCTCTACATATCTCCTTTCAAAAACAATGCTATGTTAAGTTTGAGAACTTCACATAATTTAAAAATGAATAATTTCACTAGATTGAGTGAAGATAAAAATGAGAAGGCACTGCCAAACCTTTTTCTTTTATTTCTTAGCATATTAAATAGAGTACAGTATTACCACTTTAAAAAGAGAATGTTAAATCTTACTGCTTCCCTATTGATATTTTGGTTTTCTCCAGGATAAAGAGAAGGAGGAGAGTTGAAGCGAGAGAAAGCGGAAAAAAAGAGTGAAAATGTGCTATGTGCACGTGTGAGCTCCCCACAAAGACTTTAAACATGGATTACAGACATGTACTGATCGGAAATGAAAATCGGAAGAGTTTTTGCTTCCATACTAAATTCCATACCTTGTCAGTAAAAGTAAATCAGAAGAAATGACCAACTTTTAATGAAAAGTATCTATTTGGAGTCATTTGAGAACCTTCATTACTAGGACACACAGAGTTCAGTGACAATTGGATTATGTCCTGAGGAGGGAGGGGAGAAGGATCGATTTTAAAAAGAGAATTAACTTCAACAAGGCAAATTCGTTTACATGAAATTTAATTGGTAGAACCACGCAGTTCGTTAATGGGGCCCAAGTTTCATGATAATTAGATAAATCTGAGGGAAAATATAATATGGATTGAATGAGCAAAACTTTTTTGCTATTTATACTTTTGAACCTCTATTGATCAATTGTTTCAGTACCATATGGGTATAACAGTTATTAACAGATACAACATATGCAAAAATTATGCCAAACAAACTAGGTAAGGAGGGCTGGTCATACTTAAATAGCAAAAATAGATTGAAAAAAATGGTTGAATTTGTTTTCAAATAAAAATATCATATCCGATCTCTGGTACTGACTTTAGAAGCATATCACAAAGAACATATCTTTAAATTACTTTTCAATTCAAAACTGTGATTTTTCTTCCTTTGTGCAAATACTACAGTAGTATTAGATGACAATCAAATTTTCTCAAGGTTAATGTAATGTAGTTGGGTGTGCCTGTTTTATAATTGCCTTAATGATATATTTTTATGTTTCCTTAGAAATGTTAAGTATTTGTAAGTTTGATATTCATTACTCAACCCAGACAAGTCTGAATTAGGACACAGACCATCCATGGAAACTTTAATAAAGCTTCCATCATATAGCTAAAGAGAACACTGGCAAATTATTTATGCCCTGTAGTCTGCATATGTTTTAAGGGCTCCAAACAAGAACAGTTGGGTCTAATAAAAGTATCCTGTTTTTAATGACTTCTGCTGGTAATTGGAGGAAATGACACTGCTAATTATACACTGAGCATTTGGAAGAGGGGTAAGACTAAGAGTGAATTCTTTATCAGGCTTGCATTTCACACTCAATTCTCATGCACTTTGATACAGATTAAGAAAAAGTCATAATGGAAGTATTTTTAAAGTCTTTCCCACCTTCTTTGTTGGCAGTATCAAAGCAGATGATTGTATTAGCCATTGCACTCCAGCAATTTGGACAAAAAAAAATTATTATAAAATATTAGGTATGCTTATTTTCTTAAAATGACAAATTTAAATGGAACTGTTATTTCAGACACATTCATTCCTGCAGTCATACACATGGTGCAAATCCAGGTCTAGGTATGGGAACATATTTCTTTCTTAAAAATATGTTAAACCATGAACCCTTTTGTGCCAGCAGTCGCTCATAGGTTTACAGCCATTTGTGCCAGTGGCTACCACCTATTTTAGGGAGGCTTTGGCTTTACCATCTGCAGAAATCTAGAGCAGAAATGATGGGGCTTTCTCCTTCCAGCTTTCTGCAGCTGAATTCTTGAGGCTGAACAGGAAGTTTAACTTTGAATTATACTATTTTTCTGGATCTTTTCCTGTGCTCTGCCACTGGGAACGTGACCACTGTCAAGGACATGTAAGGGATGAGAAACGGTACCATCATTCAAGGAGCTCAAAGAGCTGTGATCAGAAAACAACCCTAAAAGTAAACAAAAATGCATTTAGAAAATTGCTCTGAGTTGTAAAAGCTAACCTTGATTTAGTTCAAATGAAGTGATTACTACTCCTATTGTTTGCCAGGTCTAAAAGCCAAACACATTCAGAAGGTACATATGCATCTATTAATATACTAAAACAAATTTCATTGTTCTGCATTAGGTAATATGCACTAATTGGAAAGGAGCAGAAAAATCCGTGAGTAGGGGGGCAGAGAAGACAGTGAATTTTATGTGTCGTCTGAATTGAGCTAAGGGACACCCAGGTAACTGGTGGAACATGATGGGTGAGTGTGTTTATTAGGAGAGAGGAACACTTTAATTGACCGGCTGAGCAAAACGTTTTACCCTCCTTAGTGTGCACTGGTGCCATCCAACCCCCGTGCGCTTGAATATCACAACAAAAGAATGCAGAAACAGAGGTTCTCTTCCTCTGTTCTTCAGCTGGAACATTCACTCCTGCTGAGCTAGACTACTGAGGTTCCTGGATCTGGGCCTTCAGATTGCCATACTGACACCAGGAGCTTCCCTGGTGGTTGGATTTGGTCTCAGGCAGCATTGCACCACTAGCTTTTTTGGTTCTGCGGCTTTGCAGTTGGCAAAGTGTGGCACTTTTTGGTCTCCATAATTATGTAAGCCAACTCTCACAATATTTTTTCTCTTATACCTTTGTGCCCATATAGATATAAATATGGATAACATTGATAAAGATACGTAGGTGGTTTTGCTTCTCTGGAGAATCCTAATACCACAGAAAAACAGAGGATAACCTGGAGCTGTAAAATAGCTAATAATCCTCCTTCTTACCCATCTTCACAGATGTACTTATCTAGGAAATTGAGTGACACTAGAATTTTCATTTGGAAGACCTAAAACTAGACCAAATAATTTTTAATTATTTATAAAAATAGCAATGAAGGAGAAAATACATCTGAAATGAAACCAAATATATTTCTCCTATTTTGAAACTGAAACTATTATGGTTTATAAATCTATTTAAGGTAAAACAATAATAATGGATTGATTTATGGTCATTCAAACCAGCATGCATACAAACATAACATTTCCGTATAAAAACACTAATACCGAAACAAGCACTATAATATCTATCCAGAGTTTAGAATTCAATATTGCAAATAGATAAAATAATTTATGGAATGGATAAAACAATTTATTACCAAAATTATATGTACCTAATCCAATATGGAGATCTTTTACTTAGCAGGGTCTCTCAAATACTCTTACTAGGTCATAGTAAGAGCTGCATAACCGATGTGAGTTTGATTTAAAGTTTCTAAAGTTCTTCTGAGACATAAAGCAAACTTCGAAAAGGAAAAGAAAGAGATTGTTAAGCTGGGACGTTTTCATTGTTTTAACCTCATTTCCTCAGCTTGGCATAAGTAAATCCATAGATCTCTCTACTTAAATTTCCACTTCTAAGTAAAGTCTACAAATGTTTAAAGAGCTTATATCCAAATGACTGTCCGCCCAACTCTACCAATTAGCTCAGTACCTCAATGTGCTTTTATTTTACTTAATGTGTTAAATGTATGATTCTGAGACTCCATTCCCAGCAGCGCTGTGCGCAGCCCCACCACCCCTGGAGAAACCCAGCTGTCTGGTAGTGTCGTCCAGATGAGGGGTCAGGTGTAAGTATACTGTTTCATTAAGCAAAACCTGAGGAGTGTGATTATGCATCCAAGTAGCTCCCTTCATGTATTTCTAGCTGTCCAGTTGTCTGCATCTGTTCAGCAAGGCCCTGCTGCCTTTCCTAGAACATCCCACCAGCTGACGGTGCTGATGCCATGACTGAGTATCCAGGTACGGCAAGGTTTTCCCCTCGTACCATATGCTGTGACAGCTGAGACTTGCCGCCTTGGTGCTGGTATTCTGTAGACATAAAATCTGTCTTCCGCATCACTGGCAGCCATCGGCAGGCTATTGCTACACACAGTGTGGGAAACAATGATTGTCATAACATCATCAAATCTGGCAGTAGTTCTGGATGGAATGGGTGTATTGCCAGGGGATAAGGCAGGCTAGCAAAAGCCCATCTTTCCGTGATATTGTGCACCCTGCTGATGACTCTTTTTCTGTTCATCGCCATGTAAACCAGTCTTTCATGTACCATCCACGATGCAGACTTTTACTATATTTTTATTTATTAGCTTTCCAAAGTTGGCAGAATCTGGGAATTTTAGCATCATAAGTGTGCATATCACAAAATCTATCCTGAAATATTCTCAAAATGTTTTCAGGTTCTACTGTATATTTCCATATTATATTGTCACAGAATGATGAAGTTGTCAGATAAATCTTTTAAATTTCAGAAGAAATGAATGTGCACCTTCCTCCTTCCTTCCCAGATACCCTCTAATGCCTTTTAAAATTTTATACTTGAGGCTTCAGTTGGCCCTTAGGAATGGATATTGCACAAGACTGATTATTCACCCAATATCGCCTTCACCAGAAGTGATTCTCAACTTAGGCAATTCCTTTTTCCCTCCAGGGTCCAGTGGGCAATATCCAGAGCCCTCTTTGTATATCACAACAGGTGAATATTTATTAAAACCTAGGGAGTAAGTGGGAAAGATTCTATTTAATCTCCTATGATGTACAAAACAGTATTATGCTTCAAAAATATTGTCAAGCCCCAAATTCCAATAGTGTGAGAGTTGAAAATGGGACTTTATAAAAGTAGGATTTTCTGTATAAGCACAGTAGACTGTTCTCACCCTTAAATCCACTTCAGCTTGGATTTTCTGCTGCTAAGATTTTGCAAATGATTACGCTTTGGCATAGAAAATTCTATTGAACTGAAATTTATAATCATGAGTCCATTGTAAATAAAAGCTGAGAATAGCAGTTATTCCAAAATGATAATACTTCTATTTTAAAATAAAAGAAAAACAAAATGAAATTAGAAGAAAGCAAAATATTCATAAAAACATTAAATTGTAACAAACAAATTTTGCCTTAGAACTTGGTGATGATTTAGGGATAGAGAATTCTGGTCTGTGTGAGTGGGTACACCTGTGCATGAACACACATTTATGCTTTGCCAATTTGAAGACTATTTATCAAAATGTTACAATAGTTTAAATAATCTTTAATTGTAGGAGTGTTAGCAACTTTCTTTATGTTTGCGTTACTTATGTAATTATGAAAAACACCAAGGAGTTGCACTTTATAATTTCCCAAGTTTGGAGATAGAGGCATGCTTTGGGTGTGCTGGGAAAACACTCTAGTACTGGCGCACCAACCTATCCCAAGCAGTGACATTTGTACTCACAATATAATTTGCAAAGTCTGACCCACATGCGTAAACAAATAAGTGAAGACAGTGATGTCTTTAAAGTTCAGTGAAGAAGAAAAACTATCATTTCTATAATAGTGATATTTCAACCGTATATCCAATTACAAAAAAAAATTTACCCCACAATTTTAAGAACTGTCTTCATAGTATGCATGGACATAATTCCAAGACAGAATGTAGCTATGATTGTGAAAGGATAAACAGCAAATGTTTTAGAAGGAAACATAGAACACTTAAAACATCATGTAATAAGACCTTTTGAAACATGAAACAAAAAAGAAAATAAAATCAATGAAATAAACTTTATTAAAATAAGAAATATCATTTTGAGAAGATACTATTAGTAGAGGTAAAGGACATCAATACACTGGGAACAAACTTTCTAATTTGAATACATATATTATGACTTTATGTAGCTGTCCCGCCAAGGCCTCGTGTTCTTCTAGGTGGATCTTTTCTGAGGTGGCTGGATCTAGGGTGTGCGAACGTGGATTGACAGTGTGTGAAATGCGTTAAGAATTTGAGAACTGAATTAGTCCAGCGATTGTTTTAGCATCATTCTTGGTGTTGCTGAGGGGAAGCCCACCCTGCGCGCGGGTGGCACCAACCAATGGGCTGATAGCCCGGATGGAACATAAGGGGAAAGGAAGGAACTGGAGCTCCCTGCTTTGCTGCCTCCTGCCTGTCCTGCCACGGGCTGTTTCTCTGCTGCCGTGCCCCTCTGCAGCGCCCTGACCCAGCTGACGGAGGACTGAAACCTCTGTACACTTGGAAGTAATCTTCTTCTCCTTTAACCTGTGGGTGTTGGTACTTTGTTTCAGTGATGAGAAAAAATTAGACAGTATTCCATCTTGCATCGGGAGTATGCTAATCTTTAAAAATCAATTTTAAAAAGCAATAAAATGGGCAAAATACCTTAAATGAAGTATCTACAATATAAGACAGCTAATAAAATTGATAAGATCCTCACCTTTATTTATACACAACTAAATATATTTAATCAGAGCGTTACTGCACTATATATACACTACAGTGCTGAAGTAACTTGTAAAATAGGCAAGAATATGAGAAAATTAAGTTTCCACGCATTTCTGATAGAAGTATATACACATCGTTGCAGTCTACAAATATGCTGTAGATTTAATGGTGTATATCAAAGCTAAGCACCACACTTTATGAACCAGCCACCCTTGTAGGTATTTGTACAAAATAGATCCCCATATCTAGGTGGTGAAAAGGTTCAGAAGGAATGGGACACAGTAGCTGCCCTTACACTGCAGGAAAATGGGTGAAACCTGAGACCTCCACACTAAGCAGAATAAGTCATATACAGAACATTAAATATTGCATGGTTTCTTCTGTATGAGAAGCCTAACATATGATTAAATAAATGAAAACATAGGGGAAAGATGGTAGAAAACAAGAATGTAGACTTTCTATTTACAACTGGGGAAGGAGATCAGGAAGGGGAGGATTTGAGGGAGAGGGATTAAAAGGAGAAAAAATTGTCAAGATGCGTTAGATGCACACACCAATTCCCCCAAATGGACATCATTATCCATATTGAAAAATATACACTGACAAAAGAAAAATTTTGCAAGTGATACAAGTATTCATTTATAGGGAATTTCGTATGTAATGATCAAATGCATTATGATGATGAGAATTAACAAGTTTTGACTGTGATGATGATGTAAATGATTGTTGCAAACTGTTTGAATAAAAGATGTCACATACACAAGAGAATATGTAGTGAGTGTATTTGTACAGATTCAAAGTATCAATAAATCTATGGTGTTGCAATCAAGACAGTGGTGAATTTATGATACAGATTGAGACTGGAAGCATATGAAAGATTCTAAATTTCTGGTTATGCACTTTTTGTTGTTGATATGATTTAATTAATTTGGATGTTTCACAAAAGACATTGAGCTTGACTATAGGATTTTGTATTTTTGAGACAGGTTCACAGAATACAGTTCAAATGGGCCTTGCACTCGTTAGGTAGAGCAGACTGGCCTCAAACTCACAGCAACTCTCCTGCTTCAGCCTCCCAAGTGCTGCAACTACATGCACACACCACTACACCTGGCTGACCATAGGATTTGATTTGTTTTAATTTGTATTTTGCTTAATAAAGTTCATAAATATATTCAGAAAGCAAAATAATTTTCTAATTCTTTCTTGATTATAAAAATGTTATGTTTGTGTTCCTCATTGAATTTAGATTGTTATGTTTTTATTCAATGGTAAATGACCTTGATTTTTACAACACATTTATTTGCAAAGTCCTTCTATTGAGATAAGGAAGGATATCTACTTATCATTAATAAGGACTGTTGGAAAATGACGTACTCTTATTCAAACATTAGTCTGTAATGAATAGAATTTAGATAAATTATTCATAAAGGAATATTTTAGAATTTAGAAAATACATGCAAAATTTATCATAAATCTTAATGAATATTCAATTCATATGATTTGTTTTTCTACTATCCTTAAAAATTCCGCAAGATATACACAAAGTAAACTAAGTATAAATTCAGATAAAATCATAAATTAAATGAAAAGACCTGTATTTCATTTTATATTCAGCTGCTGATTTCCTTGAATAGCACTTATCAGCACAAGAATTGCTTTATCTGTTTTCCTAAGACAGAGGCAAATCAGCCTGCTGCAAATCTCTTAACAAAGAGGTGTGTTATATGCTGCTAATGATGACCATCATTTATATTTGTAATGAGATATGAACTTCCTAATTCTAAGATTAACATATCTAATGAGACCAAAAATGCCAAGAAGGTATTTGTGTTTACAACTGTAAGGAGAATATTACTTTTATTACTATTTCAAGTGGATTAATACAGAAACATAATACTTCATAGCACTTGCATAAAATATGCATATTTAGTTGGTTGTGACTTTCTTTTTGGAGATTGGACAATGGACTTAACCATTTACCTGCCTCACAGATCTCCAGTAACTCAGCCAGAGTTTACTAAAGAGACTGAGGACACAGCTCAGTGGAAGGGTGCTTGCCCGCATCACAAGCCACTGAGTTCAAGAGTTCAAGCTACAGTACCAATGAAAGAGTCAGAGACTGAGGGAATCTGCCATTTCATTAAATTTGCAAACTAGCCAGTTAGTTTTTATGTGGATTTCTTACAATCAAATCTAAAAGCAGTAAAGAAGCAAATTTTGTTTTTTATAAAAGGTTAAAATTGTGCATAACGCTACGTGTGTGAGTCACGTGAAGTGATGATTATCATTGGTAAATGGAAGACTGAATAATTGAAATATCCTTTAACGTGACAATGATGTTCCAAAATGATCAGATATAGATGTGCAATAATTTAGTATACTAATTCATGTTTCAGGGCGTTTAGTGGGATACATGTAACAAGTGTAGTATAGCAATAAATGGATATTCAATAATTTGGAAAAGTTCAGGATGAAATATTTTATGAGTCAACATTTGTGAATGTTAAACTTGTATGACAGAGAATTAGCCACCATGGGCACTAATCAATGAGCCTCAAATTAGAAAGGTTGTGCAAATTGGGCTAGGGAAATAGCCCAGCAGTACAGCACCTGCCAGGTCCAAAGGAAAAAAAAAAAGAAAGGAAAGAAAAGAAAGATCATTTATTCAAGGGTTGGGGATATAGCCCAGGGGCATGAGTGCCTGCCTGGCCAGAGCAAGGTCTTGAGTTCAAGTCACAGTACCAAAAATAAATAAATAAATAAATAAGTAAATAAGAAGAAGAAGAAGAAGAAAGATTGTTTGAGGCTATCTGTTGGGCCTGGTTGTAACTGTATGAACAATTAAAAATAGAGATTTTTCTGCATGCAGAAGACTATGAAGTTAGAAAGAGGAAAAGCTTTTGAATACACCATTCCTCATGAGAAAATGAAAGGCACTGCACTCTAAAAACACAAATCTGGGGACAGCTTCTAAAGGAGAATTTGGTTGAGCCGACTGCAAGTGAAGAAAAGTCAACCTGAGGGCTACAAATAAATAAATTCTTGTGGCAACCAGACAGCTTAAAAGAATCAAAGGTCAAACTACAACCCTGGTCACATCTTGATTTCGGCCCACTGACGCAAAGAGAATTCTTTCATGCTTGTCAAGATTTCCGACCTGTAGAACTGTGTGCTAATAAATGGGTGAGTAAATCGCTATGAAACAATGGAGAACTAAAATAGCTGACAATTCTTGCACACACCTGAAAAATGTCCTATTTGATGTCATAAATAAGTATTAAATAGTTTAACATGTTGCATGTTTTGGATAAAAATTGCAATTGTATAAAAGACATGCGATTAAGGAAGTGATTATATTTTAAGGAAACTAAATATTTCACAATAGATTTAGATCTACAGGAGAATCTTACAACTGCAATAGTGAATTTATACTTACCACTCAATTGCCTCTGCTGCTCACATCTGACATGACAATGACCTGTTGCCACAACAAAGGGACTGACATCAGTAGATTATTAACTAAAATCTGTACTTCATTTGGGTTTTACTAGTTTCTTCCAGTTCTTTCCTATTGTTCCAGAAATGCATCCAAGAGACATTGTATTTAGTTCTAAGGTTTCCATAATCTTTTGTAACAGTTTGTAAGACTTCCTGTTTCATATCAATTTGAAGGCATAATGGTAAGAGATGACTTTGTAGAAAACATAAAATCATAAAATATGAAAAGATTAATGATTTCCCAGGAGTATGGAGAGGAGAGAGAACTATGTGGAGCACAGAGCATGTCTGCAGCAGTGAAACTTTTATATTCTGTGTGCTACTGTAACAGTGTGTTGTGTTATTATACACCTGTCACAACCCGTAGAACCTACAACACAAGAGGAAACCCTAATGTGACCTACGGACTACGGTCGATAATGTGAGTCAGTGCTGCTTCATCAGTCGTAGCAAATGTGGGCTCTGCAGGACATTGATGGTGAGGCAAGCTGTGTGTGCGGGCAGCGAGGGGTGGTATGTGAGAGTGCTCTGTGATACCCAGTATTTTTTCTTTGAATCTAACACTGTTCTACAAAATTGCATGCTCATTAAAAATACCACTTAACTGAACAAATTTGAGGCACTTTGGCTATGTGTATTAAATTTTCAAGTAGACCTACATTAGCTTTTACACAGATTTCTTATAATCTTAGTTAAGTATAGTAGACTTGCTAATATATTTTAATTATTATGTAATGAACTCCTTAATATATAAATATATTATACATTAATATATTTATTTCTAGTTTTACAAGTTTATCTTGAAAATAGACTATCAATGGCCTTACATGAAGAAATTTTCCTTTAAAAAGAAGCTTGGGGAAAACTAAAATGTTAACCTCACTTTTAACTTTAGTTCTGATAATTGATTCGAAATCACCATTGCCCTTCTCATAGTACAAAAGCAGCAGAAATCTAAACAAGCCTAAAATACACAGTTCTTCTTGAATTGAACAAAACATTGATGTCACAGGGCAAACTCCTATCCTCAAAATTAGAGAAATGAGTACACAGTATCAACAGGCAAGATCAAGAACTATTGAGAATAAAAATGTAAGAAATAAATTAGAAAAAAATAGTTGCTGATCAGATATATGTATATTTCATATATATCTTATATATCCTCAAAATATATGAAAGATCCTCTACGTTCAAAACAAAAAGAAAAGAGATAATCCAATTATCTGACCGGATATATTGACAAAGCATTAATAAAGATGATACCTAGTCATGTGAAAAGGTGTTTAACATCACAGAACTTCACGTGGAATTAGAGAAATACAAATTGAAATGAAATATCACTGCACACTTATGTGAATGGGTAAAATCTAAAGGAAAACACCACCCAGCCCCAGTGGATATGTGAACTCCAGGAATGCCCACCCAGTGCTCGTGAGAATATAAAATGGCAACAGCCACTTGGAGGACAGTTGGTGCAATCCAGCTATGACGCTTCTATGTATTTTCCAATTGCTTTGAAAATTTATGTCTGCACAGAATTCTGAACCTAAATGTTTATAGAAAGAGCAAATCCTAGAACCAATCAAAGTGTGCTTCAGTGGGCAACTTACACTAAGTAGCAATTCATCCTTTAGAGCATGACACAGGGATTAAAAAACATAATTTGTTAAATTGCCAAAAATCATATTGGAACTTTAAATGTATATTGCCACACCGAGGAACTTATTCTGACAAGTTTTGGGCTACTGTGCTATTCCCACTCTGTGGAATTTGGAAGAGGCAAAAAGAGAGAGTGAAAAGATAAGTAATTCCTAATGGCTTGAGAGGAATATAAAAAAGTTCACTTTGGGGTACTAGGGAAGTTTTCAAAGTGAAGAGAGGATCTTGCATGGTGCTCTGTATGGATAAAGGATAGCGCGCATCTCCCCAAACCAACAGTGCTACACACCACCAAGAGTGAGAGTTAATGTAAACTGTGCTCCTTCTTTAATAAAAACATATCCAGTTTAGCCCATTAATAGTATCAAATGCTTGGCACTAACACAAGATGTGGTTAAAGAAGGAAATTGAGAATGGGTTGGATGGTACTGAGGGAATCTCTATTATCTCCTCAGTTCTTCAGTAAACCTGAAAATCTCTGCAGTGGTTAATCTCAATTGTCATTGTGATTGGTTTGCAAGATACCCAGGAGACTGGTATTTCACACCTTCGGTTTTGCCTGGGTAGGGGCATGACCTTGAAGATCACACCTAGTCCTTGTCCCTTTACTCTCCGGACTGCTCTTCGCCTTGTAGATGCCACTGGTTGAGCAGCCTGCCTCTGGTACAGAGTTCTGCCTTGAGGTTTCTGTCTTGGGATCAGCTGATCTTGTGCCAAAACCTCTGAAATGACAAACCAACATAAAGGTACATGGAACGTGAAATGCTGAGCTACAATTGTGCACAATCTCAGGCTACTTATTATATTTTTTGTCCTGTGAGAATTTATTTCTTCATGTAGGAACCCTATCTCTCTCTTCTGTAACTTCCTAAATGTGATGCTACAATGTTTATTGTATTCTTTGCTTTTACATGTTTGTTATGTCCTCGCAGGTGTAGACACATATACTTTTTATTCTGGTAATTTTAGCTAAATATTATTACTGAGTTAACAATTTCTATCTCTAAGTGAATACAATGAATTACTTCTTTGTGTTCCCTCTAAATTTGCTAAAATGGTGACTGAACAGAAAATAAGTCACAAAGCTTGTTGTAGAGTTAGATACAGGATCCTGGAGTTGGATAAATTATAAAATGAGTAATTATTTAGGCATGTGTTCATTATTAACAGCATTATTTTCTGCATATGTTTCCAAAATGCATGGAAAATTCCTTGTGCTAAAAATTGGTTTTCTTTGTATATAGGTATCTCTAGTGTGCTGTACATTGTCTACAGTGTTGGTAGAATGTTTTGCATGTTTAATCTGAGAGCAGGTCAATTTCAGTGAAAAACTCAATTTTAACTGGTTCCATGGCACAGCTTGCCCTTTGTGGCTGTATAATTCAAGGATTTGTCTTACTTTAATAAAATCTGACTGGCTTGGTGTCATTAACATATGTATCTGCAGAGACAGAAGGTAATTAATGCTATTGATGGTGCTGATTTCCTTTGCATCTTTTCACCACTTTCCTTGCTATAGGTGAATAGACTTTCACATGAGAATTTTAGAGAGCAATCTTATAATATTCATTTTCCCAATGCAAGTACTATTTACTGTCCCTGAAAAAAAGTCTTTTTATCCATCTACGTAAATAGATGCTAAGATCACAAAAGCCGTACCCTTTATCCACATTTACAAAAGGTGGTAAATGTTTTACAGGTAAGGTCACATTCTGAGATGGTTAACATTTTTAATTGCTCTATTTACCAGGAAATATTATTGAATTAAGATGAAGAAATCATTTTGAGTGACATTCTATAGTAATTATTAGTTGCTAAATAATATATTTTGAAAGTTTCCAAAAAATGTCTCTGAGTACTAGAAAGCACCTTATGTGTTGATTTTAAGGCTTGTATGAATTAAGACCACAATAAAATGCAAACCTAACAGGCGTCCTCACTTAAACCAATCTGCTTCATGATTACAGCTCATACATAGCACAAGGGTTCATGCATGGCAATTCAGTTTCTCACATACACATATTCTGATTGCTGTACACTAACTATAAGAACTAAATTACTACCTTGAGGTTTCTTCTATATACTGCTTCACTGGTTTTATTCCCTCAAAACATGCTTTTTCCCAAATAAATTGTAAGTGCATCTAAATTTGCATATTATTCAGTGTTACATTTTGTGCAGTCCAATAATAGAGTTGAGTTGTCAGGGTGATATTGTCCCTGCATTTAAACTGCAATATAATAAGATCCATGCTGTTCTGTAGAATGTTTCTTTCAAAAATAACTTGTGTTAACCACAAACGTATTAATTCTGCAAACCTACCAATTCTACAAAACATTGAAAATTGGTCAAATTGATAAAATGTGTATGTGATTTGCCTTAGTCGCTTTCCACCTCTATTCTTCCCACTGCTGGAACAAAATACCCAGCACCCGCAACTTCAGTAAGAGGTCTATTTTGGATCCTGGTTTCAGAAGTTTCACTCCATGGTCCACAGGTTTAACCACAGAACAGCACTGTCCAAGGGAGACCCGCTCCCCTCGTGAGGTCAGGAAGCAGAGAAGGAAGGGAGAGGCCATGGACAGAGATAATGGCGAATGCTCCACCTCCTCTGGCCAGACCCCGCCTTCTAACAGCACACTCAGCGGCTGAGCTCACCCGTGGATGATGGCGCTGATAGGTGCAGTGCCCACATGATGCAGTCTCTTTCCACAGGTCCTGCCTATGCGAACATGAGACTTCTCAGGGACATTCGGGGTAATACTACTAAAGCACACCACTGCACAGCAATGGCAGCAGAGTGAGACAATGCCTCATGGAATTGCCTTTAAACCTAAGTGCAGGAGATAAACTAATGATGATCCCAGATACCCTTTCTATATCTGAAAGGAGGCGTAGACATAAGATCAGCCAAATGATTTTAGGTACTTTAAATGGCATTTCTTATGATTAAATTAAAATGTAATTGATTGCCTTTAGACATTTGACAGCAGTTTCACAAATTGATAATTGCTCTTAGTAATTTTATAATGTATTACAGTTATATATCTTGGTATGATTCGTTTTATATTCCACATGAATTGAGAGAAATACTGACAGTCTTTCAATAAATGGTGAACTTCCACTGAAGACTAGAATACTAACTCAATTGATGAGAACGGGAATATGGTAAAGATATGAAAAGAAATTGATTATAAAAACTTTATAGATACAGGATAATGCAAATAGGATTGCCAGTCAGCTACTGAAAATTCTAGATATATAAATTCAGCTGCTTAGTGGAGAATATGTACCAGCGTATATATAATGAAATTTATAAGTAATCTGAATCTCTGTTGATTATTTAGAAGTGGAAAACATGTTCAATTCACTGCATCAAACATTAATTGACTTTATTTGTTTCAATTGTTAGGCTAAAGTTATAGAGATTAAATATTTATTCTCCAAATACTCCTATAGAAAGAGAGAGAAAACAATGACTACAGGAGAAACGCACATTTTCCTCAAATAACAGAAGGTCTGAGATTCGGGTTCCATTTGGAACCCCGAGGTCAGCAGACAAGACAACGGAGAGGAGCCACATTTGTGGATTAACTATAACGCACAGTTTGACATGTACCCATGACCATTCAGGTTGCAGTTGCTGAGCCTCTGCTATCCCCAGGCTTCATTGATTGATACTTTATGCACATTGATGGTGAAGTCCCTGCTGTCCAGGAATAGGCAGTAGAGATTATGTAAAGGCATGTAAACAAAAACATCTGAAACAGCCAATTAGAGTAGCTCGTGTTCTCTCTGGCTGGATAGTGTATACTGAATTATAAGGAGCTCCTGAACTTTAAAGGACAAGCAGTTTTACAAATCTTTCTGTCATTTTAAAAATTGAAAAATACTCTCTTTTTCTGGCCACGCATAATGAATTGAGCGCCTTACACACAGCAAACGCGTACACGCAGGGTCCTTCCCGTTCCTCCCGCGTTCTGAGCCCTTTCCCCCAAAACTCCATCCTTGACAGGTTCTTTCTCCTTCTTTCTTTCCTGTTTTTATTCCTCTTAGCAAACGACCCACTGCTCACTCTCTCCTACTATTAGCTTATGGATAATCTGAAACAATGCAGATTTTCCAAGTGTTTTTCTTTCTGTTTATTTGTTTAGTATTCACCCTCTGCCTCACAAAAAATTCAAACGGTAAAATTAAAACTCTACTAATAATGTAAATATGAGATAAACATGTCTTAGTTATTTGGATGCTACAACAGACAGACTGGATGTCATACAAACAAAAGAAATTTATTTCCCACAGTTTTGGAGAATGAAATTTTATTCAGGATTCTAACTTATTGGTGCTGGTGAAGGTCATCTTCTGGTATTAGGGTGTTCCCTATTATTAATAATTTTGTTATTTTAATTTTTTCTTTTAATTTTCATATGGTTGAAAGAGACTGAACGTGCTGTCTTATTTCCTTTTGATCAGAACTAATTGTATTCGTGAGGGCGTTGCACTCATGATTTATTCCCCTCCACAGACCCACTTCCTAACACCCCTACGCTGTGGGGTAAGGTATCAAGATACAATTATACACAATAGATTCCTCTCTATTAATATGCGCCCAAACACCAACACGTCATTTCATGTGGTGTCACTACATAGTATTGCAAAAAGTAATATCATTACTATGAAATAAGTGTTTTAAATACAGTATTGGATTTATTTTGAAAGTTAGACATTAAAAATAAGGTACGATATTTTGACACTGTGCGGAACCTATAGCACGCACGTTAATGTATGTTTTAAGACAGATGTTATTGTAGAGTCATTTTTTCAAAACTCAAACCTCGGTGTTCAGACTTAATTGCAGTATTGGTTCTGTGGGACAAATGAGTAGATTTGGGGTTGCAGTTCGCACACTTGGTCTTTAAAAGATTCGCTATCACTGTTTTATGACTAATTCAAAGTGCATTTGAAACATTAGGAATTTTACAGATAAAAATAACTTTATTTGATCTAAAACTCATTAATGTCCTACACATTTATAAATGATGACCTGCCAGGGTATTTAATAACAAAGTAAATAGTGAAACATTCAAAGTATATTTCCTCGGATAATTTTTTGACAACTTTTACTACTCTTTACAATTAGAAGACACACACAGATTATTGAGCTATTTCTAAGTTTTAGAGAGCTGTGAAGCACATGTGAACTTACCTCCCCTGCCGAGCACCATGGGGAAAGCACAAGCTGCAGTTTCACCTGGACCAGCCCCTCCTCACCGCGGTCACGGCCCGCTCCGTCCTTTGTCGTGCTCATCTTGCTGACCCTCGCCTGTAACCAGTGCTGTAAGATCTCAGGAGAAATTCAACTTAGTTTATGCAAAATGAAAATTTTCATCTTTGTTCTTGATTATTCTCCAAATATTTCATGAATGGATGCTAAGTCACTGGGTAAGAAATGAAAGAAATCTAGATACATTAGTAGGTGCAACACATTTTAGAGAAATAAAAAATAATAACAAATAAAAGGAAGAATCAGTAGTAGAAAATTTGCCTTCATGAACAATTGATGTCAGGGATCAACCTGAAGTTTCTTTGCATTCATTTTGTTCCTTCAGTACTGAGGACTGGCCACAGGACCTTGCACTTGTAGGCAAGTGCTCTGGCACGGGATCCATCTCCAGCCTAAGGACCACTGTATTTCTCAGAAGAGTACCTTGAAGAGTCACTTGTTTCAACCCGAGGCAACTCTGCTACCTTTGTCCCAATGCCTCAAAATAGCCCTTCTACCTAATAAAACAAAGGCGGAAAATATTTTCACTGTTCTTTTGTTTTAATTCAACAAGACTGATGGTCTTGCTAAATTTGTTTCAATGAGTTTAGACTTTTTCGTCAAAATGATATGCTGTGATTTATGACCCTATTGTGCACGGTGTACATGCCAACTTTCTGCTCGTGATGAAGTTCAAGTAGCTTAATCAGTGCTAACAATGGTAAGAGTTCATTTGGGCTAAATTTGTACTGTGACATTGCTGTGTCAAGATTCAAAAAATTTTAGTTTGGTTTGGTTTCATTGCTTTTGGTCAATGTATTTTTAGATGGTTAAGCAGAAACTGTTTCTATATTTACACTATGTAAAATGCTAAATAAAAGTACCTTTTCATAGTGACATTTAGTATAATTGTTAGTGGTTAATGTTGTGAATATACCGTATTGGATTTGTTATAGTTTTATGTTAACTGTGTACAACGCTTTTGTTCATGCATTTTGAGTAATCGTAGCTTACAGTATACATCTCTGATTTTCTGAGAATATAGTACCTGTGTACAACTCTTTGGTTCACAAACAGAATCATTTGGCAAGATTTTGTTTTTATTTTTAAACTCGCATCATGTGATGAGTACAACCACTGCTGTATTTTGTTTTTTGTAGGAAGAGGAAAGTGTCTGTTTTCCCCAGAATCATGGAACAAATTCAGTCTGTGAGCTGAGGGACATTATTAGGTATTGCAGATAATAATATTTCCTTGAATTATTATTAATCTCTTTATTGTTTTGATGTGAATTTTTCTTGTCTCTGAAAAAACAGACATTAAGTATGTTTTGGATTATAAAATCCAGTATGTTTTTATATTATATTATCCAGTATATTTTGGATTATAAAAATCCAGTATGAAATTTCTCTTCTATACAGATTCACATATGCATATCAGTTTCAAAAATGAGAGGTTATCTACATATTTAACTTTAAAATAACTATTTTTCATTGCATACAATTTTATATGAAACTGTGATCAATTCAAAACCCATTCTGGTATACAGTATAAGGCAGGAACCCATCACAACCATTACTCAATTATCAGAAAATATAACTGAAGAAGTACATTCTTCACATCTACATACCTGCACACAAAAAGTGTATACAGATTTATGTTTGTAGGACTGTAGTGATATTTACTTGATTTTTTTATGCTAATATTTCCATCCTGTCCTATTAGTTTGATAGACTATGTTTTCTGAGATAATAACACAGTATTCACCTAATTAGTTTAAAATGATTCAAATATTGTTTCATCTACTAAGAAAGCAGATGCATTGGCCCATTTATTCAAATTTTGTATGTTGTCTGACATTATTCAGAGTAAGTTCTTTTATTATTTCCAAATGAAGTTAATGGTTTGTGAATATGCCATCTTCTTGAACACTCTTATTAATAATAATTGGTTTTTCTGGTTCACTTGCTTAGATTTTTATTATTATAAAATGAAATAGCTTATACATGACTAAAATACTATTGCTTTGATGGAGGAGATACTTGTTATACTCTTGCATTTTGTTTTCATTATATCAGTTAGAACACAGCAAAATGCCAGTACACGTTATTATCTCCCTCTGAATTTTCTTTGCCATGACTTTAATGTATAACAATTAAGTAAATGAGTGGCTGCTGCTTACTATTACCTTAGGCCCATCTGAAGAATTATTACAGCACTTTAATGGGAATTTTAAACATGGGTGTGAATTTATTTTTATTAAATTAATTTTTACCACCACTCTATAGATTGGTATGGAATTATGTGACATTTTACCTTTTCAACTAACCTATTGATGTAATGTATTTTAACACTAAATTTTCTATTGCCAAATCATGTCTACTTGTTGAAATGCAATTTTCTTCTTCTATTTTACATTTTAAATATGCTTTGTCTGTTTGTTAGAATTTATCTGGTAAAACTACATATTTTTAATCAAAATTATTCTGTTTATTTTCATTTTAACCTGTGTGAAATAGATTTGTATTAAATTCTTATGTTGAAAAATTTCATAATCTTGATGCTCTTGAACATTACTATACATATATGTATTACTAACTAATATATATATAGTTTGATATTCAAATTAGGCATATTATTTTCAGCCTCATTTAAATAAATATTGTGATTTTCCACATTAATAAATAAAATGTGAAAAATGTGTATGAGTGCCTTAGAAAATTCAAACAGAAGGATAATACATGGTGTCCAGTAATGTAAGAAGGATGAGTGGTGTAGAAGGCAAATTCCAGGTTCCTCTCTCAGTAGAAAGAATGGGACAATCTACTGTAGGTGAAGACAAGGAAATCCATCCCCTCTTTCAGATATACACAGCAGTTTTAAAATACCACCCTTAATCCACAGTGAATGGGTAACTTCAAAAGTTTAGCACCTCTTACTGAAATGCCCTCCTAACCTGGGCAAATTCTACTTACAGCGGAGGGCAGTGGCAGTGAATCTGTGGCACACATGCTGCAGCAGACGCACAGAGCTCTCTCTTCTGGCATGCCCGCCAAGTCACTCCAGCATTGCCCCAGAAGCCAAGCGTCGGATAGCAGCACACCAAATGCAGCCTTTTACCTTTCAGTGAAAAGCTGTTTATATCATGTAAATCTCTATTATGGTGGGCTTTTTGTTAAGACAAAAGATGTTATTACATTTAGATTTCTTTCTAAACTAAAACTTCAGTATTTGGGTTTAATTGCACTTGCCATAAATAAGTGGGATTTGGGTTTGAGACAGGCACTCGGTCTCTAAAAGGCTCACCGTCCCTGGCCCAGGGTGTGAAAGTTTATCTGTCCCAGCTGCTGTCCTCTCCTATGTGAAGCTGGGAGCTCTGCTGAGGTTGCAGAGCAATTGCAGAACATTTGTCTCCTACGGATGGGATTTGGTTGCCACCCAGGAGGATAGCAGCACACATGGGGCTGGCAGAGGGAGGCAGACTGTCTTGGTTACTTTTCTCTCGTTGCTGTGAGAAATTACCCAAGGCCCAAAATGAAGGAAGGAAAGGTTTATTTAGCTTACAGTTTGTGGAGGTTTCAGTCCATACTTGGCTGGCTCCGAGGCAGAAGGTAGCAAAGCAACAAGGGCAAAGGGGGGAATGGCAGCCGAACAGCAAACAGCCAGAGCGAACCGGAGGAATGGCGGCAAGCAGCTTCTTTTTCCATGCCTTACATTGTAAACAGGCTACCCCCACCT
>NW_004955448.1:13174370-13184956 GCF_000276665.1 Chinchilla lanigera | reverse complement strand
GCTCAGGACGTATACAAAGTAAGCACCCTGGCTTCCTGCTGAGTCACTTAGCCAAACCTCTAGACTCCCCAAGTTGACACAGTGTATCAACCATAACACCTCCTGCAGTGTTAAGTAATCCAGGGAGTAGAGAGGAAGGAGAGAGGGTTGCAGACTGGGCAGCAGCTCCATCTTCCTATGCATTTAATTTTCAAATCATAGATTTAAATGTAAGTTTTCAAAGAAGTTCAGGGTGGCAACCACAAGACATTAAAACCCAAGGGCAGAAGATTGCCTGCACCAATTCGCACCCACACAGACCGTGCTGAATATCTTGTCAACATCTTGACAGTGAAAACGTAGTATCATTCAGTCACCGATATGTAGTATTTTAGAAAATGAAATATGTCACCTGTAGCTCAACAACCTACTCCTATTTGATATAAAAAGTTTAACGATTCCATTTCTGAAAGAATCCATGTGCGTTCAGTTCACTTCAATATTATTTGTGGTATGCATTATTAGAAGCCATCTTACTATGCATCAATATAAAGAGGACAAAAGCTCTGGAGTTTAACGTAGCAGATTATGGAAGCCATAGACACATGAATGAATATAAAATGCATAATATGAAAACGGAAAGGAAAGCAAAATAAAGCTGAAATTTGCAAACATAATAAGAAATACTGGTCTATAAATATAGAGAATAAACTCAAAATCTCTAATATACACATGCTTATGCACATGAAAACCATAAAAATGAATGTTAATAGTATATTGAAGAGATTATTATTGCTGAATTCTCACAAGACAAAGCACACACATTTATGAACACACATGTATATCCATGTAAAATTAATCAAAACTGTTTATCTAGTAGAGAAATGAAGTTTTGTTATTTTGGAGTCACAGGAGTTTAGAAATTCTTTTTTTTTTTTTTTTTGAGTGGGGTTACCCGCATTTGAACTGAGGACCTCATGCTTACCAGTCAGACCCTGAGCTGCTGACCTGTATCCCCAGCCCCTCCAAGAAATTATTTTCCTGTAAACTTTTGAGTTATTAAGAAGACTCTCCAGAAAGACTGATATATTCTCATACTACTGAGAAATAAATATATAGAAAGTGGAAACCTAATGGCTGAAATATTGTCCAAGGGAACATGCAATGAATTCTGTTTATAGGAGTACTGATAGGTAAGTGATAATATTATAGTATGAAGGATCAAGTAATATAGCATTATTGATAAGTTTGTGCTTTTTTTCTTAGAGAAAGCAAAAACAAAAAAAGACATTGTGATGTTAGTAAGTTATTAGCAAAGGAAGATTGGAAGTAAATGACAATGTGCCAAAAAATATTGAGCAACTTTTAAATCATAAGAAAGAAAGGTCTGGCATTTAGGTAGGATCTACAGAAACTACAGTGACAAACATCTAAAAATGTGGCAGTCTCTTGAAATGATGAGAGTCTTGATTTGTTGAACTTCCATTGCTATCCATCTCATGCAAGGTGAACATTAGCATTTAAAAGGTTCATAATTGAATTATACAACAGAAAGGATTTGTTGAGTGTCACTTATAAACTATCTTAAAGTTAACCGGATGTTATTAATATATGTATCACATGCAAACATATACATGGAGGTGAAATATTTTATACAAACATATATTATATATATATGAAGAATAAATTTGAGTCAACTTAAGGGAAAATATCTAATAACCAGAATATCTATCTGTAATTGAATGCCAAGTATAAATAATGTATAAATCAAACAAATATAACCAAATAATAATAAATGGATTAATTAAATTGTAATATGTAACAGGAAATAAGCAATAAACACAGTTACTCTTAAATTGAATACATTAAATTATAATACTATTTAAATTAAAATACATTATTACAGTGTAATTACCTAACTTGACTTCAACAGTCTTTAATTTCTTTAATACCAGAATTCCAGTAAATTTGAGATCCCACTCACCTTATTATAAGTACCTGAATTTAGTAAACCTACCTTTCTATAACTCTCAAAATTGCTGAAAAACATTTGAATGTTCCATAGAGCCAGTTTGGCTTTGATTTCCTCATTTAGGCTGTCCCTGTTATTCTAATTTCTTTAAAGCACATGGGGTACTATTAGTCTTCAGTCATACTTTTTCACATTATATATATACATATATAATTTATTACATGTGCTTTATTCTGAATATATATCAAAATAATTCATGTGTTATTTGGATCACATATGTGTACACATGTAAATGAAATACTTCCATCACATCAGTGGATTACAGCACAACATTTGACCACTTACTAAGGATTTGAGGATGGTGTAGAAAGTCTTACCAGAGAACAAGTCACCCTTGTTGCAAAATGTAATCTTTCTAAGAGCCAGATGTCCCAGGTTGGTCACTGCATGTCCCTGTATCAGGTCCTGCTTCTCCTGGAACCCTGCTTGTCTGCCTTTGTAGGGGAATCTACCCCACCAGGGCATGTTCTCCAAGTGTATCTACCCTCTGAAGTCCAGGTTTGGCCATTAAAAAGGATGTGCAGTACTTTATTTCTAGTTAAAGCTACCACCTTCAAAGTCCTCATATTTTTACCACCCACATATTCCTCCCCAAATTATTAACTGTGGTTAAACTCACTCCTTTGAGGGGAATTCCCATATCATAAGATGAAGTCATTTCTCACCTTTCTTCCAAAAAAATTCTCTTGAAAGCAAAATGTACATGAAATACATTCCTTATAAAGTATTCAATTTATGACATAACAACTAAATTGTCTCCCTTTGCAAGAACTGAAACAAATGCAATTTATGATAACAATAATGATGCAAGTTTATGAACAAGATGACTTTATCCTAAGATTCTATTTCTACCATCCTTGTTGGAGTGATTCTTAGTTACTTTGTTAGAATAAAAGTCTTGATCACAGTTATATATAAGTATATCTCCAAAATACAGTTTATTTTGTAATAAATATTTTATTTTTAAATAACTCTAGATGTATAGAAATATATGACTATACTACAGAGTTCCCATTTAACTTATATCATGTTTGAACTGCTATTAATAAATTGTATAATAGTACATTTGTCACAGTTAATATACTAATATCAACATTATAATAACAATAAAGCTTATTTATGTTTCCTTAGTGTTTACTTTGTATACTTTTTCTTGTTTAAAGATCTTACAAAGGCTATTACACTATCTTAGGCACTGTACCTGCTTAGGCTGCTCTTGGATGTGATAGTTTCTGAGATTTTTTCTTTTCTTGCTTTTGCTGATTGTTATGGCTTTTGATTAGATGTCCCTCTGATGTATCATGCACTCGTAGGTGTCGCTTTTCAAAGCTGGCTGATCTAGGGCATGTAATATTGATATTAAGGGTGTGTGGTACTAAAATAATCCACTGATTGGAATTAGCATAGTTCTGAGTGTGGAAAATGGAAGGCTCACACTGGACAGACGTGGCAAAAGTCAATAGGTTTATAGTTTAGACGGAATATAAAGGGAGAGAGGGAAGGCAGGCTTGATGCTGGTTGTTTCTTGCTTTCTCCTGCTTTGTCATAAGCTGTTTCTCCTCTGTGATGCCCCTCTTCCATGCCACCCTGCCTTGGAGCCAGCTGACCATGGACTGAAACCTCTACAAACCATGAAATCAAATAATCTTTTCCTTCTTTAACATGGAGGTGTCAGGAATTTTGTCTTAGCAACAAGAAAAGCAATGAGGACAGCAACCCTGAGAGTTTTAGAAGGGGTTAGGCAATCACTTCAAGGCATGTCCCTCAAGTGAGATTTTTCTGGTGTTTTTCTCACCTTTAGAATGGAGTTGTTGTTATTTTTTGGAGAAAGAACATACAAGAATGCCATTCATGCCACAATCTATGAAGGTTACATATTATTAACATAACTCATCACTATTGAAGTTGCTTTGACCATCTAAAGTAGTTTTTGCATATTTTTATTTACTCTAAAGTGGCCCTGGTCCTTCACCTCTTTGTTCTATACTGTTGTCTATGAAAGGAAGTTACCGTGTGTAGCTCACACTTAAATAGGTTATGTTCCACCTACTTGAGGATGACATGATTGCATACATTACTTGGAGTCCTTTGGATGTGAAATTTGTGCATTCTCCATAAATTTATTTACAGAAATATGGAATTTTTCATACTCATTATATATATGGTTAAACTTTAGTTAATCTTTAGTTTGTCATGGATTTTTGTTTAAATTTTTCTAGCTAGAACAATAGGCAAGTGAGTTTGCTCTTATATTCCTTTAATTTGTTTTCTTTCTCTGTCTCTGTTTTTCTTTGTCTCTCTGTCTCTGTCTGTCTGTCTGTCTGTCTCTCATTTCCTCTCTCTCTCTCTCTCTCTCTCTCTCTCTCTCTCTCTCTCTCTCTGGGAACTTAATTTCCTGCACTGCAAGATGCTCTAGGCTCATTTTGCATATCTGTATCTGTGGTCCTTTCCTAGAATCAGCCATTTCTCTGGAGAATCCTGTTTATTTTCACTTAAAGACATGTTAGAGAAACTAAAATATGTGATCTGATTATATTGCATATAGATCTTTACACTTTACACAGGAAAGAATATATACTGTTCTTTATATGTACAATATCTACACATTCTATATGGAATCATGTATTTCTACATTAAGCTATGTTTGAATTCATATTGAAATCTCAACCTTCTAAATTAATTTTAAGAAGAAATATAAATTAAAGTTTAGGCTTGACATATTTCTATGTATTTTCCCAAATGTGTAGTATCATGTAATCACTTTATGTTATCACATAGAATAGTTTCATTGCTTAGGAAATTTTCCTCATATTTTACATGTTCAGTCATATATTTTCTCTATCTTAGTCATAGACCCTATTTGCCTACTTTTGCGCTCCCTAGCCTTGCAGTTTTGAGTGACAAGTGAATGGTATCAAACAAGCCTTTGCAATACTTGTCCGTTCATTTATCAATCTCCGCCTAATTCCCAGGCATGTATTTCAATGGTAGCAGTTTATTCGATTTTGTTGACTAATAGTATTCCATTACAAAGGTGTTGCATAAGTTGTTTAGCCATTACCTACTGAAGGATATTTTAGTTGCTCCTAGTTTTGGTTATTAGAAATCAAGCTCCTTTATAGATACTTATGTGGACAATTATCTATGTGAACAGTTATCTCTGTGAACACACATTGTCAAATCAGTTGGCTAAATACCTAGCAGAATGATTCTTGGATGCAAATTAGAACTATAGTTCACGTTATAAGAAACAGTCAAATTGCATCTCAGAAAAGTTACACTACTTTTGGATTTTATGAACACTGTTAGATATAAAACATCTCCCATGAGTCTCAAATTCAGAGGCAGCACTTGACTGAGAGGAAAAGTCATTGAAAACATAACTTGGTAGAACGTAGTCTAGTACCTGGCTCCTCCTTCCTCTCATTGCTTCTTGGCCACCAAGAGCAGCTTTACTCTTCCTGCCATTCCGCCGTGGCATTTCTGCTCTGCAGATGGCCAGCCATGGACTGAACACACTGAAGCTGTGAGCTAGAGTAAACCTCTCCTCCATTCGGTTGTGGGTGTCAGGTGTTTTGTCCCGGCAACAAAACAGTGCAATAATAAAGAAAATGTGTACCAAGAGTGGAGTCATTGCTATGACTGTGCCTGACCATATAGTCCAGATGCATTTCAAGCAATAATGTGGAAAACTTTGAGAATCTGTCAAGGGAAGTCCTAGAGTGTAGTAATCTGCACTGGGTGGGTAATTGTCAATAGAGCTAAGAAGATCAGAATTCTGATAGCAATGTGGAGGGTGAAGGGTATGTTCATGAGTTTTTAGATAGTAATAGGGGCTTTTAGTGGTAGTCGGACCAGAGGCAATGAGTGTTTAATGCCATCAAGGAATTTTTCTATGGTTTGTTTTTGTACTAGGAGTGTGTGAAGCTGAATTTAAAGGTGCTAGACTAAGTGATATGATAAAGGAAATTTAAAAACAGGAAAAAAGCTCAGACTGTGTCATAGGTATTGCTGACAGTCTTCAGAGAAAGAGTGGAGCTAAAAATATTGAAACATTTCCAATTTTTGCAGGAAAGTAAGAACCTCAAAGTTTGGGTAAAAATAGCATGGCTTCAGAAAAGATAAGCATTGTAAAAGCCAAATACTTTACATCATCATTATGGGAAAATGGCACGATGGCTTCTCAAGTATTGGCCGTATCTCAACATTTGCAGCTCAAGGATGTAAAAGAGAAACAACTTTAAGAGATGTTGTCTTAAGAAGGGAGACCTAGGGATTCCAGCTCTTCTCTAGAAGCCTGGGGAAGTTTTCCAGATCTCAGCCACCCATGCACTCATAGGGCCCTGACACCATGGTCTAGTGGTGTCTGTTGCTCTATCTGAGGTGGAAAATATTAGCATCATTCACGTGGCGTTGTTTTCTCAGGCAGGTAGAATGCAAGGGCCTGGGGTTCTGGGCACTTTCATCCAGATTTGAGAATGGGGGCTGGAAGCCTGCCCAGGGGTCCCTGTGCATAATACTGTGAGAGTGAAACCACATATGTAAGAGAGATCCAAGGAAGCTGGACGTGGAAGTAAAGTGACACAACTGTCCAGAGAAACAGCAGGGAGTGAGAAGAACCAGGCCAAAAGGGAAGCCATGTGAGAACACTTGGAAAGACCAGAGGGTCAAAACTTTCCTAGCCTCGGAGCTCTCGTCTTACCACAGTCCGCCCAGGTGCTGGACAATTTAATATTTCCCAGTGGGGAAGGGGAGCTGCACTATTTAATATTTCCCAGTGAGGTTTCAGTTTTGCCCTATTCCCTGTCTTTTCTAACCCCATTTCACCTTTTTGGCATGTAGAGAGTCATTCTCTGCCATTATGTATGTAATTTTATTCTAAAGTTTTACAGAGGCTCAGAGCTAAGAGTTTTCTTTTAGTTTCAGAAGAGACTTTGGACACAGACTTTTCAGCACCGTTGAACCGTTCACAACATGGAAATGCTTAGCGACAGACTACGCATTTTATGCACTGAGATGGACTTTACACTTTTAGGGGTGAAGGGTGGAATGTTATGTTTGGGATCTGAAATTTTTTCCAAAAGTCTCACCTTCAGTTGGGCCATTGTTTGCAAGCAGCAGGTCACTGAGGCAGGACTTGGAAGGTTCTGTTCTTCTCCTCTCCTCTCTCTGTGGTTCTCAAATGCCTTGCAGTGAGCAGCCTTTCTCCACCATACCATCCTACAGTACTATTTTTGCCTCCCAGCTCACCTGCCACAGATTGAATCCATCGCTGGGCCAAAATAAACCTCCTTTTCTTTAGAATTGCACTATTGGGTATTTTCCCCCCTGACAAGAAAGTTGCCTAATATAACCAGTGAAAGAAGTTCTACTTACCCTGCTTCTTTGTCAGAAGTATTCTAGGTTTAAATTTTTACTTTGTGATTACATTGTTCTATAATTAATTTCCCTCCCAAATACCTATCTAAAGAAAACATTACTTCTTCATTATGCAAAGAAATGTGATTATGCTTTTCAGTAAAGTGTTATATATTTTGTGTTATATTTGAGGCTTTATCTCTGAAAATCTGTGGCTTGTTAATGCATGAAAACCCAGGGCTAAAAATGCTAGCAGCAAATAATAAATATTGATATCACACCTGCATTATTTAGAGGTACATGCTTGTATGTAATTCACTGTTAGAAATAGGAGTGCCAATTAAATTCAGGTACCACAGGTACCCGAGCAAATATTCATTCCATTTTCTCAGTGCTTCTGTGTTGGTACAATTACCATTTGTTCCAGACATTGTCTACAGGCGTTTGATCACCGACAAGTTCTTAAGAATTACGGATTTTCATCACACAGAATTACTGTGTTTTCTAAATAAAAGAAGAAAAACTTTTGGCCCAGTGTAGCATCAAATGTGGCTTATTTTTAATCAGATATAGTGAAAACACTACGGTAATTCTTTTGTTTTTAAGAAGCTTATATCAAATTGTATGTGTGTATTTTCATATTAGCAAAGCTGAAAAAATTGGATCTTTATATATTTAATAATTATAGTTCTGTTTTAGAAATTTTGAATGTTAGTTTTGTTTATACATGTCTGGAAAAAGAAGAGTAAGAGAAATCTCTATGTACCAAAAAAGACAAATGCAACTGAATATTACAGTTAGCAAAATATTTCTGTGATAGAAAGCACAGTAAGAGGGATTGAACAGTTTTTATGTTTTGATTCAGAATTAGCTCTGATTGGCAGACAATTAATAAAACCTTCTGTAAAAGTTCACATTGTCAAAAGCTCTGCACTGGCAGTGAGGCCCTGAGCTGTTCAGATTTTTGACCACTTCATCAGAAAGTCAGAATCAGAGCAGATAATACTCTCATGCCATGTAATATTCCACATAAAGTACGTATGTTCTAATATATCCAAATATTACTTTCTTCACTTAATTTTTGCTGGACTTAGCAGCAAATCCAAAATGGTTTGCTAATGATATTTAGTTATTATTTAAACCTTTGTTTTCTACTTTGCCAATATTTATGTTATCAGTGGATTAACAGATTGTGGTAGGTTTCATAGAAAGAAAAAAAAATAGCCATTTGTGTAAGCTACTGGTACATTGATTAATCTTTATTTTACTGTACACATAAGTTTTGCATTTTATGGGGCATAATGGGTGAAATTATGATAATGGACATAAAACTATGACAGAATTGCTAATTAAGTTGCACTGCATGGAAACACACTCATTAGCCCTGCTTGGTCACGTTATTTTAATATATTTCAAGCTCAGTTTAAAAAACTGGAAACAAAATGACATCAAATTGTGTTAAGAGATTTTCCTTTGTGGTAATGAAATGTGTTATGATTATTTGCAAATGAATTGAGAATTTCTAAAGGATTGAGCTACCACCAATTTTCACCTGGTTATTTAGAGCATTTTGACCCTAGCATGAGGAGACTTTATTGGCCCTTGAGATCTGAAATACAATACTGTACATGTTTTCCTCACTTTGAGAGATATAAATCTGCAATGTGACACCAGCATGTTGTCTATTACTACATTTCCCACCCGAGTGATTCAGATTTTCAACTTAAATAGCTGTCTACTGGTGAAAATTGACTTATTTTTAAAACTGGGTGAACCTGCTGAACAAACTGTTAAGTATTTTTAGAGTGTTGATGCTTAGTAGTGATTTATATTTTGTCTTTGAGCTTGCCTGTCAGTTTTTCTGTGTGCCTTTGTTTTCTAATAATTCTACTTGATTTGTAAGTCAGGAGAAATTTATAGCAGATAGATCTATATATATATATGTCTACATATATATATATGTAGACATATATATATATAGATCTATCTGCTATAAATTTCTCCTGACTTACAAATCAAGTAGAATTATTAGAAAACAAAGGCACACAGAAAAACTGACAGGCAAGCTCAAAGACAAAATATAAATCACTACTAAGCATCAACACTCTAAAAATACTTAACAGTTTGTTCAGCAGGTTCACCCAGTTTTAAAAATAAGTCAATTTTCACCAGTAGACAGCTATTTAAGTTGAAAATCTGAATCACTCGGGTGGGAAATGTAGTAATAGACAACATGCTGGTGTCACATTGCAGATTTATATCTCTCAAAGTGAGGAAAACATGTACAGTATTGTATTTCAGATCTCAAGGGCCAATAAAGTCTCCTCATGCTAGGGTCAAAATGCTCTAAATAACCAGGTAAAAATTGGTAGCTCAATCCTTTAGAAATTCTCAATTCATTTGCAAATAATCATAACACATTTCATTACCACAAAGGAAAATCTCTTAACACAATTTGATGTCATTTTGTTTCCAGTTTTTTAAACTGAGCTTGAAATATATTAAAATAACGTGACCAAGCAGGGCTAATGAGTGTGTTTCCATGCAGTGCAACTTAATTAGCAATTCTGTCATAGTTTTATGTCCATTATCATAATTTCACCCATTATGCCCCATAAAATGCAAAACTTATGTGTACAGTAAAATAAAGATTAATCAATGTACCAGTAGCTTACACAAATGGCTATTTTTTTTTCTTTCTATGAAACCTACCACAATCTGTTAATCCACTGATAACATAAATATTGGCAAAGTAGAAAACAAAGGTTTAAATAATAACTAAATATCATTAGCAAACCATTTTGGATTTGCTGCTAAGTCCAGCAAAAATTAAGTGAAGAAAGTAATATTTGGATATATTAGAACATACGTACTTTATGTGGAATATTACATGGCATGAGAGTATTATCTGCTCTGATTCTGACTTTCTGATGAAGTGGTCAAAAATCTGAACAGCTCAGGGCCTCACTGCCAGTGCAGAGCTTTTGACAATGTGAACTTTTACAGAAGGTTTTATTAATTGTCTGCCAATCAGAGCTAATTCTGAATCAAAACATAAAAACTGTTCAATCCCTCTTACTGTGCTTTCTATCACAGAAATATTTTGCTAACTGTAATATTCAGTTGCATTTGTCTTTTTTGGTACATAGAGATTTCTCTTACTCTTCTTTTTCCAGACATGTATAAACAAAACTAACATTCAAAATTTCTAAAACAG
>NW_004955448.1:13145840-13173160 GCF_000276665.1 Chinchilla lanigera | reverse complement strand
AATCCTAGCTTTGTAAGGAATCTCCACAGTGATTTCCACAGTGGTTGCACCAGTCTACACTCCCACCAGCAGTGGAGAAGGGTTCCTTTTTCCCCGATACCCTCTCCAGCATTTGTTATTGGTTGAATTCTTGATGATAGCCATTCTTTCTAGGGTGAGATGGAATCTCAGTGCTTGATCACATATGAAATTAAAGAAGAAATTAAACAATATTTACAATCAAATGAAAATGCAGATAAAGTCTATTTATGACAGACTAATAGCCAGCATCTTAAGAAGAAAAACTAAAAAACATTCTCCCCTAAAATAAGGAATGAAACAAAGATGTTCACTGTACCTCTTCTATTCAACATAATACTTGAAGCACTACTCAGAACATTTGGGAAAGAGAAAGGAAAGGGACATATATTAGAAAGAAAGAACTCAAATTATTACTGTTTGTTGATGACATGATTCTGAGCATAGAAGATCCAAAGAACTCTGCCAAAAATCTCTTAGATGTAATAAATAACTTCAGCGAAGTAGCACAATACAAGATCAACACACAAAAATCATTCACCTTTATGTATACAAACATAGAACAGGATTAGAAGGGTAGTATGAAAATGATACCATTTAAAATAGTGTCAAGAGAAATGTAATATCCAGGAATTAATGAGGTGAAATGAGGTAAGCAATGAGGTGAAAGACTCCTACAAAGAAAACTACAGTGCCCCAAAGGAGATTGAAGAGGACATCAGAAAATGAAAAGATATCCCCTGCTCCTGAATAGGCAGAACCAATATTGTCATAATGGCCACACTTCTAAAACTGTAATGCAGACTCAATATAGTCCCAACAAAAACACCAACAATAAACTTTACAGATCTTGAGAAAACAAAATTAAAATTCATATGAAATCAGAAAAGACTTAGAATAGCTAAAATAATTCTGGGCAATAAAAGCAAAACAAGTAGCATAGCAATACCTGACTTCAAGCCAACTACAAAACAACAGTGATACAAAAGGTACAGAACAAAAGCAAAAGCAGACATGTGAATCAAGGGAATGGAAATCAAGGATACAGATATAACCTAGTCAACAAATAATGTTGGGAAACTGGTTATCAGTTTTCAGAAGAATGAAACTGGACTCTTATCTTTCACCACATACTAAAATAAGTTAAATTAGATAAAAGATCTAAATGTGAAATGGAAACATTAAATCTTCTAGGAAGATAAATAAGTAAAATACATCAAGACTTAAGTTCATGGAAAAATTTTCTGAATAGAACCTCAATTGCAAAAGAATAGCAGCAAGAATCAACAAATGGGAATATAATTATACCAGACTAAAATTCTTTTGTACAGCAAAAGAATCAATCGATGGAGTACAGAGACAACCTGCAGAGTGGGAAAAAATTGCCAAAGACTCCTCATACAGTTCACTAATTTCTAAAATATAGGAAGAACTCAAAAGATTTAACCCTACTAAGATGAAAGACCAATGAGCAAAAGAAGTGCACGTGTGCTACACAAAGTAAGAAATGCAAAAATGGTCAACAGATATATAGAAAGATGTTCAACATCTCTGGACATTAGAGAAATGCAAATTAAAATATCCCTAAGATTCAGTCTCACTCTGGAAAGAATGACAATCTTTAGGAAATCAAATAGTAACAAACTGGCATGGCAGTGGTGAAAGAGGAGCCCTCCTTCATTATTGGTGGTGAAAAAGATTTTCTGAATAGAACCTCAACCACAAAAGGAAAGCAGCAAGGATCAACAAATGGGATTATAATTATACCAGACTAAACTCCTACAGCAGCTCTGGAAGTCAGTACGGAGTTTTCTCAAAGAACTGAAATTAGAAACTTCGTATGACTCACCTCTCTCCCTGCTAGGTATCTTTCCCAAAGAGCTTAAATTGTGACAATATGTGATACTAGCATACCAATATTTATAGCCATACAATTTGGAATAGCTAAATTCTAGAAGCAGCCTGTATACCTATCAACAGATGAATGGATACTCAAAATGTGGTATATGTACAGAATGGAATACTATTTGGCTATAAAGAATGACAAATTTGAGGCATTTCTAGGAAAATGCATGCACCTGGAAAATATAATGTTGAGTGAATTAAACCTGACACACACCTGAAGTACTATATGGTATCTCATCTGAGTGAGACGTAGGACAAACAAAACTGTACAGGATTCTTTTGCAATCAAAGACCCCTCCAAGGCAGCTAAGACATGAGGTGAGGAAAAGGGGAAGGAGAAATAAGAAAAAGGTGCTCCGTGTAAGGAACCTAATAACCTCAATCAGTGTAAACATTATATGGCGCAACCTGAGTTAAGACACAAAATAGCAACAAGTATGAAACGAGGACAGGGAATCAGTGGGAGAGGGGAGGGCGGTGAAGGGGAGGGGAAAGAACCGAGCTGTAATACGCACATGCAACCATCCCGACATGACTGTAAAGTACATGAATTGCAAACATGACTAATAAAATTTTAAAAATAGCCAGAATACCTAGATTATTTTGCATATTTCTTCGTTGTTATTTGTTGTGTAAATATGGGCTTTTATGAAAATAATTGATAGTGTATTAAAATGTAAATACATATACCTATTATAAAACAAATGCTAGTTATTAAAATGCAAATGTCAGGTATTGAGGCTATTTTACATCTTTCATTCATTTCTATGCTTACTTATTAAGGAATTCATTCTATAACAAAATATGTAAGTAAAAATGAGTGAGATAGATAACTAGATGGAAAAATCTGCCTATTTACTTTATAGAAACCATATAGTATTCATTTCATGACTATGTCATTTAGCCAATTATGACAAAACATATGCATTGCCATTAAAATGTGTCAAAATATGTTAGTGGGTAATATTTTGTCCACAAGCATTTATATGCATGCATATCTATTACATACAATCATAGA
This sequence comes from Chinchilla lanigera, assembly GCF_000276665.1. Lineage (NCBI taxonomy): Eukaryota > Metazoa > Chordata > Mammalia > Rodentia > Chinchillidae > Chinchilla > Chinchilla lanigera. The sequence goes on along the minus strand of NW_004955448.1, from coordinate 13,170,219 downwards.
AGAGTATGTGTATTACACACTTAATTTTTTTATTTTAAAGAGAAAGGAACAAAAACAAAGACAAAACAACATAAATCAATCAAATATTATGAGATGACTCCCTAAAGAGTTTGTTATTACATTTAAAATATAAAAGGGAATGCCCATTTTTCATAATATATTCTTTTTTTAACACAACACAATTTCAAAGAATATTCTAAAAATAAATTCTAACACATAGTACCATTTAAAAATTATTCCAGTTAATTTTTCTAGCTATGTTTTTACAAAAAAGTTTAATATGTTGCATATGTTCAACAAAGTGAGCGAAGCATTTAACACTATGTCAAGTACAGAGCATTCTGCTTAACATGCTACTAGTGTACTTTAGATTATAAAATTTGAAGGCAATAAAGATATTTATAGAAGTTAGAAAAGAGGATCCATTTGTGTGACTTCATCAACATTTCTAAAACTGTTACTTTTGAATATATTTATTATATCACATCCTTAAATTGCCAAAATATCACCTGATAGAAACACTCAGTTTGCATGTATTTCCATGATATATGGTTATGAGTGGAAGCAAACTAATCTATGGAATGACACTACTCCTTGATACTGTAATAAAACCCCTTTCAATGCTAATAAATTGTTCTAAAGGAATTCAAAGTAGCTAGGTAGCCACTTTGTACAGATAAATGCTTCCCCTCCCTCTTTCACTATTTTTTTTGCAGTGTTCAAATTAAACCCAGGACTTTTTGTGTGAAAAGCACATATTCTATCCATATGCTTTAACGTACAGCCCTGTCTTCCTTTCTTAATGTTTTTAACGGTTTACCCTAAGGTATAATTTAACACACAACCAACTATCTGTATTTCAACGTACAGCTTGATAAGACTGCACAAAACTTACCTCCGGGGAAATCATCATAGTACCCCGAGAGAGCCTACTCGTGACCCCTCAGTTTCCTCTGCTTCTCTCTCCCGACCCCAGCCACCGCCTCAGAAGATTACTGGTTTGCTCCTCACCACTGCACTTTGAATTTTATAAAATGTTCAACAAATGGGGTATCTAATTTGTGCTGATTTGCCTAACTTTTCTTACTTCACTTTATTTCTTAGTTGTCCATTTTATCGTGTGTACCAGTAGCATGCTTCTCTGTACTGCTGAACATTATTTAATGTTCTAGATGTATCACAACCAGTTTATTCACTTACCTGTTACTTGGTACTTGGTGGGTTATTTTTTTCCCCCAGCTATTACAAAAAATGAAATGCTGTGAATAGTCATGCATAAATCTTCATAAGGATATTAACTTTGCACTTTTGAACAGATATTTAAGAAAAGAATTACTGTATCACATTATATGTAATAAAAACAAATACATGTTAAATATTTTGAAGGTTTTATTTTATTGCTACTTGTTCAGTACATGAAGCTTATATTCATCTTAGTGAGTAGGTGCATGTACCTAACACAGTTTAATTCTTTTTTTTATTTTAAAGATAAAAAAGTAAAAATAAAAAAGAACAATAGCAAAATACCAACAACCTAGACAAAAAAAAAAAACAAAGCAAAAGCAGTAAGAATGACGCAGGGAGCCCTTCCCACCCACCTCCCTCTCTCCAGGTTCCAATTCCACTGTATTCCTAATAGTATTCTTAGTTCACGTTTATGACATGAACATTCACATTCGCTGTGGGTGTTTGGTACCTGTGCATGCTGCACCTTCAGTCTAAGCTCCCCTCGCCCTCTATCTCCTGTACCACTTCCTATTTGCAAAAGATCTATCTGTTTATTTCCCTTTACCCATTCTTTATTTTTCTCTTTATTTAAACTTTGGCTTCATTAAATGAGTGATACCATATGTATTTAAGCTCGTGTGTCTGAATTATTTCACTCAATTTTATATTTTACAGGTGTATCTATTTTCCTACAAGTGCCTCATATTCATCCTTCCTTATAGCTGTGTGATATTTCACTACGTACGCATGCCATATTTTCTTTATCTATTCCTCTGTTGATGGGCATGCAGGCTGCTTCCAGGATTTAGCTGTTATGAGTTGTGGTGCTAAACACATTGCTATGCATGTATACACTGTAATATGATTTCTTTAACTCTTTTGGGAAGCTAGCTAGAAGGGGAATAGCTGGTCAAACAGAATTTGTAATTTTAGTCACTGAGAGATCTTTATACTGATATCCATAGTGATTGTACTAGATTACATTTTCACCAAAAATGTAATGGATTCTTTTCCACTGAAGCCATATGAAAAGTTGTTATTCTTTGATTTTTTGATGATTGCCACTCTTTCCAGTGTAAAGTGAAATTTTGGTGTTTTTTCCGTTTACATTTCTCTAATAATCAGATATGTTGAATGCTTTTCATAAGTTTACTGGGCATGCCTACTTCTGAAAAGTGTACATTCATTTCTCTTCCACAGTTTTAAATGTGTCTTTCACTTTGTATGTACTTTTTAAGAAACACTTAAAATTTTTAAACTGATTACAAGTGAACACTGACCGCAATAGTCCATAGTTATCAGTACATTTATGTCTTTGGCAATACTTGATATGTTAGTGATTTAAACTTAGACATTTGAATATCTGTAGAGATATAATTTTCAATTTTATTTACCAAATAATTAAAGATGTTGGGACTTACTGCTGAAATGATTTGTCATCTAAATACTTCTTAATGTTACATTCTTTCCAAACTATTTCCTTCATTTCTCTAGTGTTGTTTTTTCTTTCCTTGATCAATTTTTTTTCAGCTTTTGATGTTATTTATAAGATATAAATTCTAGGTACAAACATTTGCTCAACTCTGTGTTTTCCAAATAATTCTTTCCAACATGAGTTTTCTTTCAAATTTCTTAAAAATATATTTTTTGAGATAAAATTTTTAGGTTTTTACATTTTTGCCTTCATGAAGTTTTATCTTGATTGTGGATCCAAGATAGGTTTGCTTAAACAAAAGTTACAGTAACTTTTGACCCATATGCTAAAGAAGCTTTGTAGGTATATTTAGTTCTGTTGTCCGTCTTGAGTATGTTCCTATTTGGTATGGAACATAGGTGAAAGTTCAGTTATAGACATGTGAACATCTAATTTTGCCAGCACAATTTGTTGAAGAGATTGTCTTTCCTTCACTAAATTGACTTGCAACTTTATCAAAAATCTACAGTTTATACATGTATGGACTTTATTTTTTAGATTACTATTTTCCATGATCTACCTAGTGTATTTGCACTAATTCTATAGAATTTTGACTATTAGCTTTAATATATTTTAGGGTTAATCTTCCAAATATATTCACTTTCAAAGTTGTTTTGTCTATGCTGAATTTTTCCTTACTTTATTAATTTTAGAGTCCAGAAACTTATATCTAAGAAAAAGTCCTGGGTTTTGGATTGAATCTGTTTAATATAAAGATTAACTAAAAGCTGGGCATGGTGGTAAATGCCTTTAATCCTAAAGTTCTGTGAAGCTGAGGCAAGAGGATTATAAATACTTTAAGCCCTACCTGGGAAATGTACAGTCTGTATCAAAAATTAAAAAAAAAAAAAAAAGGCTGAGATGGTAGCTCAGTATGTAGGTCCTTGGTTCAGTTTCCAGTATTAAAAAAAAAAAAGAAAAAGAAAAAGAAGGAAATGTTGAAAGAATTACATAACTGATATGTGCTTGAAAAATTCCCTTTGTGCCCATGTATAGGTACATGTCTCATCACTTAGTATTTGTTTACTTTTCCTCAGCTGCATTTTATAGAACTGGATGTGGAGACATTTCCTTATTTCCTTTGTCAAGTTTTTTCTAAATATTTCATGCTTTCTCAGCTTTTTAAGTGATTATGTGATTAAGAGACTCTATAGAGCAAATAACATTATACATTCCTATTTTAATTTTAATTTTTTATCCATGTGTATGTATAATTAACAAATCAAACAACATGCCTCTGTTTTACTTATTTAATGTATTTTCACTCTGTAGATGATTTAATGGTAAGTTTTTAAAGATAATCATTTGTCAGTTACAGCATGTGGTGTAGTCTCAATGAGAAAATATTAAGTGAAATTTCATTACATTTGAAAATTGAAAATTATAACAATTTTTAAACATTAAAAATATTTGCTGGTCCATTTCTGAAATTAATTAATTTTTCTCTGTCAAAACATCTTGCCTGCATTTTTCTTTTCTCACACTATTGGAAGATGCAGATACTTTCTCTATGCCAATAACCTCTCAAAGATAATGACTTCAAATAGTCAAAGCTTCATCATATTTGACCATATCTTTCACTTCCTAGGTAGCAGACATTTTAAGTTGAATATTAACATGGCGGGACTTGTACCTCAGAGGTAGAGCCCTTTCAGGGCACGTGTGAGGGCCTGGGTTCAATCCCCAGTACAGTGAAAAATATATAAATAAATTAATTTATTAAAATAAAGAAAAATATTTAATTATAATTTTTCTCAGATAGTAATGCTGAATCATTGGTGATTGGGGAAAAATTATTTTGTGGAAAATAAGAATTTATCCCTTCATATAATTTGCCCAGTTAAATACATCTAGGAAGAGTTAATACAAACCTACGTACATGATCTGTATACAATAAGAATAACTGATTCACAATATACTGTAGTAAAAACAAAGTATATAGAGCTAGAACAGAAAATCTGTCTTCCCTCGCAGGTCATTCACATAAAGGTCTGGAAGATTCACTTTTTAAAATGAATTTCAGAGAATTAAACACACCTAAATGATTCATTTTATGGTTTCTTTATTCTCTATTTTTAAAGCATCCTTCTGACGCATATAACCCAAAAATGCTTTTCAAATATTTTTCATGAGGAATGCACTAATGTATTCAGGAAGCTACCATACAGCATTTCACAATTGTTTATTCCAAACAATTTTAATTAGTTTTAATGTTAGAGATAGTATAATTCTTTAATGAAACTACACAGCCTGCTTCATTTGCCTTTGGACAGTTAAAAGTTATAATAATTTCATTCTATTTTTTCCACTAAGGAAACCTGCCATCTGTACTCCCAGTACAATTGCAGCTTTCACAAAGGGCACTAAATCTGTCAACAAGAAATACATGAACTACTATATAATAAAGTTGTTATGAAGGTGACCCAGTTTGTTACACCACGACTGCTTCCTCTGTCAGATAACTGGGCAAACTTGCTGATCAACAACAATGTCTTATTAACCAACACAATTAAAGGGAACTTTCTTAGTATATAATGAGAGATTTTAATGTTTCAAAAACATTTCCTAATATAGTCACTCAATTTGATTCAATGAAAATTTATGAGTCGAGTAGCAATAGCATGTGGGGAACTTCACATCCTGTCAAACAAGTTCCAAGAAAAATAGTATTCATTGAGTGCCTACCATGTGCTCCACCTTTTGGTTATATTATTTCTATCAAATGTCTCATAAATGATGGAGAAGCGGCAATTTGTTTACCTCGAGTCCCATGATTTGTAACTAATGAAGCTGGAGTTCACAAAAAAAGTATCCTAAAAAAGTCCTTTGTTCATTTCTCAGTTATTTTGAGTCTGGTCATGTGTGACTATAAAACTGCTTGCATATGAAACACACAAACTGCCTAGCACTTAGGTAGAGAGAAATCACCTTTACTTAAACTGCAATCAATTAAATTCAACTTCAATTAAGAATGGTTTAGGTAAGCTTTTTATTGAAATGTAATTGGCAAAAGCATACACAAGTGCTTAAGATCCAACTTCATGAATTTTAACAAACTGATTTCCTCTATGTGCTCACTCAGGTCCAGCAGAATCTTATCAATATTCCAACAGCTCTAATGTATCAGCTTCCTTAATCACCTTCTCCAAAGGTAACAAATATTTCAACTTTGGCTAACGTAGATTGACTTGGGCTATTTCACTATATATGAATATAATTTCAAACACTATGAACACTTGTGACTGAATTATTTTATCAACATTATGTTTGCAAAAGTTCTCCATATTGTGCCTAATGATAGTTATAGCTATTCACTTGTGATGCACAAAAATGATTTATACATTCTATTGCAGATAGATATGATTTCTATTTCTTCCACTGTCTATGTATTATAAAATGTGCTACTATAAATATTCTTGAAAGTTTCTTTAGGTGCATATACATAGGTATAGGCTTCTGCTGGGTGTAGACCTAACAGCAAAGTTATTGCTCAGAGAAATATATGTGGTAAAATGTTGGAGGTGCTCTGAAAGAAGTTTTCTAAGTGAGTACTAAACTGAGTGCCTCTATATAAATTTATGGCTCAGCACAAATATGCAAGAGATTTTTAATTCCTTCAACTTTGTGGCAATTCTAAGTCTTCTTAGTATTTCTTTTTTCTATACAAGACTTCTGGTGTGTGTGTTGAAGTACCTCATGGTGGATTTACTTAGCACTTTCCCCGGTGCTTGTTGAAATAGGGCACTCATGATTATTAGAGACTTTGATGTCTGTTCTCCAAAAATCCTCATTCAAATCTCTCTGGAAATTCTATTTGATTATTTTATTGTTTGTAGTTCTGAAAATAGCCCTGATCTGAAAACTTTATCCATATATGAAATACATGAGAAAGATCTCCTTCTATTCCAAGACTACTTTTTCACACCTCTAATTGAACATTTAGATAGAGAAGAATTGGTAATTATAACATATTTTATCAGATTTTTAAACACAAATTCTGTCTCCTCTATAAAAGATCCTTAGCTAACTAAAGGGTATTTGCTGTTCTACATGTTGCTTGAAAAGTCCTACTTTTGTACATTTCATATTTATTTATTTATTTATGTTTGTTTTTTGGTTTTTCTTTGGTACCGGGAATCAAACTCACGACCTTGCGCTTGCCAGGCAGGCTCTGTGCCGCTGAGCTAAATCCCCAGCCCCATTCATATTTAAATCCATTCACCTGAAATTTATTTGTGGACAGTGTGAGGTAGGATTTTTTTTCCGTCTGTGGTTAATCAGTGACGCAGACCATATTTTCTCTATGGCATTACAATGTCACCTTTGTCACAAATCAAATGACAATATATGTGTAGACTCTGTACTTCAATAATTCGTTTATTTAGCCATTTCAAGCTTTATTTGCACAAACACTTAACATATATTACATTGCCCATGCCTCTGAAAAACGAAAGACTATTGTATAAAGACCGCAAAAAAGGTTTCTTTCAAGCTTTCAATTCTACAACCCATAAATGAGAAAACTTTACATTGGACCCAGTTTACCTGTCTCACTCTCTGTCTCTGTTTCTCTCACAAAATCTGGGGGTATTTGCTGTTAAAATGAAACAAAATATAATTCTGAGTTCCAACAGGATATTTCCATTTTAAATTTTGTTTTCTAATTACAGAGTTAATAAATTCCAAACTGCCGTATTCAAACCATGAACTGGTGGCAGATCTTTCTCGGCTAGAAAAGTGAGCTTATTCTAAATCATGCTAATGAAGCAATAGCAGCAAAATTTCAGAGACCTAATAAAAGGGAATAGCTCTTACTTATGACGCAGACCTTGGAAATTAGATGCACCCTGACCCTTGTCTTCACCTGGGGCCTCTGGCTAAAGGAAAGTTCTTTAGACCAGGTCTTCAAGCTTGTGGTCAGAAGTGATGCACATCAGTTTCCTCTTTTGTTCTTACAAAACACATTTCACAGTCAAACCTGATACCCCCACAGTAGGGCTGATTTCCTCACATACAGAGGAGCCAGTAGGGAGAGCATATAGACATTCCAAAGAGCATTGAAATCAGTTTCAGATTTTACTCACTGTATAAGCTTCAAAATTATGTATATTTTGGCCTTCATGTTCTATGCACTGATATTTCATTATTAAGTACTCACATTTAGTTTCTTTTTTATCTTTTAATTATTGTCAAAATACACAGGATAAAGGCATTAAACCATTTGGAAGGCTTAAACGGAGTACCAATCATTCCCTGCGCCGTTCCTCCGTACAGGCAGGTTGTCAGCCAGGAGCGGGTGTGTGGTCTAAAACCAGTCAGTACAACCCGTTCCTTCTGCAGGTGGTCTAGGAAGACTGAACTGGGCCAGCTGTTTCTCAGGAGAATAGAAAGTGGGTCTGGTCTGGGTGTGAAAGGCCTCAACCAAATGAAAGAAGACCCAAAGTGGAGAGATAAACACCCGCTAACCCGAAGGAGAATTAAGGAGTTCCCACCCAGCGGGCCTGAACCCTGACTGTGAACGCTGACTGCTCCGCGCTCTCTCGGTTTGACCTGCCCTCATTATCACATGCTTAAGCTTTCATCCCTACGCACTAAATCTCATTCATCCCGTAATCACTAAAGAAAGATGGGAAAATACATTCAAATCCAAAATAAATATAGGACAAGAGTTGACCATAGATATGAAACAGTGGGACATGGAACACCTTAAAACAGGAAATACAGCAAAATAAAAAAAAAAAAAAAAAAAAAACAGAACAAAGAAGCTTGTTGCTCCCACTCCTGTGACGACCCTGCTTTGCTATTAGTCGTCTCCGACTTTGAAACGCACACTTTTTCTTTGAAGTCGCTTTCTCACTTAGTCCCTTGCTGTTCGTGAGGCATCCCGGGTAAATTCTTCTCCTCTGGTGCCATTTTTGTGCCGAAATGTGGAAATCTCGGGAATCCAGTATCCAGGACCTGGGAAGTACCCCCTTATCTAAAGCTTGGTAAGCTGAGGTTACTATGCTTCCCTCTGCTTTCCAAGGGTATTTTCCTCTTGCTTTCACAGGTTCTTCCGAACCTTCTGGATTCAAGACAGCTCCCAGGGGTTATGTTTTCTATTTGTGCAACAAAAATGTGAAATGTCTTTTTCATGTAGTATTTTCCCCAATTTAAATGTATTGCTGTAGTGAGCGCTGAGATCTGGGGGTCGTGCTCATCATTCTTTGTCTCCTTCTTGGATTATACCATTCTTGTCACTCAAAGTCATACCTCTCCCATATTCTCTATTTGCCTATTAGCCGCCTTTCAAACTGGTGCTTTTACACAAAGGTTATAACTTTCATTTCTGAGACCGAAGGGAAAAGCCAGCTGTAGAATAGTTTGCAGCCTGTACTGGGTCCTAACTGATAAAAAGTTGGAGTGGACTAGTCTCTTGGGATCTAAAAAAGTGAACAAAATTTCTGGCAATCTTTGAGGAATTAACTAAGACCCACTGAAGAAAGTCTTGGCTAATTGATAAGTTTACTGCTGAGCTTCAATTTGAGTTGACATTATTTGTTCAACTGGTCTCCTTAGAACACTTCTTGTGCACTGCGATAGTTCTTAAACTGCAATTTAAGGGTTAACTTGCTTTTCTGTTGCTTTCTGTTTAGACTAAAATAGGCTACTCAAGGCCGCTTGGAGGTCTGTTGGTCAGTCAGTCCTAAATTAAAATGCAAACAGCTATAAATTCACTCTGAGGCCAAGGAAAAAGTGTACTGGGACATTTTAAAATTGAAGCAATGACTAGGCTAATTATAAATAGAAATCAGTACTTAAGATAGAGAAAAAAACATAAAAATTTTATCACTACAGATATATATTTTTGGTCTGAGTAGATTTTATATGATAAGGTGTTGCACTACCAGCATAGAAAAATAGATGACTGAAACCCAACCAGCCAAACAGAACCTCTTCTCACAACGCTGTGACACCCATTCTGTCCTCACATTTGGTGCATGCCACAGACCAAACTCCCTCAGGGAGTCCAGGCTAACCCCATTCAGTGATCCTGGTGGACCAATGGGGAAAAACTGTACCTAGAAGACAGAATTCACACATTTGAGGTAAGAGTATCTTCCCTGCGATATTGATTTGCACGAAGTCCTAGGATATCTGGACCTCATTCAGGTGAAAATTCAGTCACTGAGGACAAGATCTCACCTCCATCCAACCAGCAGCGGTGCAGGTCACACCTTTTGCCACTGAGGGGAGCGTGCACGGGAGAAGCTTCTATGTTGCCATGAGTAACAGAGTCAAGGAGAGTTCAGACTCGTCACAAAAGTTCCGCACAGACTTCAGGCAGGTGACTGACGTCACACTCCCTCCGCGTGAGCTGAGGCGTGTAGGGTCGCTGCCGGCAGGGAGACAGTAAGGGGAGTCAGGTTTCTCTATAACTGCCGCGAGCGGAGGACGAAAGGCGCTTGGCAGGCTGGTATGGGGGCTCCCCGCATGCCTCTCATCTTTGTGTGGGAACACGTATGGGAGCACATCCAGCCTCCCCAAGTTAGACACTCCCTGTGGAGACTGCGGAAAATCAGTCCCCAGTGCAAGACAGTAAGCGGAGGGCAAAAGATAAAATAAGCCTTGGTAACCAGGTGGCTGATGCCACAAGACACCTGAGGGTCCACTACGGCCACTCCTATGGGAAGATAGGTAATTTCAAACTGGAGTCCACCTCCACTGACTTTTCCAGGGCGCGGGACGAGGGCCTGGACTCATAGCCCTCCTGCTTCCTCCAAACAAAGGAGGAAAGGGGTCCCCTCCTCCCCTGCCAGCCGATGGCAGATGCCCCAGACGCCCCACCCGTCCTTCCTCCTGAGGAGAAAAACCACTCCCTAGCAGATTGTTTCTTGGAAAAAGACTCAAATTTAGTTTTATAATAAGGAAATAAAACAATGATTGTCTGTAACAATTTATGGATATTCTCTCTTTCCCTTTTTGGCCCTAGGGTTATAAGTTTAGAGTGTTAACTGATGGGAAAGGTATTCAAGAATAGCTTAAAATATTAAAGTAAATACTCGTACAACTTACATGAGAGAAAAAGAAATTAGTTTATAACCCCTCAGGGGTGCTCTAATTCATCAATTTGTAGCTATAAGCCTACATCTATGAACAAATGATTGTTGTAATTCAATGTGGCAATACATCAAAGAGTGCATTCTGATTAAATATAATTCTTTCATATGTTCTACATACTGTCTGTTTGTTGGCCTGCTAACCTGTTTTATTAACTGTTTAAGATACCTGCAGTTGCTTCACTAAGATTATCTGAACACATACCAATTTTATTTTTTCTTTTCCTTTTTGCCTTTATAAATTTGTCTCTTTTAGGCTTTCCGAACAAAAAAAATTATGTAGGATTCAGGGGATAGCAAAATTCACTGGAAATATTATAGGCTGAGGGTTAGTAGGCTTGAGGCTTACATGGCACTTGCAAAGAAAAGCCTTAACATTTGTAAATATAAATCAACAAATAAATTTTTGATAGATGACAGATAGATAAAATTTCTGTGTATTTGCTTGCAGGTGGACACTCGTAACATTAGCCCACATGCTTTTTGGTTCACATAGGTTAACAGAGGGCTTATTGAAGTCACTTGATAAGAGCAAAGATGTCTTTAAATTTGGCGATACATTTGCATCTAGGTTGTGATCCAATTAAGATAATATCAGAAATTGGTTTTATAGGGCCGGGGAGATAGCTCAGCACCGGCACAGTGCCTGCCTGGTAAGCACAAGGTCATGAGCTTGGTTCCTGTCACCAAAAGAAAGAGAGAGAGAGAGAGAAGTGAAATGCTTGTTGTTGTCTTGTACAATAGTTTAAAATTTTTTCTCAGCCAAAGATAATACATATTATATTGCTAATATATATATTTTTAAATTAAATGTATTGGTATTCTTTAGATATACATAATGATCACATTCATTATAGGGACTTTGTACCTGTATAAGATATATCTTGATTTTTCTTTTTTCCCATTTCCCTCTCCTCCCTTTGATGCTCTTTCTCCTCCTATTTACAAAATCTTTCTTTCCATTTTTTCATTCTTGTGGATTTTTTCCCTCCCTCTGTCCCTGCAGTTCCCCTTCCTATTTCACAGAATCCATTATATATTTCATTTTTTTCATTGTCAGGCTTTCAGTTACTTAAAACCTGAGCTTTAAGGGTTGAAGATTATTTAAATTTTGGCTTGTAAAATATTTTCAGTGATCAGGTTATGATAATTAAATGGACCTAAACAATCTACAGTCCAGCCAATGTCACTCTAAAGAGTAAAGAGTGGGCATTAGTTATCTATGAAATACATCTATAAACAAGTAGATTCTACTTAAAAGATACTTTATGAAAAAGTAGCAAATTTAAATGAGTTTATTTATATGGTGTATTATTATATAACTGGGTAAAGATAACCAATTAAAAGTTACATTAAAATGTATTTTAGAGATGTATTATTATAATTGCTGTGCTAATATGTTATACTCTTAACTGAAAGTACTCCCTGTAAAATTTTGTAAGCATTATCTGTCAATATTCTGCAGGAATTTGACTTCTAAGACAACTACAATTGGTAAACTGTTGTCATTGGTAAGTAGCAATTCTCTGGCCATGCTTTATATTTTAGAGTATTTCTATCCAGAAAAAAATTATAGTAGTTGAACCTATTATTCCCACTTTAATTCTAGTGTAACTGACCTTCTGGATGTTCAGAACCTGAGGTTTAGAGACCTAAACTAGGAACAGATAAAGGCAACTGAGCTAAGAGAACAGCCACTATTTTTGCTCTGGTCTTCCCATGTCAATAAGGACTCAGAAGATGAGGCAACATCTCTAAACGGATCCTACAGCTCTGACGGGTCGCTCAACCTTCCTTCTTGGAAGAATGTTAGATGCTGGAGTACAAGAGTAAATGTGAAGGGCAGGGGATTTAGTTCAGCGGCACAGCACCTGCCTGGCAAGTGCAAGGTCATGAGTTCGAATTCCCGGTACTGGAAAAAAACAAACAAAAACAAACACAACAAAAAAAAAGGAGTAAATGTGTACACATTGTACAAGAAGGGGAATTTCAAAAGCCTGGGATGTTTCCAGGGTGCCAGGGGAAGAAACGTGGTCAAGCAAAGACCAGGACCATCCTGGCTGATGACAAAACTGGTAGAAAAAGAATATAATAACTGGAAAAGCTAAGAGGCTTAGCTCATGGCCCCAAAGGAATATCTGAGGAGCTGAAATTGACGTTGAGAAATAGGAAAGAGATTAATTTTGATCAACTCAGATCATAATTTCACTTGGTCTTGAATACCTACCAGAAACATATAATCAAAAATATGGATAAGAATAATAATATCAAATAAGAGACTACACTAGATACAAAAGTGGACTCTACATACTGCAGTAACCCCGGCTAACAGTCTCCAACTGCACCTATAATTTATAGCCAAGTAAGTTTTGATTATCCACTTCACTGTATATGTCAGAAATATTAACAAAGATGCATCCTCTGCTTGTGGACAGTTGCTAACTTCTAGGGCACCTGGACTAATGTGTTGGGTATCTTCTCTACAAAGAGATGATTGAATAAAACTTCAAAAAATTATAGAGTAATCACAAAGTGCAGTGCCAGTGTTTAAATCTTTCTACCAGATCAAATGTCTTTCAGTTGCCAATAAATAAAACTCTTCATAAAATGCACTATGGAAGATTTTTCTCTAGCCACAATTATTATACAAATATAATATATCTGTATATGTTTATAAACACAGATATAAAAAATAGATATTCATACTGCTTCAGAGGAGATTTGATTTACATGTTGGGGAAAAAATGCCCTCATTCTTAAATATAGATGTCCTCTGACCAATTTCTCCTAATGCAATGCTTCACATGGGAGAGTTGGATCAGAAATTTCACTTTTCCCAGACTGATGACACCCATAATAAAACCCAGTCATCTGAGATATTATGTCTCAAAGGATGATTTATGCTCATGACTCCCCAAATTATAAATCACACATGGACATATCCCATTTGCTGCTACGATTACATGTATATGCAAAGGTCTTATGCAGCAGGGTATGCCTTGCTACCCAAAAGTGACCTGGCTGTATGTATAGATTAACATGACAGGCCAAATAAAAAAAGAAGACCCTAAACATCCCCAACCAGGCTACCTGGTTTAAAGGCCTCTCCCAGTCCGGACTCTAAGACCTATAGAGCAACATCGGGGGGTGGGCGAGGGGGTAGGACTTTCCCTTTCCCCTGGTTATGTCTATTTCTTGTTCTCCTTTTTGGACCTTGTCACCTTTAACCTCCTTGTGCACTTTGTGTCTCACTGCCTAGGGTCTTTAAATCTGCACATGACTTTGAAAACTTACGGCTACCAGATAGTGTCAACCAAAGAGTACTCCTTGGGATTGCGGGACTGACAGCTCACTGCCAGAGAGCAAAAAGTTGAGCTCCTGACTCACAATGTCCCCTTCTATCAGGAAGTAGCCAGAGGGGACTTGGGGTCAGTTACTTTGAAGAAGCAAGAGGTCCTACTATTGGACGAGGTATTGGCAGTCAGCAGCGGTACATGACGATCTAAAACTGTTGGTCAGTACAAGTTGTTCGTTTTTCAGGTGGTTTAAGATGGTTGAATGATGCCAGCTGTTCTTTCTAATAATGGGAAGAGGGCCAGGCTGTGAAAGGGCCTCAACCAATGGCAGGAGGACCCTAAATGGAGACGTGACCACCAGCTAACCACAAAGAAGAACTGGGGTTTATGCATCCAGCGGGGCAAGCACTCTGGCTGCCTGGGTGGGGTTTGGGGTTTATCTGTCCTCACTGTAATATGCTTAGGCTTCACCCATATGCACTGAACCTCATGCATCCCATAAATCACCAACAGCTGATGGGAAAACACATTCACTATCAAAGTTAAAAACACGGTCGGGGTGAACCATAAGCAGATGAGAGTAGGGTGTGGAATACCCCAAACACAAAGTATGATAAAATAAAGTGAACCAGAAAAACCGAACTCTTTGTCACTCACACTCTTGTGATGATCTTGCTTGTATATAAGTCAAATCCTACTTGGAAGCAAACCTTTTGGCTCTGAGACTATTTTCTTACCTGTATCAGTCAGTGTCTCCTAGAGAAACAGCTGTAAGGCAAGATGTACAAATACATACGAACTTAGAAGATTGTTTCACAATGGCCACCCACAGAAGCAGATGTGGAACAATGCAAAAAGGCCGTCCGCACTCTGGATAGCTGAAGGATCCAGTCAAAGCCCCGCTCCTCATGGCCACGTCCTTTGATAGTGTGTATCAGGAGGCTGACTGGTCTGTAGTGGGAGCTGAAGGGTCTGTGCAGGAAGCCAGGGGAGGAAGTCCAAGGTGAAGGTGAGGACGGGCGCTGCTCCAGGGGAGAGGAAGCGGCCTCCCTTCTTTGTTCCCCGTTTAGATCATTCTGACAACAGTCTTCCCCCCGGTGGGTCTTCCATACCTGTAGTGATGCTCATCAGTTTGCTTGGGCGTTCTCACTCAGGTTGACCCTATCAGTGACCTGCCGCCTGAGCTGTCCATAGTCAACATTTGTGAGGTTGTGTGACTTCTCCTTAGGTCACTAAGCAGCAGGAAAGGCCAGGGGACACACCTGACCTCCAGTCCTGTGTCCACTGGGTAAATGTTTTAATTTTCCACCGCTCACCAAATGCATATGGAAATGTAGATAAATTGAACATATTCACATAAATGCCTAGATCTCATACATGTTTTTGTCCATCTTATAAATAACACCAGTAATAGTATTCATTCAATTTAAATAATGTTTTATTCTGTTCCATGTTTTGTTTAGTAATTGAATACCCTATGTATCACAAGAGTTAGTGAAGTTTATAAATATCCAATTAACCAAACAGTTGTAGCTTAGAGAACAAGCAGAAAAAAATGAATATGACTGTATTATGTACATAATTTACCCCATAAGCTGATATTATTCAAATATTTTCATACATGGCTTTCCTTTCCCACCAAAGCTCAATTATTTTTCTTCTATAAAAGAGAATGTTCTAAACATTTTGTTCCCGTTTCAAGGAGTCTCAAGGGATTGCACTGCCTTCTTCAAGGAAGTAGGTAGTATTAATTTAAATACCTTGCCCAAGAATTGATTTTCCCTCCTTTTGAAAAGGACAGACTAAAATGAACTGACATTAAGTGAAAACAACGACCCCTTCTAGATGTTAGGAATGTCTCCAGAGGTGTGCGGTGACAGCATGTCTTATGTTGTCTACTGCTGCCTTAGGCTCTGAAGCGATAGTATGTACTTTACAAACTAGGAATTTCTAGGAGGCTACAGTAAGAGAGGTGTGTAAAACACGGTGATCATTTTCATAACTTTTGTTTTGTCTTTTTGAGACAGGGTCTCACTATGCAGTTCAGGCTGGCCTTGAGCTCACTTTGTAGCCCAGGCTGGTCTCAAACTCACAACCGTCCTCCTGACTCAACCGAGTGCTGGGATTACAGGCATGCGCCACCACACCAGCTCACTTTCCTTTAGTTCAGAATCATTCAGGTGGTTATTTTTCCTTGTAAACTTCAGAAATCATTAAGGCATCTCCACCATCAAAATTATGCAAATAAACCTTAGCAAATGTCAGCAACAAAATAGAAGGACCGTTTGACAGAAGTAACGGTATGCTTAATATTTTCTAATGAAAAACAGTGATAAAATATTGATTTTGAATTAGGAAAACAAGAAAAAAATAGAGAATCCATCAAAAACTGTATGCACACTTCAGCAGTTCACTGCAGTAATAAATGTCTGGAAACTACTAGCTACAACTTTAGCACCTTTTGAAATTGTAAAGGCCATCTCTATCTCTGCCTCTGTCTCCCTCTCTTTGTATATATATATATATATATATATGTGTGTGTGTGTGTGTGTGTGTGTGTGTATAATTTCTTTATTAATGACATTTGTTGGTGTGGGGTTTGACAAGTCGCAGGGGAAGAAATCTAAAGAAGCTGTCCATCAGTGGAGACATCTGAAGCAAGTTGGTTCAAGCAGCCACTTCTTTAAGCACAGAGGGGAGATTTACAGAGATGTCTCAGGCCCAAGTGTTTCTAATTAGGAAAAAATAATAGTATTTGTTATTATTTAATAGAAAATAATATATCAGAAATTTTAACTCTTAGTCAATTTAAGCACACTTAGTAAGCAAAAACATTTCTTTTATAAGCCATAGAAGTCAATAATACCAAATTTATATTTAATAATTGATGACCTTGTTGTTGTTATGAATATTTATAAGCATTACTTTTATCTGTTTCCTTATTTACTCTTCTTAATAATTATCTAGATGACACATGATAACTAAACGTAGCATAGTTATTATTTTTAGATTTATAACCAATAAGAGTCAAAGAAGAAAGAGCGAATACCTATTCATTGCTAGATAGAATCTTTGTTTATATTTCCTCTATATTACAAAACTAAGTTTGAGACCTTTTCGTTTTAATCTTTGATTTACAGTTGGAGGCAAATCAGCCTTTAAAAAAATCTATCTTAAATTGGTTGCAAGGTCATAAAATGCAACTTGAAGTTGATATTTTGGGACAGATGTTGAGTTATCCATAATCACTTAAGACATACTTTACTGTCCCAAAGACAATGTCCTTTGTGTACTTTTGAAAAGAGATAAAGAAAATAAAAACCAGAGAAAAGAGAGGAACCTATTTCTGTCCCCACGATCAGGCTGTCCGTGCTATCTGACTCATCTGGGGTCATGTCACGGCATTCAGGGAACCCCAAACTGAGCTCACACTGCTACGTAGATGGCCACCCCGAAGTCAAGGTGGCGCCATGCGTGCAGCGCCCCTAGCTGTGGTTATGGTGCATGAGCACCTCTCCCGCACTGAGGTCAGGCCCTGAAGCGCCGCGTGATTAACAGCTGCTTTGTTGTACTTGAGCAGTCTGCCCTCTAGTGCAGAGATAGAGGGATGCGGCTCTGCCCTGTCTCCCCGGAGTTCGAACTGCCCATGGGGAAGCTTCGCTCTATTTTCTGCCATGAGCAGTGCAGGCACCCCGGCTAGTCTGCGAACATCTGGTGCTTATGTCCAGAGCACGTGTCCTTGTTCCTGGTACAAAGCGGCTCCAATTTCCTTCAACCCATCAGGAAAGGAGGAACAGGAGTTATAAACAACAGCTAGACCTGGCTCAAAAGTTTACCTCAAAGAACTCTGCATCCAAAGACATGTAATTGGCACAAGGAAGGCATACAGGGTTTGGGAAGTCGGGAGACAGCACAGAGCAACTATAGATCGCACACTATTTTAGATAGGAAGATCGGCTTCAGGCCAAAATTATCACAATCAAATAAAATGGAGGGAGGAAGCAAGTCAACTGTAGAAACGATCCCAAGAAGCTTCAAAAAAGTCTACAGCAAGCTCCACAGGCGCTCCTAGGGTCCAGGAAGTTCATGGCAGACAGCTGAGAAGGGCTGAAGCAATGCCCTTCCAGGGGACTCGGGCCTCCCATCAGCTGGAAAAAATGCAGAGCCTACATGCTTTCTTTCCCCTTTCTCACAAGGTGATTTGAATTTTCAAACAGATTTACACTTCATTGAGAGAACAGGAACACGATAAAGATTGGGATTTTCTCAGGGGAGAGAAGAGGGGGAAAAGGTAAACCAGTGGCCTCCTCATTTGGAGTCCACGGAGTTCAATAGGCCCCAAGGATGGATGCCCAGTTACCACTTGAGAGACCACTTGGACCTGCATGGCTTCCAACATGTTCCCAGCCACCCAAAGGGTGGGGGTAGACCTCAAGGCAGACTGAGATTTTGTCTGTCTGTTTTGAGAGAAAGAGAGACAGAGAGAAAAGAGAGAAGGAGAGAGAGAGAGAGAGACCCCAAAAGAGCGGTTTGGAGGATCTCCTTTTACCTGAAGGACTCAAAAATCTGTGTGATTTAAGGAGATCACTTTCCTCAAGCATCACCCCAAAGATGGGTCTTCACCAAGATGGTTCAGGACTGGGTGTCCCATGCTGACTGCAGGAGAAACTTTCCTACAGACCCTTCAGGGCCATGTCCGTATGCATCACCCAGGGGAAGAAAGTTTATTTCCTTCTTACCCAGGATGGGGAATAGAGGCTAGTAAATGTCTCTCAATCCTTCTCATTTCTGATAGGAGGGAGCGAGGTCCTCTTGTTTTCAAAGCTTTAATGTACAAGCGCTCATTTTCTAGGGACATGGGAGTCTCTAAATGCTGGAAAAGAAAAAAAAAACTATAAGGCTGGAGCAGTGTGTAGACAGAAATAGAGAAAAGATATAAACTATGATTCAGAAGGCAAAGTATTGGGAGTGAACATGAAAAAATGAAAACCATTTGGCAGCACTTAAAGTCATAATCCCAAAACCTTTTTTTACCTATTGTCACTGATTCATCAAGAGAAAATGTTACCTGGCTGAGTCTGAGAAGGTTCCTGAAGCTAAAATAAGGACCCTATCCCACTCCTTTATAGATGAAGATTGTGGGTTTTCTGACTCATCACAGAAAGAGAATTTTCAACATGTGTCAGTCAGTAACAGGAATGCAAAGTGTTTATTAGGCAAATACTTTCGGATCCATTCGAGAGTTGAGTGTGAATGATCAATGAGATGTACTGTGTTCTGGAACAGAGAACATTTATGCTTCTCTTGAAGGAGTGGAAACCCCAGGGGCAAGCAGCTCAGCCCCAAAAAGAATACCAGCCCCTTCTCCAGGTATGGGCACGGTTTTGTTTTCTTGGTTTGGTATTTAACACCTTCTTTGGATTCTCTCAACCTGTTTATCTCCGGATCAGGCGCCTGCTCTTTATGTTCTCAGTTAAACCAATTTATAGATTTTCAATATTAGGTGTGATAGGTCTAATAGGTAAAGATCTTAAATTTGACGAAAAAATCGATATAAATTGCCTTGCATAATTTTTGCTGGGTCCTAGAAGTTGCAATCTTCTCAAAAGTGTAAATTTTAGTCATACTTTCATGTTTACTTTTCATCTATCTTTTCCTTCTCCTATCCTACCCAAACCCATCAAGATTAAATATTTGATGGTCATGTGAATTATATTTGTGCGAGCTTCCTGTCTATTTTGTAGATTACAGTAAAATATGCTTTCTCCTACCTTGTCTCCCATCTGTTAAAACCTGGTTTTGCAAAATGTTCTATGAAAGTAATGGAAGTTCCCAACATCACCTAGAACTGGAGCACAAAAGGATTTATCCTTAATATCTGCTGGTGTATGGGTGATAAAATGATACTTTAAGGTATTTTGTTCATAGACTTTGCAATCCAGAGTATAAGCAGACATTCTTTGGTTGAATGCATTCTAATAGGGTCTTTGAAACTTTAGCAAATTAAGTATTAAAGATTGCCTTATCTTTGAAATGTTTTGTAAACAGATGAAAGAAGACATATAACTTGGTATTAAGTGTTGTTGTTTGTATTACAGAACTGGAATATTTGCTTATAGGTTTTGATCCAGAGTAAGCAAAATCTAGGAATAAGGAAGCACAAATTTAAGAAAAGAAAGTGCAGGTCTGGTCTCCATAGGAAGACCTTGTGGAAAGAAAGAAAGTAAAAGAAAGAAAGAAAGAAAAAGAAAGAAAGAAAGAAAGAAAGAAAGAAAGAAAGAAAGAAAGAAAGAAAGAAAAGAAAGAAAGGAAGGAGAGACTAAAGGTGGAGGGTTTCCTGGTATGTAGCTATAATGCATTGAGGCTTCCAATCAGTAATGTTGGTGGCTTCTCAGCTTTATGGATTCTTGGAAGACAGTGGTGCCATAGGTGCTTGTGTAAGTAGCAAGTACAGCAGAGTGGTGGATATCAATGAGGACATCTTGGCTAAGTTTTGATTGGAAGCACAGGCATTGGGTCCTGGGCAGTAGAGACCACTTATTTTTCCAAAACTCTTATGCTGTATAAGTTTTAATGAGTAGGGAAGCTTATTTTATATGTCAATATGGAATAGGCAACTATAGAGCCATGGCACATGGGGTCTCATTCCAGAAAATAACATGATTCCATTAATACACATTAAAAATAAGGATTAGCATAAGAATAAGTAATTTAATTTTCTAATGATAGCTACAATAGTGCCTGAGAAATAAGAACAGCTTGAAAGAACATTGCTGCATCATATTGTAGAGAACATTTTATATACATATATATATGTACACACATATGTATATACACTTAATGTAGGTAGAAAAATCCATGTGTTTTAAGTTACTTTTTTAAAGTGAAGAAAATATACTGATATTTTATCATTAACATTAATAGTATCAATTTTAGTCTGATTAATTTTGACCTATGTGTGACATTGGAAACTATAATAACCACACTTATTTAACAAATGAAAGATATATTTAAAAATCTTCATTTTGTGGTTACATAAAGTAAGGTGCTTATGAAAATATTATGAAATATATATAGTCATTTGAGAATATATTCAAAAGTGTATTGTAATGTTTCTGATTTTCACGATAAATAAGTTATGGTGATATATTAAAATCATACTGTAAAAATGGTGCAAAAAGCATTATATGTACAAAGTATATTATAAGGCATCAATAAAATTTGTCAGAAAACGTTCCAATGAATTTGACAAACTATGGTCGTACTTTCGTTTGATGACTCCTGACACCCGTGCCCCACACCTTCCTCTCTGCACAACTTCCTGAGGAGAAAATATTAGGTGGCTATGCAGTCAGAGGCTCTCCATGGATTACGTGTTCTCTCATCCACCTGGCAATAAAGGGTGTGCATCTGCCACAGCAATGGATCCGACAGTGGAAATGACATTAAGAGACTGAATATGGGGGGATCTAGAAGGTATAAGTAAGTTACATCAGCAAATAGCTCAGACTCCCTCAATATCAATTCCTATTACATTATTTTTTATCTCAAAATCCATGCTTATTTACACTGCACGCTTTTGTTTAATTGGGAGGGGAAGAAAATTCTTGAGCCGTACCTACAAATAACTATGAATCACATGCTGAAGCCATCTGAAAGCAGATTGATGCACTGTTTCATACTCTCAGAGTGTATTGTGAAGGACATGTTAAAGAAATCTTCCAGGGAGCTGAATCTGAGTAATGAATTTGGTATCTATTATGCATGAAGTGATAGGTGGTCAGGAATACAGATTTACAGTTACTATTTTATTTTCATTTCAGTAGAGAAAATTAATCAATAACAGTAACACTGTTTCCCAAAGACAAGGAAGTTCAGAGTCAGAGCCTTCACGAATGAAGATTTGGTTTGTATCACCAGGTCAAGAACTCAAGAAACCTAAAGCGTAATATCTGGTCGAAACAGAGAATATGTACAATGGAATGTAGTAGAAAAAACAACAAATGTCTACTGTGTGTGACATTGGAAACTGTATGATAACCACACTTATTTAACAAATGAAATACGTATTTAATAATCTTCATTTTGTGGTTACATAAAGTAAGGGGCTTATAAAAATATTATCAAATATATATAGTTATTGAGAATATATTCAAAAGTGTATTGTAATGTTTCTGGTTTTTCATGATAAATAAGTCATGGTGATACATTAAAATCATACTGTAAAAATGACGGTGCAAAAATAGTTATGTATACAAAGTATAGATAGAGGTAATGAAGTAGAGGGAATGAAGCCATAGCTCACAGATGGGCAGAAAATTCACTGAGGTGTCTGCTGGTAGGGCTTACATGAAATCAAAGACAGGCAATGGTAGGGAAGCCATCTAGAAAGATTGTTAGTATTTTGAAACTCACAGAAAGAACACACTGAACAGAGTCAGGAGTTATTAGTGATGGAGAGAACTTTGGAAGCAGCGCTGAGCCGTGGAGCAGCTGGCAAGGCACCCAGTGTCGGAGAAAGCGCTCCCTTGGGCTCTAGAGAATCTGCACACATTGCAAGAATGTGGGCGAGGAAAATAGGGAGGAATTGGGACAGAAACCTTTCATCGTGTGTTCCTTCACTGTCTTCCACTGACAAACATTAGCATTTGTGTCACCCAGAGAAAGAGAAACGTGAATAGCCAGTGTAGATTATCGGACAGCAAACAACAGATGAATTTGTGGCTGAGAGAAGACACATGAGAAAGGAGAAGTTAAACTTGCGCACTCTGATGCTGTGTGTTAGAGAAGAGGGTGACCGCTAAGCTTGTCAGAACGACCCAGAGCGACTCTCTCTCTTTTATGAGGAGTCTGATAGCATTCCTGTAGTTGACTTGAAGCATAGACTTTGACTCTAAGAACTGCTGTGTATTTTAGCCACTGAGCATAGCTTAGGAAGTGTCCTACAAATGTAATAAAATATTGCAAAATAAAAATATAGGTCATTTCTTCAACTACTTTTGATCTAACTTATCAGCTATTCTTTACAGATATTCACATCTATATTTTTATGAGAAGCCTAATTTATCCAAAACTGTGGTAGCTAGGATTTCACATGAAGAAGGGTGCTGATCAAGATTGAATTTAAAATGAAGAAATCATATAATTCTAAATTTAAGCAAATTATACACAGATTAATTTGATGTCTTTAAAATTGTCTAAAAAATGTTTCTCAGAGTAATATTGCATATTAATCTACTTATGTAGTTATACATTTCAGATTGTATATTATATAGAATATATAAATCAACTAATGAATGATTAAAAATTTGTTGGAATATTTTTTAAGTCTGTTTTATCATTTAAAAGGAAACCATGATCGACACAATTCTCCTAGAAAAAGAATTGTGTAAATGACATTTTCATAGATGTATAAAACCTCTGTTTTATACATCTGTCCAAACCTTAGCACACACAAAATAACAATTTATTTTAGACCATACTACTCTCTTGACACTGGTAAAGAGGAAAGCATATAACTCCTGTTGTTGTTAAATTCAGTGCAGCTAACTTAAAGAGCTTTACAATCCTCTGTGCTGTACTAACAAATGCCTTTCAAGGTTATTGCCAACTTTTTTCATCTTCCTTTTGAAATCTGCTATGAAAGATGCACTCTATAATCCAATCATTTGTCTGTATTTCCTAACCACAGAAGTATCATATTCTGTAATGAAACTGAAAATTTAAGGAAACTAAAATTTACAAATGTATAAAGTTGTTGTTGGCAATATATTTCTAATTTATACTATAGTTAGTACAAAGATAAGTTCATTGATCCAGATCCTAATTCAAAGTGATATATTTATATTTACACAGATCCTACTTCAAAGATCTACAGTATACAGAATTTTGAACTTATGATTATAGAAGATGCTATGCATTCTAAGAAATGGAAACCTTTCCACATGATATTTCACTTACTGATTTGTTACTACGTGCTATAATAATTTTCATAATTTAAAAGATATAGGGCAAATTTAGAATATTGCACATCTAAAGAAATAATATAAAAGTAAATTACAATAAAGTAAAAAGAAAACCCATGAATTGGGAAAAAACTTTAACCAACTGCCCCTCAGATGAAGGACTTCTATCTAGAACATATAAAGAATTAAAAAATATCAAGCCCGCCCAAATTCAAAGACCCAATCCAAAAATGGACATCAGAGGTGAACACACACTTCTCTAATGAAGAGATATTAATGGCGAATAAATATATGAAAAAATGTTCAAAGTCATTGGTC
>NW_004955448.1:13142364-13145095 GCF_000276665.1 Chinchilla lanigera | reverse complement strand
TATCTCTACTGCTTTTTTGAAGAATTATTTTCTTATTCCCTATAATGGTTTGAGCAATATTTCATTCTTACATCTGGAAATCTGAGCAATGTAGTTGAGGATAGCAACATGCAATGTACCAAGCATTGTTGATTCATATTGTTTTGTCTTGAGTCTGTATCACTTTGAATGCTCTTGCTTTGATTTGTTTATGTTTGTGATACTGGTATGTTGCTACTGTTCTATTTCTTTGTTTCTCTTTTACTACTCTCTTTACAATAAAATAAAAAACATAAAAAAAGGAAAGCAAATCACTGGCTGCAATTTATAAAATAATATTTACAATGTATATCTTCTTGTATACAATTTATAACACCTCCCTAAAGAGATAATATTTAGGTGATAAATACATAATCCTATCATATTTGAAATATCACTGACATATTACTGAAAATATTACACTAAAGTGTTTATAATCAGTTAAAAATTATCACTGAATCTTCAATGATTCATAAAAAGTTATCTGGGTGGCCCTGATGCTAGCTTTTCTATTTTAATTTTTTTCAGAAATGCTGTCTTCATAAAGAAAATGTTTTTAAATTTTACTTAACTTATTAAATTTTAGTGATATAGTTCATAGCATTGATAAGATCTTATCAATGATGTATGATGTTATATTATTTATAATTTTTTCAAGTATTCTAAGTTATCCATTAACAATCTATTTGAAGAAGTTTTGCAAAGTCTTTTTGCTTCTTGGAGTAATCTCTGCAGCAACAAATTCAAAACTTGGTATTCTTTCAAACCACAAAGTACTTTTGTAAGATAAACCTTATAGTTTAAACTGTTTTCTTTAAGTGAGCATAATTACTACTCCCTTGAGACAGCAGCACATCAAAATACCCACGCTATTTTTTTTTCCCCTGTACCGGGAATTGAACTCACAACCTTGCACTTGCCAGGTAGGCGCTGTGCGGCTGAGCTAAATCCCCAGCCCTTACCCACGCTATTGTGACAAGGTTTAGTTGGAGAAGCCATTACTGTTGGTTACAGTTTGATTTTCTTAGTAAGTTTACATTTCAGAGTCACAGAGGCACGGTTAAGTGTCATCCATGTTTTCAGCCTCTCGCAGCTTAGTGCACACATTTGACTGAGTTCTGATAAATAAGTCTTGAAAAATCATTTAAAAGAAAATTAGATGCTTGCTCATTAATTAATGAGAAAAAAATAGAAACCTGAAGAATTTTTTCTCTCAAGTCTGCCATTCATAACCTTGACTTTGACGTTTTAAGTTCAGGCACTCATCTTATGTTTATGCGGATCATAACAACAAAATCACGTGGTAAGGTGCAGAGAGGAAAAATGGAATAGCATAGCTATATTTTCTGGCATTATATTGAGCTATAGCCTATAAATCTGACCTTAGGAGCCATCAATGTTTTTATATCCATGTTGATCTATTTTCCTGTTATTGGTAACTGAAGCAAATTTTAATGTAATCAGAACTGATGTCTGTAGAAAATATGTTTTTCTAAAATTAATTTAATATTGTCCTTCAAAGTATTTGAACTGAATTGCAGTCTGTGGAAATGCTATCAATTTGAGTTTACACACACTATTGCCAAAATATGCTTTTATCATAATAATATTTTGCTATGTTTTGACACATAATTTGATCGAATATGAAAGTGAATTTTCAAATATATATTAACAGTAATTGCTGTCATACCTTTGATTCATCTGCACAATTACTTCTCATACTAGAAAAATAAACACGTAAATTATGCTTTACTTCATAGAATACATTATTTCTAAGATGATATGTTGCATATAATAATTTCTCATATAATATATAATGTATATATATTCTTAGAAATGGTATATTATATATATAATGGTCAATAATTTTTAGGAGATTTTGGAATTTCTGATGCTCTGTAATTTTCTCTCTTACTCATATATATATATATATATATATATATATATATATCACTTAAATTTGTTTAACCATTAGTTATTTTTAGGTTTGTTTTTATCAGAAATTATACTTAAAGATAGTCATTCACTTTTGTGTTTTCAGTACATATAGAGAATATATAGGGAAATGACTATCTATAAAGTTTCCAATTTTGTGGCTAGAAAAAAATTACACTAACATTTTGTACTCAAAACAATGATTTTCAAATTCAACTTGCATTATTTTACATTATTTTACAAAACTCACACCCCTTCTTGTAATTCAGAAGTTTTATATTTTATTTTATATGTTAAAAATACATTATATATAAACTATTTCACACCATCAAGTGCTCTAATGAGTAAAAATGAGAATATCCTGCTGTGCTCTTCATAAGACCAACATATGTAGCTTAAAATGGTAAGCTCATTCTGAAATTTACTTTTGTGGTCAATATTTCTTTTTAAAACTTCAAATCCATTTAATTCTAAGGCTACAAGTTAAGAAATCAAAAGGCAACATTTTCTAATAATCATCGTTTTTTAAAATTAGTTTTTTCAAAATGAAATTACTTCTTAAATTAATTATGAAAAAAGCTACAGACTGAGAAACAATAGAAGTAAAATTTTAAATGTGACAATCTATCATATAATTTGTTTGAGAATGAAACAAATTTTTTAATTAACTCTTGTCATTGTGTTCACCATAGTCAGAAGAAAAGTCCACTATATTTTCATGATAATACATAAAAATTTTGAACAATATCAGAGTAAGTAAATTCTTTTTTTTTTTTTT
>NW_004955448.1:13128206-13142264 GCF_000276665.1 Chinchilla lanigera | reverse complement strand
TTTTTTTGGTTTTTCTCCGGTACCGGGAACTGAACTCACGACCTTGCGCTTGCCAGGCAGGCGCTTTGCCGCTGAGCTAAATCCCCAGCCCCTAGAGTAAGTAAATTCTTGTTAGAAATTTTGACAAGTAATGTAATACAATTCTTAAAACAAGATAAAATTAATTTAAATAAACCCATTGAATCCAATATTAACAAAAAAATATGTTAAGGTGAAAAAGAATGACAGAGGATATGAATCATTGATTATTTGAAGAATTAAAATTTCTGAAAATAAAATATAATTTCACTTTAATGCCTAGAAAAGTTTACCTAGTGCTCACTGAAATTTAAAAATAAAAATACACGGATATCAAGCTAACACTGATATCAAGTTAATCATGTAATTATTATATACTGCAACTGACATGCCAGAGAATGTCACAGCCAATTAATAGATACTAAGAGCTTTTGGAGATGGAGGAAAGCATTCAATGGATTTTAAATAAGACTGACATCAGACTTCTCAGCAGCAGCAATTGATATTAAGATACTTGTGGGGTAATGCTGCTGTATTTCTGAAAGTATATTAGGTATTTTTTCCTTTGCAATTTGATTTACTAACTGTGAAGAAAAAACCACATGTCATTTTTTTCCAGTCGGTGTAAGGTATTCCATCACTAGAATAATGTGACATGTCCAGATAACAATCAAATGATTCAGAAAATGGTAAAGTGCTGGATGCATGAGATGTCTTCTAAAAAAAGTAAAATACAATTAAGAGCTTTTCTTGTGTATCTTAATATTAGAAATGTTGTCAGTAGATCTTGATAGATAAACTAAACATTTGAAAAAATATTCTTCAACATTCAACAAAAATAAGATAAATCACTTTTAAGAAAGACAAACAAAATGTAAGCATATGATTTTAAATGGCACTAATTTTATTATTTTGTGTTCATAGTGAAATATTGCTAAAAGGAAGATGGCTGCAGAAGAAAAGGAAGTGAGGTGAAACTTTAAAGAATGATAGAGTCAGAGACTTTTTTAAATGTTGTAGAATAAAATTAATAGCTACTGCTATATAAACATATTGTATCATAGTATACCACATTAAATCTCAGAAGAAATATTTTGCTTAAAAATTTTAAAACTCAATATTTTCAGAGAGTGCTCATACAAACCAGGTAGACCATGACAGGGTTGCCTTGTCTTGTCTTGGTTTGTTTTATTATTATAATTTAAAGTTTATAGGGCCATTTGTTATAATTTGGTCGATGTGTAGCCAACATATTGACATAGATTTTCAAAATAAAATAAAAAACAAGGGCACCAATACATGAAATGACATTTCACAGAAAAAAAAACTGCTTGAAATAAGAATAAAGTGGGATTATTTTATAATGATATGTCATTACTTTCTATTCCTTTAATTCACATCTATTGTCATTAATAATGATATTGCTATTTTACTGTTCTGAGTTAAAAGAATGACAGAAACAATACCTCCATACACCGTGAGAAGTGTGAACTCGATGGCACTTGTGTGCTCCCTTCCCAGGGTCCGTGGCCTATAAAGAAAGAATAATTTGAACTCTCCACATAGAGACAGCATTGTATCTTGGACTAGGAAGCGGTAGGACCAGTAATTCTAGGTGCACCCTAGCGGTGGTGGGCTTTTTAAATATATACTGGTAGCTTTTCTAAGGATTATACATTTTTAGCTGGACCTGAGGAGAAAATTCTATCTCAGTTAATAAGTTTTATGTGACATTTTAAATATTTATCTCCTTTCCCTTAAGCAAAAGTACAGGTGTTGAGTAGCGTGGCGAGTCTTCATTATAAAAACTATTTTCTAGTAGTGTGCCAGCGCCTTGCCTCATATTTCCTGTCCTCAAATTTATCACATTTATAGCATTAAATACTTTTGTGTTCCCGTTTTTAGAACACAATATGATTTATGTTGTACAGAAAAATATAGATTGTTACTCCTGTAAGTATTTTACTGTCACTGTTATTACACGCTATTCCTAATTTCTCTGCTGACCTAGTAGTATTTTAAACTCAATGTATAAGATGTTGCAGAGAGGGTCTGAGGATTTAGCTCAGCAGCACAGCGCCTACCTGGTAAATGCAAGGTTGTGAGTTTGATTCCCGGTACCAGAAAAAAAAAACAAAAACAAAAACAAACGAACAAACAAAAAATGTGGCAAAGAATAATTTAATTTAGAAAGGAAAAACACACTTTAATTTTTCAGCTCTTAAAAGATAGTTTTGTTTTTTGCTGTATTATTTCTGTCTTCATATGACTGATTTATGTCCAACTTAGAAATAACATCCTGAATAAAATCTAGAGATAAAATAGCATTACATCTACTTTTGCTTCCCAAGTTCCTTATATTTTCTGGATTATTTCAATAAACTCTAATTCTTCTCTTTGACTTCAAATTTACTCGTTCCAATTCATTGTCCAAATCATTACTGAATTGATGTTGATGCATACCAAATAATATAACTATTAACAATATCATAATAATTATGTTATCTGCTATACAGACACTATCTGCTGTTATATAAGTAGATACTACAGTATATAAATAGAGATTATTTATGCATATTATGTACTTGTTTATTTTTTTCTTCTAGTAAGTTTCAGAGGTATACCATAATGAAATTCATTTTTCAAAAGAAGAAATTGAAAAATATGCATAGTACATACTTTGTATGAGATTCCACATTAACAAACTCCATTATACAATATTCTTTCTTTTTAAATTATGTACATTACTGTTATTTACATTCTAGTGTTCTACACTATTAATCTTTAAGTGACTCAAGGCCATTTTTCTTTCTAGTGTATTAATTTATATTGCTAAAACATAGGCCCAGTCTACTGTCTTAACAATAAAGAAAAAAAGCAATAATCAAAATAGTTGCAACAAAAAATTCCAAGCATAATTTTCTTTTGAGGAGTATGAGGTGAGGTGTGGCCCATTTAGAAGTATCAAAGAAGTTTTGCTTTACGGTCCGGGGATGCAGCTCAGCGGCATAAGTGCTTGCCTGGCAAGTCTGAGGTTGTGAGTTTGATTCCTGGTACCAAAACAACAACAACAACAAAAAAAGAATTTTTGCTTTAAATAATTTTGAGACATTTGCTCTAGATTATTGTAAAAGATAATTTCTCATATTATTAAGTTTTGAAAATTCAAATCCTTTCAAGGTACACTTGAGGACAAATTTTATACACAAGTAACTGTTATTCATTAGTTCAGGCATGGTGATGAATAAGTCAAACAGCTGTGTGTAAGTCCAGTGACCCTCTCTACTTCCCTTTGTCTTTCCCTTTCTCACTCGCTTCCTCTCAATACAATGTTTTAAAACCAAAGTGTTTATTACCATAGCTAGGATAATGTTAATTCATGACAAATAATTTTTTGCAGCTAAGTGATATTTGTTTATATTTAAAATCTAGTGTGGCGTGCTTCAGTCTAGTTATCCAGAAAATATCCATCTCCAGATACTAAAAAATACCATCTTTCTGACATGATCAATAAAATTGATTATCATTTTCAATCATTCTCAACATGAGTAGCAGAGATGACCAGCGTGAATACAGTTTTAGCTGTAGATGACAGGGCTCTGGTCAATCATCAGTTAATGACATATACCTTAAAAACAAAGACAGAACATGAAAAATGGGTCGAGGGCATATGACTGAAAAACAAATAATAAAAGCATAATTGATATTAATGAAAAATAGAAGACAATGCTCAAAGTATAAAAACTTCTTTAGAAAAGTAAAAGCACAAAATTTCCAGATGTACAAAAAGAACTTAAAAAGTAGGAAAATGAGTCATTTAGAAAGCAAAGATCCACGTTCACAAAACATGCTCCTCACAAAATAATAATTAGAGTACCAAAAGTGCAGCACAGAACAGAATCTTGAAGGCTGCTAGAGAACAGCAATGCGTCACCTGAAAAGGAAAAGCCCTCAGAAATTCAACAGACTTTGCACCACAAACCGTAAAGGCAAGCAGAGCTCGGAATGCAGCGCGTCAAGCTCTAAAAGAAAACACCTTCCAACCCAGACTGCTGTATCCTGCATGTTATCTTTCAAATTTGATGTAGAAATAAGATATTTCCACGATAAAGAAAACCAAAAGAAATTTATGTCCATCAAACCAAGACTCCAGAAAGATTCTCAAGAGTATTCTAGAATCAGAAAATGAAGCTGAGTGTCAAAAATCTGGTACAGTGAATGTAACAAGTAGGGCTAGCAATTAACTGGAAAGGGAGAGAAAGCAAAACAACAGGAAAACAATGCAATGGCAGGCATAAATCAACACCTTCCATCATAGTATCAATATAAATGGGCTCAAGTCACCAAGCAAAAGTTGCAAATTAGCAGAATGGATTAAGAAAGAAAATCCAAAGGTGTACTGTACACAAGAAATACATTTCTCACAAAAAGAAAACCATGGACTAAAACCCCAAAAATGCAAAGCAATATATTCTATGCAATGGGATCTCTGAAAACAAGGAAGAGTAGTAAGCCTATTTTTAGACAAAGAAAACTTCAATATAAAGTTGATCAAAAGAGACAAAGAAGGACATTTTATATTGGTTAATATATCTATTCAAATGGAAATTATTACAAGCACATATACACCAAACCTCAAAAAATACTAATAGAAGTGAATGATCTGATAAACAGAAGTAACATAAATATGGTTATAGTGTAGAGCCTCAATATTCCGTTGCCACAGATTAGCTAAATAAAAAATCAACAAGGAAATATCAGAGTGGAATCAAACTTTTGAACAAATGGACTCAAGAGATGAGGAAAGTGTTCCACCCAGCAGCCACAGAATACATACACTTCTCAGCAGCACGTGGTACGTTCTCCAAAATAGACCATGTACGAGCAAATAAAGCATGCCTAAGTAGATGCAAAAGTTCTAAATTTCAAACCACCATTGCAAATGATACTATGGTAAATATGCACATGTATAAAAGTTGAACACTCTCTTCAATAATCAATATGTCATAGAGGACATGAAGAAAGAAATAAGACAGTACCTAGACTTAAATGATATTGTTGGTATAACATGCCAGAACTGATGGGACAGAATGAAAGCACACCTGGAAGGGAAGTTCATAGTTTCCCATAGAAAAAAAGAGAGGCCCAAATGAATACCCTACTGATGGATCTCAAGGTCAAAAAAAAAGAATAATTGCAATCTAGAGTTTGAACTGAAGAAAATTTTAAGGATCAGAAAAGAAATGAATGGAATGGAGACTAAATGAGGCTTTAAAAAATTAAAGTGAATCAATGAATAAAAGAACTGCTTCATTATAAAATAAACAAAATAATAAAACATTTAGCTAATCCATTCCAAAACAAAGAAAGATGCAGAACAATGCAATTAGAAATGAAATCACAGAAAAGCCAAATCCAGATAATTATTAGCAACTGCTTCACAATACATACATGCCAAAAATTGGGTAATTCAAACAACGGAGAGATTCCTCCATGCATATGAAATATCAAAACTGAGACAAGAAAGACTTTAAAAATCTTGAAAACTCGATAATAGGCAATGAAATTAAACACTAAGAAAAGCATTACCAACTAAGAAAAGTGCAGGCTCTGATGGCTTCACAGTTAAGTTTGACAAGAACTTTAGCAAAGATCTAATGTCAACACATATGCAAATAAGGAGCAAAATGGAAGACAGATAAACAGGAAGTGAGGAGAGTGAAGACGGTTCCTTAAATTACCTATTCTATTACGAAAATATTTTAGAGACCGAGTGTGCTGGGGCATGCCTGCAATCCCGGCACTCTGGAGGCTGAGGAAGGAGGCTACCTGTGAATTCCAGGCCAAGTCTAGAGTACGTAGTTCAAGGCCGACCTAGACTATAGAGTGAGATCATTTCTAAAAAATTTTAAACTATATGTGTTAATTTGTTTCATTTATACTACTTTTTCTTAGTTCAGTAAAAATAAAGTTTTATGCTACTATCATTTGCTTCTTTGTAAGAGAATGTTTTTGTTGATATCTTTGAAGATAAAAATACACAGCCTATTATCCATAATAATGCTTTCAATTTGCAGTGAACCTATTATTTTTTAGTAAAAAAAAATTTACAGTTTTAAATAATTTTAAAAAATAATAAATGCATAGCCCAAAAATCAACTTTAAAATTTTCAGCAAGCGTAATTATCCAAATTTGTTTCTGTTTTCCCTTTTATTATATATTGGAAGGTAACAGAGTCTTAAACATAGTGAAAACTAATACAATTAGTTGTAAGAGGAAAATGAATATGTATTTTTTCTTAATATATTTTTGCCTTTATCCTATTTTCTTAAATCTTTAAATGTATATTTTATCGGGTTTCTTAAGTTAACATAATGGTGTTTTTCAAACTTTTATCTTTCATGAAATTTAACTTTATAAATTAGGAACATTTTGTAAATACTCAATAATGGTTTAATATGAGAGGCTTCCAAGAATTTACATTTAAATGTGGAAGCTTTTTAATTACTTGGTGGTGTATGTATTAATGTTCATACAAATATATTGTTAAGCTGTTAGTGGTAACTTGGAACAATATTATCATTTTTCCTTCTCCTTTTTGGTCAGATATATAGATATAACTGATTGTAAGAAATGTTTCAAGTGGATTATTTTTAAAGGACTATTTTAGTTATAGTGTAATGAGTGTCTATTAGTGCATAGCACCTTATGTCAAATTATGCCTGTACACTTTATCTTAAATATAGTATTAGGAAAAACCAGAACTCTAT
The DNA here is from genome assembly GCF_000276665.1 of Chinchilla lanigera. Taxonomy (NCBI): domain Eukaryota; kingdom Metazoa; phylum Chordata; class Mammalia; order Rodentia; family Chinchillidae; genus Chinchilla; species Chinchilla lanigera. The sequence goes on along the minus strand of NW_004955448.1, from coordinate 13,135,475 downwards.
GATACTTGTAATTAATTCATATGAGTAACTTTTGTGCCAATTGATGTTCATGCTGAGTCAGCTAAAATTTAATTTTACTTTTATTCCCACGTTTCTAAATGTGAAAATCGAATGAAAAGGGAAAAAGTTAATCATGATAATGACAGCTGTGCATATGAAGGAGCAAGAAAAAGTACTTATTCTTGTCTAAAAGACAGACTAAGAAGAGAGACTTAAAGATAACATATTTTTTCAAAGGTGATTGATGGTTTAAGACAAAAAAGTTTTGTCTTGTGTAGTTATGAAAAGTTAAACAAATTCCAGGAGACAACCATGTGTAAGACTCACAATTTTATAACTGAAGGACTTCAAACACTAAAACTGAGAGGTCAGGTGTTCAAAATACGTATTCAATGAATTTGTCTTTGCAGTTATTTCTGTGTGCTTTTTTTGGACAGTTCTCGCTACGTTGCCCATGTTGCCATTTACGTCCTGAGGCACTCATGAGTGGGACCGTTAGAAGAAACCCGGGCCGTGGGCACGCGGCGTCTCACTTGCTCTTCACAGGTGTCCAGGAAAGGGGACTCCCTGGGCCGTGACCTGGGCGTCTCTCCCCGCCCCGTTTCTCACTTCTCTCTGCTCCCTGGCCGCCAAAACGTGGACAGCTTCATTCCGTGCCGGCCTTCAACCACGGAGCCAGGCATGCAAGGACCGAGCCTTCTACAACACGAGCCCAAATAAGCCTATGTCCTTTCCATTGCAGGCGTCCAGGATTCTGCCCCAGAAACAAAGAAAGTGACTAAGACCCTCACAGCGCCCTCAAGCTCCCGGTCCAAGCCATTTTCCACCTCGCCCAGCTGAGCAGCTGGCACTACGGGAGCGCGCCACTGCATCCAGCTAGGATACATGTTTGTATTTATTCTCTCATTTTATGTAACTCAAAATATAAAGACATATCTAATTTGCTAAAATTCTAAAGCTTTTTAAATCTCTCATCTGTTTTTTGCTACAGCAGTTTAGTATGAGCTAGTCTGATGCATTCCAATAATAATAGAGAAGAGTATAAACATGATCTGATTGAACACGACTGGGATCATGTTGAATCCGGACATCACTTTTGGAAGTCTGACTATTTACATAATATTTATGATGCATAATGTAACAAATATTTGCATTTTATATGTCCGCTTTAATCTGCTTTGTCAGGGTGCTAAAATTTTCATTATGAAGTTCTAGTTATAGTATAATGAGTGTCTATTAGTGCATAGCACCTTATGTCAAATTATGCCTGTACACTTTATCTTAAATATAGTATTAGGAAAAACCAGAACTCTATGACACTTGTAATTAATTCATATGAGTAACTTTCTTGTTTAGTTAAATTCTACAGTATTCAAAAGAAATTAAAAGAACAACACTATGTATTATCAGTTTTCACTGAAAACTTCAGTTCAGCAGTAAGACTGACCTGATCAGGAAACAATGACTTGCCAGAAATATCTGAGAAACACAATAGATTTTTCTTTCGGGGGAAGAAAATATTATAGTTAGACTCATGCTGGCGGGAGGAGTCTCAAAATATACTAGCTTTTTCAGATGAAAATGCTGATGGGAGAAAATGTAGGTGGATTCTTACCACGATCTAGCATGGTCCCTTTTCACAGAAGTTCTAGATTAAGGTAAGCTAATTAGAAACCACTCCAGTTACTCAGTTGATTAATAAAGGAATGGGTGAAAAATCTTCAGAGGTAAGTAATGGCATTTGTAACCTTAGAACATTTTTATCTGCACTGTCAAGTTGTATATTCTAATCTTCAGGGATATACAAAGACAAACTCTAGGAGCAATAGTTAACTAAAAATAAACAAAAGAACATTAATAATTCATATATTTGTATGAATAAAGGTTTTAAAATAGTTTTGGCCTATATAATCAAAAAATCAAAAGAAAGTGCATGTATTCATTTCATTGTAAATGAAACATTTACATAAATAATCAAAGTATTTCTTTTAGAAATACAAAATGAAATAAATATAATTAAGAGCAGTTGAGAAATTTATTAGAGGATTAATAAACAGAAGGCTATCAGAGCAGAGTGCAGCATAGATAACCAAAAAAGAACACAGTTGAAGGGAAGCATATTTTCACCAAATAATAGAAGTTTATGACAGAAGGAATTTAGGTGCGTTTCAGAGGCATATGACACTTTGGAGCATGGTATAAAATATTGTGGGGTAGGACAAATACTTCCTTTCTACTCTTCACCATTATTACTCAGAATTCATCTCTAATACAAATGAGAGGTAAATATCACACAAACACAGTTATGTCTTTGTATAGCAAAGGAACACCTCAGGAAGGTAAGAAAATCTCAAAGAGGTGTCTGTGCGGTGAGAATTAAATGTCATCCTTTGCTGAAAAACTAGAAAGAAGGATGTGCAAAAAGGTGGTTGTGCAAAGGTGAGCAAAGAAGTGTGTCAACAAGAGCGAAGTATTCTGCTCCTATCTAGGCCAGTGCCTTCTTCACTGATACAAGTTCACTGATTTCATCATCTTTCCCTTCCCGGCATGAGAGAAAATGGCCTTATGATTGAAGACATCCTTTAGAAATATGAATTTCTCTCATAAAGCATTAACTGGGACCTGTATACTGAGCTACATCTCTATCCACGTTTTTTTATTGCAGTATACCATCTTTCTAAATAGTTCAAACTAGCCTCAAACTTGTCATCCTTCCTCTCTCTCCTGTCTCAGCCTTTCAAGCTCCTGGATTATAAACGTGCCACTGTGTCTGGCAATATTCTTTTTTCAGTTTATTAGTACATGTGTATAGCCCATAATGCTTGCATTCCTTGTGTGGAATTGGTACATGTCCTTACACATCTTCATGCCTTTTTCTGTCCTTTTCCCTCCCCTCCCTCCCACCTCCACCCATCTCTCGGCTCCCTTCCGGTTTATTAATACACGTTTGCAGTACTTCTGTCCGCTGTTCTCAGGTGCTGAACTCGGTTGTTGTACCAGAAACTGAAAAGACTGCGTGTAGATGCCGAACTTAAAATGCTTCTCAGGGTTGGTCATCTTTAGCAGTCAGGCAGACTGAGTCAGCCCCTCTGATGCCCAAAATAGAGACTTTACACTCTCTAACATTGTTAGAGATTATCAGGATTATCATTGGATGTCAATTCTTTACACAAGAAAAATTTCAAAGGTTGAATATATATTTCTTTTACACATACTTCTTCATTCAGCTTTCCTTAATATATTAAGTAAAATCAAGAACAGATGAGAGATTGTAGTTATTACAATAAGTCAGCCCAAATTCAAAGGAAGAAATCCTGTTTTAAAAATGATTATGAATTGTTCTGGCGGAGGTGTTTTGAAACAAATACATGGTATCTCTCAATATTTCCTTTAAGATCAAAGATAAAATTCAAGGCATACATGCATTGATAATGTAGTGAAAGTTCATACGGATTTCAAAATCCACTTCAGAGCTTTCTCATGGGTTCCTCATCTCTCTCGGCTTCTCGATGTATGTCTACGTTCTCCTGATTGTAAATGCTCCCAAAAGAGCCTTCTGCATTCTCCAACATTGGCTGATCCTTCTCATTTACTAAACTTTGGATAATTCCTAATTTCTCTCGTCATAAATTATATATCCACATGGACTTCTTAATGAGGTGTCACTCAGGGATGGGATATCCTGTCGTTGTGAGACTTTGGAAACCACGGTTGCCACATACAGACTCTTGTCTTTATCGGAAGGAAGTTATATCATGTTATTTTCTACCCCATGTAAAAACAGGACTTCATCAAAAAGTTTGGTCCTGTTTGCCATATTGCCTTCATGTGTATTTCTTCTGAGTCGCAATCATTAGTTGAACTTGTTTTCTATGCCTCTTAATGCTCCACTGAAAAGCATTACTAGACCAAAGACAATCTAGAATGTATGGAAAAATGTTACTTTTAAAATGTCTCTTAAATCTCACTGTTTTTGTTTTGTTTTGCTTTTCTTTTGAGAAGTGATTATAAATGATACAAACAGTGAGAATTAGAGCTTTGGTGAGTCAGATCGTGACCTCACTGATGAGAATGCTATGTTACTGGAGAGAACAATTATGCATTTTCAGTTGCTGATTTTTTTTTTTTCAGAAAGTCTTTGCAATTATCAGGACTTTGAGACATTTTGGCACTGTTCCCATAAGTGGAAAAGAAAAAGTTCAGATGAGAACAAAGCAGAAGTAAAGTACTTGATTTATTTCCAATGGGATTTCACTCATCATCAAAAATTGACAAGTAATTTCAAATTGCTATTTGTGGTAGAGAAACTTGAGTTGGTTATGAGATTTTTATCTTCTGCAACTTTTCTACATCCTAGTTTCTCATTTTGTATCATTAATGCTTGGGTGTATGCAGAACTTGGGAAATTATTAACTCTAAAAATCAACACTGATAGACTGACAGTCAAGAAAACATCTCCATGAATAGAAGTTCAAAATATTTTTATGAAACATGCTAATAAAGGTCTGTATTTCAGTATGGAAAACTTTCTTTATTGCTTTTGTTTTTTAACCATCTTGAAATCAATTTAGAGAAGGTAAGAACTTTCATTGGAATATTGGTAGAAAACATGACATTCACCAATCTAACCTTTAAATGGATGCTTTTTTAATATAAGAAATGACATTGACTCTAATTAATGATTATATTTTCTGCCATATACTTAAGAGCAAACATGTGAGTAGATGACTATGTTCAAGCTAATAGTTGTGAGATGGACTTTCATGCTGGATACAGGCATGGAGAAGACTACGAAATTTTCGTCTTCCCATGTTTGACACACTTAATTTCTAGCAAGCTGGCATGGTGGAAGAAGCATCAAAAATCCTCCTGAGTCCTGAAGTGATTCTGTAAATAAATGTTATGTGATGTATAGATGATCAAATAAGAGTACAAGTTCTTGTTTGCTACCTTTGGACATCATAATAGTTTCAGACTGCCACATGCATTTGCTTTTACTGAAGATCAAATAAATCTATAGTTTGTTTACATCATTAAAATTTGAGGTTTTTCTCATTTAAGAACAAAATTGCATACTAGTGGAAGTACTACACATGACATAATTCTTAAATATGTTCCTCTAAGATTCCATTCCCCTGGTTCTTCACATATTAACCTAAGGATGGTTGAAAAGAACACTTGCAAATTTTGTGAGACTAAAAGTATGAAATTACTTTGTGTTTCTGGCTGATCCCAGTTTAATCACTTGAATCTTAAAAGCTGGTATGAGAAAGATTCAGGAAAAGGTAAAGCAAAGGAGAAGTCAAATATTTAAACACTGAAAACTCAACCACCATTCCTAAATTTTAAAATGGAGGAAGAAGACCAAGAGGCAGGAATGAAAACAATTTTATTAAATGGAAACTATGCCTAGTGTAGAGCTAGGAACCAGCAACTTCAGTCTTGCTTTCACATCAAATTGAATTTCACACCAACTTGTTCAATGGTGCTACAAGCTAATTCTTCCCCTGTAAGGGTTGTGACACTCGCCGCGTGAAGAAAGACTCCAAGAGACGTTCTCTCATGCAAAAAGCAAGGGGATTTTTATTCACCAAGCATGCATGGGGCTCACTGACCTCGCAGGAACAGAGAGCCCCGAGCCAGGTTAGCTCTGGCTTTTTAACCCGAAGAACCACAAAGGAGGGAGTTGTAAGCGTGACTACAGGGGAGGGGAAAGTGCTCTGTGTCAACACAAGATGTTCTTTCTCCCAAGGACAGGAGATAATGTCCAGACATTCCCAGCGCCTTCTTTCTGGGCAATCTCAATGCTGCTTATCTATGGGTCAGAAGCTAGCTGGTTCCCACAAAAATCTTTACTTTTACATTTCTACACCCCAATAACTTCCAGTGAGAAACACAGAAAATCTGTGAGGTCTTTGTTTATGTCTTGTGAGATCCTAAGCAAAGATCATTGGAATTCATAAGAAACCTGGGCTGATTTTAAGAAATCTAGATTTCTGACTATAGATCAATTGAATTACAAATCTAGTTTTAAACTACTAAATTTGTGACAGTACAAATACACAGAGAATAAATTAAAAGATGTTCAAATTGGGAAATCAAAGAAGTTCCTTGTTACAACATAAACTGATTCTGTCAACCATGTCTGATGTTCACAATGTAATGTTTAAAATTCATAAGATCTTGGATAATACTAAGAAAGTGGAGCAGAGCAGAGAAAAAAGCTGACATGAAAATTCTATTATGTTCTCAGAAGTGCAAATGGCCAATAAACATGTGAAAAAAAATCACAATCTCTGGCCATTAGAGAAATGAAAATTTTTAAAAGCACTGAGATTCCATCTTACTCCACAAAGAATGATTATCATCAATAAGTCCAACAATAACAAATGTTGGAGGAAAAATGAACCCTTTCTGCATTGTTGGTAAGAATACAACCTAGTAAAAGCAGTATGGAAAATGGTACAGAGATTCTTCAAAAAAAATAAAAAAGCTAGAAATTACTTGTCACCCAGCTATTCAATTTCTAGGTATTTTCCTGCAGGAGTTAAAGATACCATTTTAGAGTTATGCATGTGTAATCATGTTTATTGCAGCATGACTGGAGTCAATGCAAAAGCAGAAATTCACACAAATGACATACAAAATATGTTCACAGAAGTAAAGGCAGAAAATTTATCAAGCATAGAAAAAGAATTAGACATAGAGATAAGTGTGGCATGTAGCACTCCAATTATTTGTGACTAAAATAAATCTATACTAAGACATATAATAACTCAATTCCAGAAATTCAGCACAAGAATAGAATATTAAAAGTGTTAAAGAAAAGAAATAAATCACCTGTAAATAAAGCCTAGCAGAATCACAGCAGACTTCTCAACACAAAACCTTAAGTCAAGGTGAACTTGCAGGGAAATCTTTCAGATCCTGAAAGAAAATGTCTTCCAAACCAGATTGGTGTACCCTGAAAAACTATCTTTAAAAATCCATGGAGAAGGAAGATACTTCCACAGCAAAGAAAACTGAAGAAATTTATTACCACCAAACCAGTTCTCCAAAATACTCTGATCAATATTTTGAAAGACCTAAAGAAGACTACAACCCAAAAAGTGCCAAAAGAAAGAATTCTCCAGGCAAGACAAGCAGCTAAACAGAGGGTAAGGCAGGGAACCAAAACAGGAAAATAACCCTATGGGATAAGTTAGTATGTGTCAGTTATAATCATCCATGTAAATGGTCTCAGTTCATCACTCAAAAGAAACAGACTGG
>NW_004955448.1:13069725-13126864 GCF_000276665.1 Chinchilla lanigera | reverse complement strand
TGAATTAAGAAGATAAAAATTCTAAATAACCTTATATTTGTCAGTGAAACTGGACATGTAATTAAAAACTTACCCACAGAGAAAAGCCCATATCCTTAAGGGTTCATTACTCAATCTACAAGAAATTTAGAGAAGACCATAGCCAGTACTCCTCTAACTCTTACTAAAATGGAAAGGGAAACAATATTACCAAAGTCATTCCTGCAAGCAAGTGTATTTCCATGATATGAATACCAGAGAAATTCCAAACCAAAAAGGTAAACTAATGTACATAAATGCAAAATCTTCAATAAGGTACGGGCAAACAGAATGCAGCAAATCATGAAGACTATGATGTGTCACGACCAAATAGGATGCATTCTGTGGATGCAGTGATGGTTTAACATACACAAATCAATAAATATAGTTTGCCATGTCAATAGAACAAAGGGCAAACATCACATGATCTCAATAACGAGAGGAAAGACATTTGACAGTGTCCAACATCCATTCATGATAAAGACCCTACAGAAAAATGGAACAGATTGTGTTTATTTCAATCTGATTAAAGACATTCATGACAGACCAACAGCCAACATCATACTAAGAGAGAAAAAACTGAAAGCTTTCACTCTAAAATCAGGAACAAGACAAGGATGTTCACTATACCACTCTTATTCAATATAGTTCTGGAAACATTAGCCGGACCAACTAAACAAGACAAAGAAATAAACGGAATAACAGTAGGAAAAGAAGGGGTTAAATTATCAGTATTTGCAGATGATATGATACTCCACATAGAAGATGCCAATCAATAGCATTCGTATACATAAATAACAAACATACTGAGAGAGAAATTAGGGAAACCACACGTTTCACAATAGCATCCAAAAAACTGAAATACTTAGAAATTAATCTAACAAAAGAAGTGAAAGATATATACTCTGAAAAAAGTGATTGAAGAGTATTTTTGAAAAAAAGGAAAGATATTCCTTGCTCATGGTTAGAGAGAACCAACATTGTCAAAATGGCCAGACTTCCAAAATTGATATACAGATTCAATGCAATTCCAATGAAAACACCATTGGTATACCTCACAGACCTAGAGAAAATTTATCTGGAACCAGAAGAGACCCAGAATAGCAAAAAACAATCCTGAGCAACAAGGGCAAGGATGGCGGTATAACAATCCCTGATTTGAAATTATACTACATAGCTACTGTGACTAAAAACAGCCTGATAGCAGCAAAACCAAAAATGGGAGAATATATGAAACAGGTTAGAACACGCACAAACAAATACAAACACACTCAGCCTCCTTATCTTTGACAAAGAAGCCAGACACAGTACTGCTAAACTGGCTTTCCACGTGCCAAAGGCTAAACCTAGACCCATGTTCATCAACATTCACTAAGTTAAACTGAAAATAGCTAAAGTACCTAAATACTAAAACAGAAACACTACATCTGCTGGAAGATAAATTAGGTAGAACTCTTGAAAATATAGGTCTAGGCAAAGACTTCATGAACAAAACCTCAGCTGCATGGGAAATACTACAAAGAATCAACACCTCGGGTCTCATATTATTAAAAAAAAAACTTTTGCACAGCAAAGAAAAACCATTAATAGAGTGAAAAGACAACCCAAAAGTGGGAAAAAATTTAATCAGCTGTTCCTCAGACAAAGGAATAATATCTAGAGTATATAAAGAATTGAGAAAAATCAGACTCCCCCACATTTAATGATCCAATCAAAAATGAACATCTAAACGAGGGCACACTTCTCAGATGAAGTAGAAACAGCAAATAAATATACCAACATTGTTCAACATCACTAATCATTTGAGAGATGCAAATTAAAACATCTCACTCCAGAAAGAATGGCTCTTATCAAGATATTAACCAATAACCAGTGCTGGAGGGACTGTGGGAAAGAAAGGAACCTATCTTTATTGTGGGTGGGAGTGTAGACTGGCAAGTGGAAAGCCAGTTTAGCAGCACTGTGCAAATCATTATGGAGATCCCCAAAAACAACTTCTAGGAGGTTCCGTTTGACCCAGCTATTCCACTTTTTGGTATCATTCCGAAAGAATGAAATGCATCATGCCACAGCAATATATGTGCATTAATGTTTATAGCAGCCCAGTTTGTAATAGCTAAATCTTGGAAACACCCAAAAGCCCATCAACTGATGAATGGATAGAAAAGATGTGGTTTTATTTTATATACAATGAAGTACTACTCCACCATAAAGGGTAAACTTGAGCCATTTATAGTTGTCTTTTCACTCTATTAATGGTTTTTCTTTGTTGTGCAAAAGTTTTTTTTTTAATAATATGAGATCATACTCAACTGAAATAAAGCAGACACACATATTCAAATATTTCATTGTCTCTCTGGTGTAAGAAACTGAAAGTGCAAATAAGAACCAAAATGTGTAATGGATATTGTGAAATAGGAAGCAATTATTTAAAAGGAAAGGGGAACTAGGGAGGAAGAGAGAGGAAAGAAACTGAAAAGAGGAACATCAGAAAAGAAGGGTCAGTGAAACAAAGTTGTACAAATAAGAGGGGAGCAGGGGTGGAGGTCAGGGGAAGGAAATGAGAAGAAAGGAGGAATCAAGATATAGCATGGACAGGTACAAAATCCCTACGCTGAGTGTCATCGTTTTGTACATCTAAATGGTGGCAATAAACTTAATAATAAAGAAGGAGAGAAGTCATTTGTAGGAAAACGGGTGCACCTTCAGTTTATAATGTTAAATGAAATCAGTCAGAAACAGCTTATATATCACCTGATTTATCTTATACGAGAAACCCAACTATAAAGAAATTATAAAGCAAAATAAAAGATTATAGGAAATAGAACTTTTGCCAGCAGAAGGGGGACCAGCAGATATCTTTTGCCAGCAGATAAATGAGTAAGGAGGCGGGAGGGGAAAAGATGAGAAACAACCACAGAAATAAGTTGAGATGTATGATGTAGGAGCACCACATCCTCAGGATGAATGTGATTGTTATATACTGCAAACATGGACTAATCAAATACACAAGAAACAAAAAATAAAATCATCAAAACCAAAAATTCTGGCATCTCTTAGGACTGAGCTAATTTTTCAGAAATATTTCCCTGTATTGAATACATAGAAATGATCAACTTTCCAGTATACTCTTCTTTACCATAGTAGGAAGAATCAACAAATATTGTGCATACATAATCACCAGTAATGAAAGGCAGTGTGAGACCGGATTGCTACTGAGGCACTCATGACTTTTTGAAAACATTTGCAAATTTTGACCACTTTAAATTTACTTTGATGAGTTTGACATTGCAAATGGATGAGAAATGGAATTCTAGGGCCCTTGAAACTAATTAAGAACTCTCTTTTAATTTTAATTTGAGTGCATAAAGTTCTACCCACTCAGGGGTGGATGATCCAGGTGTAAAGCAGATGTGCTGTGGAATTTTTACCTCATATTCACACCAGCAAAGTCATTCAGGTTACCTCACAATGTGAACTTAGATTATGGTATCTTGGTAGAAAAATGAATATGAACAAAATAACCTCCATGCTGTCTCATTTTGTTTTTCTAAGAACATTGTATCAAGTAAAATAACTCATACGTTGTCAGAGATAATCATACAAAAGGTAAGTTAAAATGAAAGAGAAACATCACAACACAATGCTTACAAACACAATTCTAAAATGTCTGAGATTATTAAACATAGACTGTAAAATAATAGTATTACAGATATCCTATACTTAAAATATAAAGTAAACACAAATATAACAGTCACAATACTGGATATGCAGAAGTCCCCATCTCCCGTGGAGGATGATAAGGAAGGCTCTCAGTGGATTCTTCAAACCATGGATAGTATCACACTCTTTCTATATACTGTGCTTTCTTGTTTCCACCACGTTTATTACGTCTCTTTGGCATATCAGGATTGTCCACATTACTACATTGGGGCCCTAGTCCATTATTCCATAAAGTAAGGTCTCTGGAACGCAAGTTCTGTTTTATCTCTGCTATTAATCTGACAAACAGGATAGTGACTCACTGACAAGCACGCGGGAAGGGAACTCCGTGCGCATACATCGGACGAAGCAGAATTCACATCCAAGCCAGGACAGAGAAGGATGGCGTGAGACCGTGTCACACTACCCAGAACAGCACACAATGTAACGTTTGTAATTAATTAACATCTGCAATTGTACATTTAATGTTCTGAGACTGCTGTTGATCACGGGAAATTGAAAGCATAGGAAATGAAACTCTGAATAAGGTGTAATTATGGTAGATCCAAAAGAAATCAAATTAGTATTTTGAAGAGGTATCTGTGATCTCCTTTTTACTGCAACATTCACAATAGCTAGATATGGAGAAAACGTATGTGTTCATCATCCACGGATAAATGGATGAGGAAAACTCGGTGTGTGGACACACCGTGCCGTCCAACCTTTAGTAGAGGAGGCAGCCCGACTATACTAAAACATGAATTAACTTGGAAAACATTTTCCTAATTAAAATAAGCCAGTCACTACTGAAAGATAAACACTAAATGATCTAACAAAAATGGGTAATGTAAAATCTTAAATTCAAAGGACTACAGATTGGGATGGTTGTTAACAGGATCTAGGGGGAGAGAAACTTGGGGAGGTGTCAGTTAAAATACAGAACTTCAGTTAGAAATTTAATCCCTACTCTAACAGCTGTGACATAAAATGAGCTCAAAAACTTTATTATGAAGCATGGCGGCTAACAAGAATAAAATGTATTCTTGAAAATTGCTAGGGGAATAGATTGTAATGGTTCTACATCAGATAACAGAAGAGATAGCAAGAGATGTTAGAATGTGAACATATATATTCAACTGAAAACACAAAATGGAGCAGAATAAACCACATGAGGAAGAAATGTTTTAGAAATACTATTTAAATGACAAAAGGTATTGATTCAATTAATATAAAACAATAAATTAAATTATTTCTACATTGTAATATATCATTGTGAGACTGCAGAAAATCAAAACATAAAAAAATAAAATTACTCAAGTGGATGACAAATGATAGACAGCCTTTAACCTTTTAACAAACGGGTAAATAGTTTACAAATACTAGTGACAGAAGGGAGTGAGATGGTATCAACTTCAAACATTAATAATTCCCAGTCTAGAAGGCAATATAGCAACAAAATAATTTTAAACACGCACATATGTTCCAACAAAGTAGATGAGGGATACATGAAAAAGAAATTTAAAATGGAAGAAGACAAGGATAAAAAAAAAGGTGTTCATCTTGAGTTGATAGCTATTCAAGTGTTTAAAATACTATAGGAGGAATAAAACTTTCTCAAAACAAATGCCGAGAAGTAAGATTAAAACAGTGAACAATAGAATTAAATATTAATTAACAGTTACATACAGCACAATACCAAAAGTTTACATGCATTATGTAAATGTAATGCACTGAGATCCCTGTATTAGTGTTTAATTATTACTAGATTGTGGATATTATAATTAATAATATAGTGATTTTATCAAGAATCACAGTAGAGCTCAAAATGGGCATGACCTCCAAAACTAGCAATGGGAAAAGATAGAATAGGGTTTTAAAATACACACAGGAGTGAGAAAAGAAGGGAAAATGTTGTTAACAGAGGAAAAAATAGACACAAAATAAACTAAATTTAATCCCTATTCTAGCAGCAATGACATAAAATAATTCAGTTAAAAGAGGTAGATTGCTAAATTTGGGGAAAATGCAATTATAGCTTGTTTACCAGTTTTGTTATGAATATACCCTAAGGATAAATAAAATAAAGGATATACATTCCAAATGCAAACACAAACCGAAGCTAGTGAGATAACTATGTCAGTATCGTGGAAAATAGACTTTAGGGCAAAATATGTAATAGAAATTATTGCTTTACTTTATTTGCAAAAATTGATAAAATTCAATAAAACAACAAATTTACATACAATTTAAAATTTGTATGACTTACAAATATATTAGGAAATAAAGTTAAGGTGTAAGAAAATATAGTAAAATTACAAGGATAAAGAGAAACTTAATCCACTTCATTAGTTATTAAAATAAGCTGGAGTGAGACAAAGATAAATATTGTGAGACCTGTACAAACAGAAAAGGTTTTTAAATTTTTATTTATTTATTAATACATTTGCCATACATAGTGACTACTTTTTCATGAGTATGTGATACATGTGTATGACATATCTTCGTTCCTTTTTTACAAATATTTTTCCTCTCTCCTTTCCCTTCTCATTTGCAGTAGATCTATCCTTCTCTTTCCTCTTTTACTTTGCCCTTTAATTTTTGGATGTCTCATGTGTGAGGAATCATTTGGTGTTTAAGCTGGTGTGTCTGAACTATTTCTCTGAAAGTAATGTTTTAAAAGTACATCAATTTTTGTACAAAAGATTCAAATTCATCTTCTTTATAGCAGAGTAGTAATCCATTCTGAATAAATAATACATTGTATTTGTCCACTCACCTGTTGATGGATATACAGCTGCTTGCCACAATTTGCTCTTATGAATTGTCCTGTTGTAAATATTGGAATATACGTACTGCTGTAATATACATCTTTAACGTAGCAAGATATCTCATAGGGGAACAGTTGGGTCAAATGGGGTTTCTATTTCTAGGTTTTATGGGAATCTCCATACGATATCCGCAAAGGTTGTACTGGTTTACACTCCCACCAACAGTGTAAGAGGTTTCCTTTCTCACCCAGCCTCACTAACATTTGTTCCTGTTAAATGTCTTGGTAACGGCCATTATCTCTGGGGTAAAGTGCAATCTCAGTATTGTTTTAATTTAGACTTCTTTAATGGGTAGAGATGATGAACTTTTTTCATGCATTTATGGGTCATTTCTTCTCCTGAGAAGTGTCCATTTATTTTAGAAAATGTTTTAAAATTTTATTTTTAAAAAATTTGACCCAGCGGCCATGTGTAAAATAATCTCACAATAGAAAAATAAGTGTACATCAAAGATAAATAGTATTTACTCATACTGATATTAGACAAAATATTCTCTAAAGTATTTAGATAACTCTATATGATCCTATTTAACAGAAACACAACCATATATCCTAAGGGTCTACTAATTCTAAGCACCTAATAACATTCTCAATATATTTATAAAAAAAATTACAGAACCACAAAAAGGTAGCAAACTTAACGATTCTACTTGGAAATATTTCTTAGTAAATGACAGGTCAGGTAACCAAGAAAACAACTATAGTTAACATTTGACAGAAAATTTAATTGTTTGATTTATGATAGTATGATTGTCACAAGAATAAATTTTAAATATATGAACAAATGGATAAGAATAGCACAATGCAATGTCACATAGACAAGAAGTAAAATTATTCTTGAAATGTTTAACAGTTACTAAATTAAATTAAATTAATTTGGCTTTTGACTGCCTTTCTAACTTGATTACCTATGTCAAGCTCTATATTAATTTAGCAAGTAAATTTTAAAAAACTAGTATAGGGCTATAAGGTACAGCAAGGTTTTAACCAGTCCCAGACAAACAGCTCCTCACAGCAGGCACAGAGGCAAGGTACAGGTGACTTCTCTACGGTACCTCTGGGCCTGGCCTAGTGAGGCTCATTGCTCATGCCGCTGGTACTGGTTGCTGCTGAATTAATGAATTATTCTTTGCAACAATAATTTGCTAGATTTATTTTCTCAAAAGTTTTTTTGTAACACTGTGTTAGTCATTAAAGATTATTGTTTTTTTGTACCAGGAATCAAACTTAGTACCTTGCACTTGCCCCGCAGGTGCTGTGCCACTGAACTATCTCTCCAGCCCCAAAGATTATTAAAACCAAAGACAGACCAAAATTTCAATACAATTCTGAAAGCCTGGGAAAGAACATCAAGAGTCAAAGAAAGGGTTGACATAGAAAACCTTTTTCACAACGAAGAAAATAATTAACAGACTGAGGAGACAGCACTCTAGATGGAAGAAAATCTTTGCAAACAACTGTTATGATAAAAAAAATTCAGTTTTAAAACACATAAAGACCTGGAAAAATAACCCTCATAAAATGAGCCCCAAAAAGTAGGCAAGTGAACTGAATAGATACGTCTCTAAAGAAGCAATTCACATTGTCAGACCACATGAAAAAAATAATCCAACACTGTAGCCATCAGAGAACTACAAGGAAAAAACTACTGCACATTGAGCTTCTATCTCACTCCAGTCAGAATAATACAAGAGCTATCACCAAGAATACAAAATAGAAAGCAAGCATAAAAAAAACATTCTGGTGGGGATGCTAGGAAAATGGAACCCTGTACATCACTGGTGGGACAATAAACTGGTGCCACCACAATAGATATCAGTTTGGAATTTCTTCAGAAGACTAAACATAGAAATACCACTTGACCCAGCCACAGCACTCCTCGGGATATATCTGAAAGAATTAAGTATTACATACTATAGTGACACATATATACCCTTGTTTATAGCAATATAACTCACAATAGCTAAGCTAGGTGTGGTGGATTAAATAACGGTCAACTTGTACCACCCAGCTGAACTGAATCAGCGAGGTACTGGGTGTGGAAGGTCGACCTGAGGATTATTGCTAACAGGGTAGAAAGAGAACTGGAGGGAAAGATGGTGCACTGTTGATTCTCCTGGGGAAGCATGTCATGTTTGTTTTCCTGATGTAAACTCAGCTGTTCCCATTTTCAGAGGAGATCAGGACCTCGCTATCGCTGAGTATGGCTGCGGTTCTCTTCAGGGGAGCGCTGGTCCTCACCTTGAGCATCGCTTCCTGGCTCCAGTGCAGATCCCTCAGCCTGCTGGCACAGCTCCTCATCCCAGTGGCACAGACTTTCTAGCTTCCACCACTGACCTTTGGACCTTCCCAGCGCAGATCCTTGGTATAGGCTTGCTTGAGACATTGTTGCGGGTTCTAGGCCTCCAGCTGGACTCATGCAGGACATTGTCATGGGCTCCAGGCCTTCAGCTGGATTCTTTGGGTCTCTTTTACATAGATAGATCTCTTACAATCTTCTTCATTTGACTTCTTGGGTGAATATTATAAATAATCCTATCAATTATATATCCTGTATTAAATCCATTCTCTTGCAAACCCTGACTGCAACAGCACGGAAACAACCTGCATGTCCATCAGCAGAAAGTGTGGTATGCACACACAGTGGAAAATTACTCAGCTATAAAGAAGAATGAAATTGTGATAGTTGTAGGAATAGACACGGAAGGAAATCACAGCCTTTTAAGGAAATTAAAAGAGAGAGGACAGGAACCCAGGAGGTGGATGTGTAGACACGGGCACGGGGTCTGCTGGAGAGAGAAGAAAGGGGAGGGCGCAGTGGGATGCAGCTTCATTGAAATGTTTCAGTAATCGGAACTGCCAAAGCTAAGGCTTGCGTTCGTGTGATGTTAGCAAGCGGTTACAAAATAAAACAGCCACAAAGTAGGGAGACCCAAGTTCGCTGTTCTCACCCAGCCAACACGGGAAGAGAAATGCAGGGGAAGGGTCTTGTGATACTCTGCTTCCACTGACCAAGAAACCGGAAGTTGATTGAGCACCTGCCCGAGTGCTGCTAAAAATACCAATTACACAAGCTCTGACTCAAGTCAATAACGAAAACAACTTCTACGTTACGCTCTGGCAATAGACATAAAATCATTTCCCTCAGGCAGAAAATGAAAATATTTAGTCATGTTAACCTGAATATTCTTGCTCGCCTAGCAGCATTTCTCACTGCAAAACTGTAGAGTAGCGGTTTGTGTTTTATCTGTAACCTTGAAATTCTGCTTAAAGGGAAAGGAAGATGACTTGATTTTCAGCACGCTGATTGACACACGCGATATAGAGAAGCAAATACCTGCACGTGCAGTCTCTCCTTGGGGTAAGCCAGCCTGCCTTCTGCTGTCAAGCTCCCTGCACGGAGCTACGACCCTTGCTATCTTGAAATTTCAAAGCGCCACTGATGAAATATAAACTCAGTATCTCAATTCAGGTGACATGAAGCTTTAAAAAAAATTGTTAAAAAGAAATTTAACCTAAGTTAGAAAAGCAATTAATGTAGTTTCTTAATGATATGAAGTGGAGAATTTAGAAAGATGAATTTGCTTTCACCCTCAAGAAAATACTTCACATCTTCAGGAAACTTACTTGAAAGAATTTTGTCTCTACTTCACATAGGTAATTCCACAGGAACTTCAATATCAATGACAGTATTTTAAATGTAAATAAAGAGTTTTCCAGGCATTATATTCAAAATACACATAATTTGCAAAGTATGTTCAATACATTTATGAGAAAATGCACCTAGAATACTTGAAAGTTTAAAAATGCTTTCCAGTTAGTAACATAAGAGATTACAGGGGCTGGGGATATAGCTCAGAGGCATAAGCGCCTGCCTGGCAAGTGCAAGTTCCTGAGTTTGATTCCCGATACTGCAAAACAGGAAAAAAACAACAACGAACATAAGAGATTACAGTGTAACATATTGCTATGTTTTTGTGTCAATAATTTATATTTTATTTGTTTATATTGTTTGCATACTTTCATATTTTTGCAATTATTAAAAATATATTTGCAAAATGTATCCATTGTGTCTAACAACAAAAAGTGAAAACACAAATTCACCAAAATTTCATGTACCTGATACCTCAGAAAAGCTCTTATGAATAAAATATTCTTTGTATTCTTTACAGTTAATAGGTTTTCCTCATGTAAGCCTTTGAAGTTATTTACTAATAGAATATATTATTGGAAAAACGTACCTTCTCTTTTCATCTTCCATTTTAACTCAGAAAACAAGAGACCCCGATTAAGAAGCATGGTGTTCCTAAAAGCATGTTCAATAATTTCTTATGAATCCTTCTGTTTATTACCAAAGGGGAATCAAACAAATGAAATGAGTACCATCTCCACTTCTTGACTACCTTAAAATTATTAATTTCATGGGACTTACTGAGGCACCCTGGACAATAGTTACTCTTTTTTAAAATTTCATGAAGTTCTTTAGCATTCCGAAAAGCAAAATCATGTTCATAATTCCATGTGAAGCACTGAGCCCCAATTCAAAACGAAGTGTAAACAAAATTTTGCAAGTAAATTTTAGTGAATAGTTCAATTTGATATTTATTGCCACAGTGTTTCACAAAGCTTGATGTATATGACAGTCACCTAAGAATCGTATACACACAGTAGTGTGCTGGAAAATATTTTTATAGTGAACTATCAGGTCAAAATATCAAAATGCAATGTTTTACAATAAAAATACAGGATACGCTGTATTGTCAGTTTCACAGTACTTGAAAGTTTAACAGTTCAGTTGTTTTAGAAGTTTTTGATTCTTTGATCAATTTTAGAAGCCAATTGTTTCTTACAAGAGGTCTATAGTTGTTTCTTGAATACTTATGTTCTTCACAATCTGTTAAAGTTCACCCATGAGACATGGAATTGCTATCCATTCCAAAATTTCTTTTCCCAGAAAGATTATTCTCATCAGTCTACAATAAAATATAATCCACACTAAAATATTTTCATCACCATCCTAACTGTATTCATTAAACTCAAAACTTTTCACCTTCGACTACAGCTCTGGGAATTTTGCAGCCTCACACACTGGTCAGTGTTGTGTGACTTTTTCCGTGAACCAGATGGTAATTTTGGAGTACTAGAAGATCACTTCTTCAGGACTCTGTGATACTCACAACTCAATGGCTGCAGATACAACAAATTTTAATTTAGCTTGCTCAATACTCTTACTGTATTCTCCATCACTTACTTAAATGTGCATAGCAAACAAAGATATAAGCCAAATTCTGACTTAGGGTTTTGCCTATTTCAAGGAGAAAATCTCCCATTGACAGCAACTTCAAGCTACCGTTGTTATGTTACCAAAAGCAGTTTTAAGGAGCTCTATAGGCGCTATGGTATTTCTCCATACAGACAATATAGAAAAACAACATTAGGAGTGTACATAAAGGTAAATACAGTTAAACACAATGTTGAGTACCTTTTAATTAATATCATTCATTTAATTTTTAGTGTGCATAATTTAATTTATAATAATTACATACGGAATAAGCAGTTATGAAATTCCTGGAAAGTACACATGTATTTAATACTTGACACCATTAGTATTCATAGTACAGTATAAATATATGTTATCTCCTTGTGACAATTTTGGTAATTCTTTCTGCAATTTGCAATTAGCACTCTAAAGCACTACTTTATAAATATATCGCATATGTGACTATGCACATAAATCTCCGGACATCGAGCTATTGTGGTTAAAACACAAAGCAGAATATACTTAATTTCATCCTCGTAAAAGGACACAGTACGAATTTGGGGGAAACTTCTCTGTGGTGACACAAAACCTAGGAAGATACTGCACCAACATCAACCATGTCCTCAAGGAAAGAAATCACGGTCTAAAATTTTAAAATCAGTGCCGCCTTTTATGCAGGTATAAAGACAGTAGATTAATATATTTTTTATAAAAACATTTAGAAAATAGACTTTTAAGAGCTGCTCCAGAAGAAATCTATAGGAGAGGACATTCTGTCAAAGACAAGCGGAGACAGATAGTAGTAGACTGAATAAGAAATACATTTAAAAATCAACGAACCTGAAGTAGCATCTCACACTCACCTTCAAAAACACCATTTAGAAGTACAGAGGGAAAAGAAAAATATTTCCTGTTCAGAAAAAAAACACAGGAACAGCCAGGGAAACTGAAACCTGCAGCGACAGAAAACCTTCTCCAAGCCGTAAAGCAGAACGGAGGAGAAGCAGCCCTGACTGCAGGAATCAAAATGTAGTCGCAAGCAAAGTGGGAGGAAATTAACAGTGCTTGTTCTAGTACACATTGATATCTTCAAAGTGGTTTTTCAGGAAAACAAAAAGAGACATGCAATACTGATCAATCACGGAATCATTAACTGTTTCAGCAAAAAATAGAAGACAGTAGAACAACTGTGTTACCTATCCTGTATATACATACATACAAAATTTCTCCTTCTATTCCTTCTCTTGTCCCACATCCCAGTTGCCCTTTACCCGTGAGCATTTTCGTCTCGCTTCACAATGTCTACCATACCTCCTAGTTTTTAGTCATGTTTTTAGGTTTTACACTAGTGAGCCAATGCGGTGCTTGCACATGCAGGTCTGATTTATTTCACTTATGAGTATGATCTCTAGTTGTGACCGTTTACCTATAAAGCCTCGAGTTTATCTTTCTTTATAGCTGAGTAATATATTCGTATTGTTCTTTTGCTATTTTGTAAAATGGTTGTCTGTTTGTTAATGTTTTCCTTCTTTTATTTTTAAAATTAAAAAAAAAAAAAAAAACCTTAGTCACGCTCCTCAAACTTAACTGGAATTTCCCGTGATGAAAAGAGTACTCCTCTGCTCCCAGCCGGATGAAATGAATGACTTTTCTGTGAGATTGCAGGATTTGAGGCTTACGAGGGCGTACTAGAGCCAAGCCATACTTTCGGAAAGTGGTCTGAGTCTTGCTGGTGAGGTGCTCTTGCACTGTGAATGTTCTACATCTCTCTGTACAGTAGGCTGAGGGCTATTAAAACTAAAATTGAACCCACATTCAAAACTCTTCATCTTTAGAAAATTTTCTACATGAATTTAGAAAATTTTCTACATCTGAATATCAATGCCTTCCATAAGTACCTACACTAAACATTCTGTTAATAACTGCTCTGAAAGACAGAAGCATCATAAAGCCTAAAAAACTTAAAATAATAAAAAATTGAAAAATACATACAAATTTCAAAGCAAAGACAAGGGTTAAAAGAATACCCAAATCTGTAAGAAAACTGTAGCCAAGTAAATCTACATAAATATAAATACCAGACATACAGACACACACACACAGAAGCAATTTAGCTCCATACATTGTACTATGCCACAAGATTACAAAAGAACATGAATGAAAAAGATGGCAAAAAGAAGGGAGGTATCAAAAAAAAGAGTTCAGAGAAAAACTAAAAAAACATATTGTTCAAATAAGGTAAAATATAGGTTAAACCTGGAAGAATGTATACTTCTTCAAATTGAGTAGTTAGTATAGAAAATAAGAGTGGATAAACTAAACAAAAATTATTTACAAATGCTGAGTAAAAAACAGTTTTAGAAAGACAACTATATGTGTTAAATGGCCAAAGAATTTCAAAATATGGAGCTCCAACATATCCCTGCAGAGAAAAATTAAATGAAATAAAAAAAATGAAACCCAAAGATAATTTTTAATTATCCAAATTTTTTTTCTTTTGGTTTTGGTTTTTTTCCAGCACTGGAAATCGAGCTCACAACCTTGTTCTTGCAAGGCAGGTGCTGTGCCGCTGAGCTAAATCCCCAGCCCCCATATCCAAATTTTTAACAATGTCCCACTGTACATTTTTAAATGGCACATTATGTCCCTAAGTCTATTTTAAAAGGTAATATACAGGATAGTATATACAGGATATTACCTTTTAAAATAGACTTAGGGACATAATAAATTATTTTAGGGAAGACTAGGAAAATAACTTCATTCAAACACTGGAAAAAGTCCTCAGACAGGGAGGTGGACATCTGCAATCTCAGCGCTCTGCGGAGCTGAGGCAAATTCCAGCCCAGGCTGTGCAACTTAGCGAGACCCTGTCTTGAACAACAACCACCACAAAAGACATGTGGAGCGCGCAGCTCAGCGCAACAGCTTTGGCATCGTCCCCACTACTGAGTAACAGAGGCTTCGAAAGCAAGACCTCAAACTCTTCTGCGGCAGAATTCTACGATGGAAATGGTGATGATATCGTAAAGAAAGGTATGACCCAATAACTTTATATTTAGAAACATTTAAGACAACAGAATTATTAAAGCAAAGATGATGTTGAGCATGTAATGGTCGATGACTACTTTTCCTCAAGACTTTGTGAAGTAATTTAGCGGGAAAACCATACCTACCGCCTCCTGATCGACAGGATCCCTCTGATAATGCTAGAATCTCTCCCGCTCTATCACAGCCACTTACCTAGTTCTAGACACACTGTACTCTGTTACTCTCTAAGTGAGCCGGGAGGCTTCTGATGGCAGCATTTACAGTTGCGGTTCTGTGTTTTTAGCATTCCACCTCCTAACTTCAAGGTGATTCAACTCTTCACTGCCTTCAATTCTCCCGAGTGTCTCCTTTTCACAGACACTGTTCTTGGTTAAGGCATTTTAATTTGCATTCCCTAACTTCACCTTCATTATTTTCTATACCACTTGCCTCTCTGTTTTGTCACAGTATTTATCATAGCACTTTTCTTTTCTGATCTTTTTGAGACAAGGCCTCACTATGCAGTTCAGGCTGACCTTGAACTCACTTTGTAGCCCAGGCTGCTCTAGAACTCACATCGATCCTCCTGCCTCAGCCTCCCGAGTGCTGGGATTACAGGTGTGTGCCACCATGCCCAGCTTTATCATAGCACTTATCACCTTAAAGTACGTTATGCACGTTCTCATTTATTTTTATCTCATCTTCTTACTAGAATGCAAGATCTCTCAGATGAGGCATTTTTATCATTATACATGTGATATATCCTAACTCAGAAAGAGTATTTAGCTAAAGTACAGTACAATAACTATTTACTGAAGGAAGACATCACTAGAAAATTTATAGTGAGGTGTGAGTTACCACTCAATATATTTAACCAAGAGGCTACTCAAATCTGTGCTGAAAGTGTTGTTAGTGAGGGTCATTTCTGTCCTGACAGTGTAATAGAATATAACTAATATTAAGGCCGGATGAGCTGTGACACCCTCAAATTTTTACATAGAAAACGCAAGCCCTGCCCCTATCTGATTGCTTCATGAGGGAGTCTTTGTAGGGGTAATTCACTTAAATGACACCAAGGGTTGGAATCTAATCAAATAGAAGTGATGTCAGGGAGGAGGGGTGAGGGGAGGGAGACAGACCAAGGACTGCTTTCTCTCCGCACATACAAATGGAAGACCAAGTGAGGACATAGCAACAGGGCAGGGATACAAGCCACACAGAGCACCATTACCGGAAAATGAATTTCCTGAAAATTCAATTCATAAAATTCTAAACTCTAGAAATGTGAAAAAAAATTCTTTACTTAATGCTACCTAATCTATGTTCCCTTGCTATGGGAACCTGAACAGTCGAATGTAATAACTCTTATAGTATATGACTTTTACAGTGCTGCGTGCAAAGAGATAGAAGGCCAATCCAAGGGAGCAAAGGGGAATGCTAATTTAATAAAATCACTTCACTGGTCTGCGGTGAGGTCTGTAGTAGACTAGAGACAACTAACACGGCTTCTGGGGGAAAACACACACAATCCATGTTAAGCAAATTTTAGAATTGTGTAGGGGTAGCTTCAAAGATCTTTAGGGGAAAAAGAGATATTAAATTCAGACATGTACACAAAATCACGTGGCATTTAAATTTGGGTAACTAATTCGGATATTTGCATATCTGCAAAGTGAAAACTGGCTTAGTGTGAAAAGATTCAGTTCATTAGCTGTCACTTTTTAAACATCAGTATAACTCTGTGAACTAGGCTCAGTCTATTCATACGTACCCATCAGAGTATACCTTAAAAATTACAAGGGTAGAAAAGATGATTAAAATAATTCCTTTTGCCAGAAAAAAGCAAAACACAAACTTCAGGTTTGGCCTCAAAATCATTTCTATTTTGTGTCACAGCATAACACCGAGAAGAGAAACAGTAAACCCCTTTTTTTCACCTGGTAACAGTAGTCCTTTAATCCTATTTCTCATAGTTTATAACAGGACTATGAAAGGAAAGCCAAATAAAGCAAAAGAAAATATTAACTCATCTCCTTTTAATTTTTAATTTCTAGCTAATTTGTAAATACTGAATTACACAAAGAAATATTTGTTTTATCAGTTTAAAGTTTTTTAAATTAAACTTTATTCATATAATTAATTTATTCATATTAACATATTTTAACTGTATATTACTTTGGGTTACACTAGGGAAGACTAGATAACAATGTAAACAAGATGAGTCACAGAGACCCCACACTGTAATGATTTAAGAAAAGACCTGCTCATCTTTTTATACTTTTCATGTTATTCTAACTTTTAAAAATTGGTACACACTTAAGTGCTATGAAAATAATTAAAGTCCTACTAAATTCTCTTACACTGCATCTGTGAAAATAGGCAACATATATCTTATATTAATCCTAATTGTGCAACAAAAATGTATTTTGGCAAGTAAACACTCCAAGAAAATTTGCAGCCAGATAAAGCAACAGATCAGTAGGAGAATGCCAGAGCACCGTAGCCCCAGCCGCTGTTCTCTAAGGACTTGACAGCCCGCAGATTTGCTCAACATGTGTCCTTTGTCCAGGACCTTAGCATGGTTACCATCGTTCACAGTAATCTGGGTAATGGGCGCTAATTAAAATTCATTTTTTAATATCAGTGGAAATAAATTGCACAGCTTAAATTACCACATCCATTTCATAACTTTAAGATAGTTTCTACTACAGGTTGTTAAAAAAATAATATTTTGGCTTACAACTGCAATCTTGTTGGGGAGTTTTCTAATGGGTGTGCACAAAATAGAAAAATCATATGAAATATTTGAGTTGTATTTAATTATTTTGAAGATTTATAATTCTTCATTTTTTCCATAATTATTAGTTCAGCTTATGTTTCCAAATATTATTTATAGGATTATTCACAGAAAAGAAATTTTTATTGTTTGCCTTCAGTGACATTTTACTAAGTATCACTGTCTCAAAACACCATAGTTTATGTAGTATGTCTTTAAACTTTCTAAGAAACTGTACTTACGTTACTCTCACACTTAATGAAAGATAGTCCACTTGGTGGTAGGGATTGAATAATCAGCATAAAACAATATCTTACCTTCAAGGAAATTGCAACCATTGTGTGTGTATTTTACTTGTTTAATTTGATAATGCTTGAAATGCAAACTCTCAGATTTTAAACTATGTTGTCGGAAGGTCAAGGCTTGCCTTACATTAGTAAATAGAAGCCAGCATCTCCATTTCTTCAGTAGTAATGAAAATTAAACCTACTCTATAACATTATTAAGAAGATCAAGTGAAAAATATATTGCAAATATTTTAATATTGTTAAAAACTGCAAAGCATTTTATTATGAACACCAGTTAAAATGGACATAAACTATCACAAGTAAATGTCAGAGATAAAGATATAAACTGTTCCAAGTAAATTGAAAAATGTTAAAACAATGTCATGAAAATGTTACTACCAGAAAGATTTTGGAAGTAATTATAAAGTATTGACTATTTGTATGGGAAGTATTTTTACAAGTTCTAGTCTTTCCAAAACTACCGGTTTTGATGTCAGAGAAAAAAAATTAGCATTTCACTTAAAACAGCTGGATGAATTCTGAAAAGCATAGAGTTTTTATACAGATATCTTCTGTAATAAAGAACAAGATAAAGTTATATAAGTTGTACATAAGCAGATTGTTTTCTTTCTTTCTTTTTTTTTTTTTTTTTTTTTTTTTTTTTTGCCTTTTTGAGACATGGTCTCGCTCTGCAGTTCAGGCTGGCCTTGATCTCACTTTGCAGCCTCAGCTTCCTGAATGCTGGGATTACAGGTGTGTGACACCACACCACAGCAAATCATCTTCCAAATAGAATGTTTGAAATTTTTGCTGAGGTGTCAACAGCTGCTACTTGAAAAGGAAAGCGTTTAATATGCTGTAATGCAACTGACTGTCTCAAACTAAATCTTGAATCACTTGCCATCGTTTCAGAGTGAACTATTTGGATATTGAAAGCAGCTTTGTCCTGGGCTGGACAAAAGAAGGAAGGGTGAGTACAAGAGTTCAAAACTCAGCCTTCAATCTCTCCTTCCATTCTACTGAAGACGGAGATGTTCATGTTTGACACTGAGCAAAGAGCAGTAAGACTTAGCAGCCACAGTCGTTTGTCTGTCTTGTAAAAGGAGAAACTTAATCACAATAGGAGCTATTCAAACTGACATTTATGTTTTTGAGTCCTCTGTGAATTCTGTTGCTCCAGTTTTGCAGGAATGTCACTGAAGTTTTATTCAAAGTTTACCTGAGTCCCAAATTTTGTTTTAGTGAATCTAATACACTTCGTTTTCATGTTTTCTGAAATGTTTTACCTTTCTGAATATGATTTCCTCTAGTTTGAATATTTATCCCCTCTAAAACTATGCTGATGTTTAGTCATCACCACAATGTTGTTGAAATGTGGGCCCTAACCAGGTTAGGCCTCTACTGTCATTGGTGCATTTTATGCATTTAATCAAAGGGTTTTGGGGAATGGATTTTGCCATCTGCTTCAAATTAAGAGATCATACCACACATAGGCTTTTCCAAGGTGTTGGACTTCCAGCTATCCAGAACTGTGAGCCAATAAGTTATTTTTGTTAATAAATTTCATATTTTAAGCTGACCGGGTGATGCATGCTTGTAATCCCAGATACTCAGGTAGCTGATGGTTGGAAGATTGTGAATTCAAGGCCAGCTTGGGCAATTTAGTAAGTTTCCATCTATAAATAAATAGATAATAAACTTTGCAGTCTCAAACATCCTGTTATGGCATCAAAAACAATTATATTTCTTATAAACAACTGAAAAATTAGCTTTATTTACATATAAAGTATTAATTTAAAATGTGGAGCATGTAAAAGTAAAAATATTTTTTTTTTTACTTTTTCAGTCCTCCTCTTACTATATCTTGTCAATAAATGATATAATTAAGGATATAGTCTCTTAAAAATAATAAACAAGATACTATGGAAGTGGATTAGCTTATAAAAGACATATGGATAAACTTTCATGGTATACACAAGTATGTATTAAAGATAATAAATATGAATTCAATTGTTTAGAAAAATATTATTTTCTTTTAACTTTCCCTACTTTCCCAAAAAGTCACAAAATATTACATTATTAAAACACCTATTTTATACAAATTTATGTATCAGTTTGGGGTTTCTTTTGAAAGACATTTAAAACAATTAAAATTGTGTCCAATATACAAATCATTATTTCTGAGAAAAAATGGAAAAACAACATTTTATCAAAAGATGAGTATTTTTTTTACTTTGTAGTCTTTGGAAGAAAAATATAAATAAATTTTGTTAGCAAATATTGAGTAAAATAATAATGACTCTGACGTTTGTATCTGTTTTTTATATATCTTCTTTATATCTAGCTTTTGCAACAGAATTCCTTTCGCAATTGGCACATGTGACTATTCTAAGAATTTCTGCATTGGGCAGATTGAGAAGAAATCTCTCTGGGTGGCCTGGGAAGTCAATATACAGTGATAGATGATGCACTCTGCTATTTCTTAGAAAAAGGAAATGATGAAGGAAGTAAAATTACAATGTATATTGCTGTATGCTCGCTCTCCTTTCTTTAGAGGTTAAAAATTTTTATAGTATTTGTTTATTTTCATGTTTTAAGTGGCTCCCCCATTGGTGTGCTAATTTCTCCCCCTGTGCTGGTCCTGTGGTTTCCTGGGAAACATCTGTGGACCCTTTACCTTTTCTTTCCTTCATCTCCCTAACCATCCCCTTAGACAATTTGTAGCCAGGAATGCTGCCATAAGAACCTGCCCAATAACAGCCTCTATGACTAACATGACCGCTATCCCCGCCCCGTGTTAATGGTTACGAAGGTGAACTGGGAAACCATCAGATTTCCTTCTGGATGTCTGTGTTCCAAAAGCAAAGATGACTAAGAGGGCTAGGGTTTGAGCCACGAATCTTCTCTTTCAGTCAAGAATCAGAGGCTTCATGCATTTGTGTTAGAGCTCCCTAGAGCAGAAGAATCAACCACCATCAGGAGGATTCTATCAGATTGGCTTATGGGGTTACAGGCAGGATAATCTACACTGCCCTTGCCATGCTGGAGAGGTGGAACACCCAGGAGCTGCTCAAGCCAAGACACTGAAAGCCTCAGAATGAGAAGCAGAAAGGATCCAGCGCCGGTCCAAGGCTGAATGCCTGGAAGCTCTCTGGAGAGCCGCTGGTGTGAGTCCACATGGACACGCTGCAGGAGGCAGTCTGTTGTCCACGGATGATGGCAGAAAGAGATCCACCTGTTCGAGCAAAACTGAGCTTGGAAGGACTGCTGACCCTGCTTGCATTTTTGTTCCATCCAGGCTGAAAGTGCATGGAACTGTATTACCTAGATCTGCAGGGAGTCTTCCACCCCTGGTCACTGGCCTATGTATGAGTCTTCTCTGGAGACATTGCCACGGCTACACTCATAAGCGTGGTTCACTAGTCTCACAGGCATCTCTCAATCCAGTCAGGTTGGTGATCAAGACTAATTCCTACGCCAAGGTGGGGTTAGGGGCAGGAATAACACTTCTTGGGCACTTGGATAACAGGACAACCAATCTGCAGGCCATGCCTTTATGTTAAATTGAAATGCTCGGTTCTTCACTTCAGGTCAAGCAGGCGAATAACCGCTGTCTTTTGTGTCCATTAGAAGGTATCATTACAAACAGCACACACTGAGACTCTCCTCACTTTTAGTGGATTCTGTTGGATCCTGACTGCTGTTGACACTTTCTCCTGGTTCAGCTTCCTCATCAAATCATAAATTTACCCAAATAGTGATAGTTCCACTTTTCCAGTTTATGAACCAAAAGTTTTTATAATATACCTGATGGGATATCTGCTTTGCTATCAAGACTTCTAACTCAATGGCGCTGAGATTTCTAGGGACAAGTAGCTAAAGCACACTTTTTTTCTTTGACTTGGGTTTTGTGTACAGGAGAGAAATAACATTATCTCTGTTAATTAACTAAAATCATTCCCTGGAATTCTACAACTGATCCTCAGCTTCCCAGAGTTCTGCTCTCACATGGAGCCATCTCACATCCAGTAATCATTCCATTTAATGAAAATAGCTGCTTCCGGGTGGTGAGACACAGGGTAACAATAGTAAATCACATGGAAATTAGACCACAGGGGAAACTTTATTCTGAAAATAGTGGTTTTGTTTCAAATAAAAATATGTAAATTATTGTGATGAATAGTGGGATAGTTACACATCCAAATGGGGTGGCAATCTTGAGAGAATAAATGATGCAGGGAAAGAAAATTATATCCAATCTCAAAATGTTGCTAGTGAGACCCATCTCCTGTTCCTTCATGAAGGAGTAAGGATTGAATTAACCAATACATCCTTAACAAGGCTAGCTAGACACTGTCTTAACCAAATGAATGATGGAAAGGAATGTAAAGCTCAGTGTTGACTTTGACTGTTGTAGGTAGCTCTGGAAGATTCTAGAATACCTTTATGAAAAGAAAATATTGTCATTAAGTCTATGAATATATTTCATACATTCAGCAATTGCTACTTTTTATATGGGTCCAGTTGTCAATTATTGTTCAAGTGACTGTCACTTTTGTGTATCACTTTGGTTAAGCACTAGCCCACAGGAATTTAGTCAAACATGAATACAGTGTGAAAGTGTTTTGTAGATGAGAATATAAAGTCCATAATCAGATGACTTTAAATGAGAGCAAATACCCTAGATAATCTGAGTGTATCTAATTCAATACAAGGAAAAGCATTAAGGGCCTCACTGAGAATTCTGAAAGGAAAAGAAATTTCACCTATAGATTCTCTTCATGGTCAGCTGTTCTAGCAGGCCTTTGTGATGCCTCCTTTAGGGATCCAGCTGGACCTGGCTAAAGCCTTCTTGCCCCTGAGGTGGCACTGGCATCAAAAATGTCCCTCAGGTAAACAAAATCATTGCGATGTTTAGCTAAGAATTTGTTTTGCCAGCCGCTGATACCAGATGTTTGAAATCAATACTTTTTGAGAGAGCCATGTATCCCAGTTGACGCTGGACAAAGATTGTCTAACTGAGCATATAAACCCATTCTTCCTGGCTTGTGCTATGGGATCCTCCTGCCTTGTTTCTGCCTAAGATATTTCTGACCATAAGTGAATAACATAGTGTGTTTTCTGCAACTCTAAATTTGTGTTCCTTTTTTCAGTTTCTCAGCAACCTCTATCATTGGTGGCTACTTCTTGTACAGCAGGTTTTCTCAGTCTATTCTATGGACTATGCTAGTTATCCCTATAATCACACACTATAATATTGCAACAAACTTATGTATGGATCCAAAAGCATTTACCTAACTGTCCACCTATGCGTGTGTTTATGGAAGTATGTATGTATGCATGTTTCTCCCTGTTTGTTTATCACCATCATCATCTATCCTGCAGGTTTTGTTTCTTGTTTGAATTAATATATTTAATGATTTATTACACAGCATGCTTCTAAAGGTACAGAATCTTTAGAATGTGCATTCTAAGTGTGTCCAAAGTTTTACAGAATTTGTTCTATGAGGTGATTAAGTATGAAGAAAGCAATGACTGTGGCCACTCTCATAGTTCGTGGACTGGGACATCTCTATGGTTACTAGAAATATTGACATTGTGTGTTCTTAATCAAATATTATAGAAAGAAAATGGAAGGGTAACCATAGACTTGATCACATGCACTATTTTATGTAAGCTATGGAGTATAATGGGATTGCCTGATTACTTCTTTTTGCACTGGAAAGTAAGCACAACAAACAATCAAGTCAGTGCCTCAAACCCCAGTTCAAACTCAAACTTGAAAGAAATTACCTGAAAACAGAAAATAGTAACAGTAGATGCTGAACTGTATTCATCACTTTTTATGCAACTGAGGCACAATACCCAACACCCACAAGTTAAAGCAAGAGAAATTTCATTTGTTTCACAGTTTCGGGGCATTCAGTCCACAGTCATCTGGCTCCAAGGGAGAAACTTCCAGGTGCGGTGGTCGCAGAGCAGTGCAGCTCGCAGTAGCCAGGAAGCAGGAAGTGGAATAATGACAGAGAGGAAGTTTCAGGACATGAGCAAAATGCGGACAGATTTTCTGCCACAGGGTAACACACACCCTCTTGTGCAACTCCCAGTGCAATTCCTGTTTCCTATTGAATGCTTTGAGTCTGATTTTACTGTCCTCACTTCTATCACCATTCTGTTCTCCCGAGCTGTGACAAAATTTACCCATTATGTTCTGTGTACAAAATTCTAGGGTTTGTTTAACCCACATGTCTAAACCTTTCCAAAATATTCCCACAAACTAGTTCTAGAAGCTTTTAAATTACATGCTTAGGTACAGTCCCACCATCTCGCTGTTACCAATTGTCTATGATAATCAGTTTTACCATGACTGAGACCAAATACTTGATACCACATCTTAAAGCAAAAGAGATTTAATTTGTGTCAAAGTTTCAAAAGATTCAGTTCATAGTCGGATGTCTCTGATACAGAATCATCATAATCAAAGGGCATGGCGGAACAAAGGTGCTTAGTTCATGGAAGCTGGGAAGCAGAGCAAGGAGACAGCCCTGGAGAAAAAGGACCAAGGGATGAAAGGTTACATCTTTATGACCTATTCACTCACACCCAGAAATTCATTCTGTCAATCCCCTGGGTGATTCATGAGCTAATTATGTTGAGAAAATCGATCTTAATGATCACATAAACTAAGGAAAAAAGCACATGTTTAAGAGTACACACTGTTACAGTTAAATTATTAAATAAATGTGTACATAAGAGAGACCAATCATTCTCGAATAATTCCAGTGCAAAGTACAACTCCCAATGTGACACTTACAAGGGTGTCCTCCCAATGAGAACAGTATACCAAAGATGTGAAAATACCATTTTTACAAGGTCCAAACTTAACAACCACGTGCTCATCCTGGTGATCATGGTTAATGGCAATTTTGATTGACAGTGTTGCATCTGCTGGGTCTGGGGTCACCAGCGCACACTTGAACTTTCCCAGATTGTCTCTCTTTACAGGGTAGAAAAGGGAAGAGGAGTCATAAGTCATGGTGCAGAATGAAGGTAGATTTATTGCAGAAATGGAAAGCAAATTTATCTCAGAAAAGCTACAAAGCTCGCAGGGAAGTAGAGGAACCAGTGTTGGGTGACGGCTGAATATGGGACACTGGCTTTGTTTTATGTGCAAGGGTTATCTCCACCCACCCAGTGGGTCTGCACTTAACTGATCAATGGGCTCCTTGCAAAGAGTACAGGGCCATACAGTGCATCAGGTTAATTGCAACTTAGTTTAGGAGCACTTCAGGATGCTCAAACCACAACAGTAAGGGGAGCAGTTCTGAGTGCCAGCCTATGGTTATCTCCCCACTGTCTGCTGTTAATCACAGAGGCTGTGATTTTATCTTTCTCCCCTCTACAAGGGCCTCGGTCTTTTATTTTAACCCTACCTGGGACTCTCATTTTCCCCACAACAGCATATTGGAAGCCAATGCTGCTGGCATAATGTATTTAAGTGACAATTTACATCTGTGACAAATTATATTTTACCTACTCTAAATTATGGCTACAATCAATCGAAGCAATCTAAACTTGAGAAATATATTTACAAGATTTACACAAAGATCACCAAGGGACATTCTA
Organism: Chinchilla lanigera; assembly: GCF_000276665.1. Taxonomy (NCBI): domain Eukaryota; kingdom Metazoa; phylum Chordata; class Mammalia; order Rodentia; family Chinchillidae; genus Chinchilla; species Chinchilla lanigera. The sequence continues at coordinate 13,101,341 of NW_004955448.1, read as the reverse complement.
CAAAATAATGACCATTACTCTTCAAAACTGTCAAGGCGATTAAAAAAAAGTAAATCTTAGAAATTCCTGCAGATGAAAGGAGCCTCTGGGTATGTGACAACTAAATAAATGTGGGTGCCCAATTAGAGTTGAGGGCTAGAAAAATAGCAATAGATAAAAATAAGAAAATCTGGAATTTTGTGGACTTTGATTAGTAAAAATGTGATACAACTAGTTCTTTGATCATAAATATGATCTTGTAAAATAATATTAGCAAAATTGGCTTGACATATATGAGAACTGTGTGTACACTATTCACAATTTTTCTATAAATCTAAAAGTATTTTAAAACACAAAGTTTATTGATGAGATAAAATGGATGTTTTGAAAATGAATTTGCATAATTAAAATCACAGTTAAAGGAATTTTTGGTGAAAATAAAATATAAAAAAAGCAGATTTTCGGGGCTGGGGATTTAGCTCAGCGGCAAAGCGCCTGCCAAGCAGATTTGAATAGATGCATAAAGACAGCATATATGGTCAGCTAGAATGTCAGTTGGCTCTTAAAATAGATTGAAATTCTACTAAAGTGTTATATAATTTATTCATTATTTTGTTTAGGTATAATAAATGTATTGGATTTATGAAAAGTTAAATATACATTTATAGTATAGATAAAATCCTTCAGAATCTGACACTTGCCTTACTTTCATTTACATACACTTATTTACTGTCTGTACATCAGAAATTGGTTTCCAAAGTGTTCCGTGTAGTTTCACACATTCGTGACTTTTATGTCCTGATTAAGTTATCTTTTCTTTCTTAAGCTGAACTGGTTCACCTCTGCCAAGAAAACTTTATCTTACCTACAGTGGTATTCACTGCCTCTATTCTCATAGATGACCTTTTTTGGGGGTATGGGGAAGCTAATTCAGGGCCTCACACTTGCCAAACAGGCACTATGCCACTGGGCTACATCCCAGGGACCTGTCTATATTCTCATGATTTAAAGTTTTTCCTTATATCACAAAGCTTGCATACTTTGATCTTTGCAGGTATCTCCATTGTTTTTGCCATTAAAGTATAATTTCTTTGAGAATAACATACTGTCTTATTTCCAGTGTCACATAATCTTAATAGATATATTTTACTGGAAAAAGGAAGTAATTTAATTAAGAATGGAATATATGATGGAAAGAAAACTTAATATAGTAGCATGAAATTATGTTTCTACAACTTTAGGGAAAGTGTTACTTGTTGAAACAAATATCCAGCCTGAAGAACAAGGTGTTAAGTAGAGATCAACTCTGCACTGTGAGTCCCTTTCCTAAAATCCACAAATTTGCACACAGACAGTCCACATGAAAAATACTACAAAGCTAAGCAATTTCAGATAGAAATATAACGGACAATTTATAAACTAAACTAGATTCTTGATATTATTTAACTCACACTTCTCTAAATATAGGGCTAGAGACATATAGCTCAATCTTAAAGGATTTGCCTCCCATGTATGAGGCTCTGGGGTCAGTCCCCAATACAGGGAAAAATTCACAAATGTAATAGTACTTTTTATTCTATTTGTTTTGTATTTTTGAGACAGGATCTCCTTTAGTAGTTCAGATTGGCCTTGAGTTCACTATGTAACCCAGTTTGAACTTGCTACAGTCCTCCTGCCTTGGCCTCCCAAGTGCCAGTATTACAGGCATGAGTTACTGGATCTCTTTTATAAGGGTAGTTTAAAACTCATTTGTCAGACAAGAATATATGGCAAATCAAACTCTAAAGTATATGGGACATTTAACATATTGAGGTGAATTGTGTTCTCCTAAAAGAGACAGGGAATTCCTAATCACTGTACCTATAAACATGAAAAGTATAGTTGCCCATCCATATCTTCAAGTTTCACATCCCAGTTGCACATTTAAAATACTAAAACACAAATTTCAAAAAGTTTCAAACAGCAAAACTTCAGTTATTCACGTGCCAAACAATATGCCGAATGCACATGAATAGTAATATGCATCCATACCTTATGCAGACCACTGTGAAGCACCCCTGAGCAGGACTTAAATTAATCAATTGGCTTTTTATGTTTACTTGTGCATCTGTCCAAGGCCTAGATTTCTTGTCTGGAAGTGGGCAACGGACTCATAGTAAATGAACTTCTGTGAGTCACTGATCCCTACTAAAACCTGTAACGGCGGATGAAGCTGGAAAGCCTCAAAGGATAAGACAACATCACAGCCGAGGACACCTGGATCCAGCCTCAACTAGATGAAGACTATAACCTCAGGCATCTCATTCCTGGGTGGATTAATTTAATCCTTATTAAGGGTTAATTTAATACCTTACTTGGAGAAGTCCCTGAATCATTCTGCCCTTCTTGAGTACTCCCTTCCCTTCTTCTGATAACCAAATAAATATGGGCCACTGAGAAGGTCTTGGTCTTATCTTTGATAGAATTTCAAATTCTGTGAGAGGGCTTTGATCCTCCTGGAGCCCGGGAATCATTCCATTTGACTCTTTATGTAGCCTTCACCATACACCCATTCGGGAGGCTGTGGACCTGATCAGCCCGTGGTAACTGAGGGATGTTATTGACCCCCATACACACACTGCCGTACCTTCTCACCATTTCACAGGTTCTTAGTCTGTCTCCAGACTCACTGAGCACTATTCGTGGTGCACCTTGTTTGTGTGCAATAGAAATCTAGTAAGGTTTATTGTGGCTGGTCTGTGCTGAACAAATGCTGTATTCCCTAAACTGTTCATTGTAACCACTTACATCACATATGCATTGCATAGATATTAGCAGCAATGTAAAGGTTGTTGAAAGTGTTCAGGAGGAAGTGCCCTCATTATATGTAGATACTACACCATTTTATACAAGGGACTTGAGCATCTGCCAGTTTTGTATATTTGGGTGTCCTGGAACCAATTTCCTGTCTTTGCATATGTAATCTCATCCAGATATGGTGGTAAAGGATTAGTGTGATCTTTAAATGCAATGTCTAACCTCTTATAAGAAGAGAGGGGCTGGGGATTTAGCTCAGCGGCAAAGCGCCTGCCTGGCAAGTGCAAGGTCGTGAGTTCGGTTCCTGGTACTGGAGAAAAACCAAAAAAAAAAAAAAAAAAAAAAGAGAGAAGTTTGCGCACACAGAAACAAACAGGGGTATACCACGAGGTGAGCAAAAATGTGGAAACGGGAGTGGAGCGGCTACTAGCCAAAGAATGTTGATAATGGCATGCAGTAACGGGAAAGTGTGAAGAAATAATGAAGTTCTGGAGGCTGGGTAGAAAGCATAGCCTTGCGAACAATTTTATTTCACCCGTCCACGCTCCAAATCTGTAATGTGTCGCTGTTTTATATCACCAACTTTGTGGTAGTTTGCCGTGATAGCTTTAAATATCTGATATGTATATTTTTACACCATGTGGCATCTATGTTCTACTCTTACTCATCCTATGCCACTAATTGCATAACTGTAAGCTCTGTAGCTCTCAACCATACCACATAAAATGTATGTGTGTTTATTTCAAAGATGCCTCATTATCGACACTGGGAGCACAGAATACTGTGGTTCGTTTCTCATTTCTCTTTATTGTAGAAAACAGCCATACTTTTAAAATACTGATTTGTTATCACGGGCTCTCTAACAGACTTCCATATAAGCTGTGCAGCATGAATAACAAAAAATAAGAGCTATCAAGGGTGAAATCATTTTATTATATAAAGCATATAATATAGTTCTGATGTAGCAAGAACTCTCTCTTAAAACTACAGTTTCTCATAATTCTCACACTCAGGCTCTGAAAGAGCTTTCCATCAAAGTTGAAATCAACTCATATATAGTTTTAGTATCTCTATGACCTTTCTTTATTTTTCTTTCCTTTAAGAGTTGCACATGAAACCTTTGGGCCTTTCCAACTTTTTTGTCTTTAGATGTTTCCTTTTAACTTATATCTCCAGTCCCAAATAGCTTCTGGACTTTCTCATAAGCCATTTCTTACTCTGTAGGGAACTGAAATATAAGGTCTGACCTTGGTTTCAAAGAAAATTGAAAGAAGAAAAAAGGGTGGAAACTAAAGCAATGGGAAAACTTAGACTATTCAAGGACAGAAACAATCAGAATGCAAGGAATTTTAGAGAGTGTTCAGCCTCAGCTACTTTACGTCTGTTTTAAATATTTGATTTTCTACAATCAAAATATATTGAACATATGTACTACATGGAGAGAAGTATTTTATTAATACTGTTATATAGTTATGAATATATATTTACTATTTTGAAATGATTCAATTAGCATTTCTAATTTTAATATGTGATAAAACATACATGTACATAAAAATTCTTTAAAATAAAATTTGAAAAACTGACAACTATTGATTATGTAAAGATATATATGTAGTGAAATAGTTTCAATAAAGGGTAAAGTTACTTGTATTTCAAAAGGAAATTTTGCATGATGACATATTATATGAAAAATGGAATACAGTTTTAAACAGGCATGCTTTTATTTTCAATGAAGTGAGAAAACCCATATATAAAAGTCTGTATTTTTAGAATTACAAAAGAAGCTATTTGTATTTTTAATTCCTTGCATTGGAACATAATTATTGTTGTCTATGCCTGGGAAATACTAATATCAATTTTTAATTATATGTATTAAAGCACCATAAGCAATGTTAGAACTAACTTCCCTCAGTTAATGAAATGGTTCAAAGGTGATTTCACAATATTAGATTCCTAGAACAAGGAAATAATGTCAACATAAAAGTGTGTTTCTATTTTGGTAACTTACATTTACACATACAAAAATTATTTCTAAAAGTTATTAAAATTGTGATAAATTCAATATTTTAGACATTTTGGTTACTTCATGTGTAAATATAATAAACTTCTCCAATATAATAGTGCTTGTAAATGTCATAGAGCATGTTCAAAAGAAGGCAACAGTTCCTCTGGAAAATTACCCAAAAGGGAAATAGCTGGGTTGAATAGGATTTCTAATCCTAGTTAAGGAAACTCCAGACTGATTTCCGCAGTGGTAATACCACTCTGCACTCCCACCAGCAGTGGAGAAGCACTCCTTTTTCACCACAGCCTCTCCTGCATTTGTTGTTGGTTGATTTCTTGATGATAGCCATTCTTTCCGGGCTGAGATGGAATCTCAAGCTGTTTTAATTTGCATTTCTCAAATGGCTAATGATGTGAAACATTTTTTCATGTATTTATTTGCCATTTGTATTCTTTATCTGAGGAGTGCTATTCATCTGAGATACCCATTTTTGTATTTAGTCTTTGAATTTGGGGGACCTGTTTTTTTTTTTTTTTTTTTTTTTTTTTAAGGCTTTAGAAGTCCTTTGTCTGAGGGACATTTGGCTAAAATTTTTTCATGCTGCTGAATTTTTATCACCTTGTTGATGAAGCTCTGTATCATCTCTAATTGTTTCATTAATTGTTGCTGTCTTTGACTGATCAGTTTTGCATTCTTGTATCTGGTAATCTGAGCAACTTTGTTGAAGATGACAGTGTGTAGTATGGCAACCACTGTTGATTCCTATCATCCTGTTTTGAAATTCTGCACTGTTTTTGTATTTTTTTTTGTCTTCATCATTGTTATTTTGTTGTTCTTTTCTCTTTACAATAAAAAAGAAAGTAATAATATCTTAAATACTATCTTTTCAAAAGGAAAAATGTAGCATAGTATCGTATGAATACATTTAAATAATGGAATTTTACTGCTCTGTACTATACATTATTTCATAAGTACAATCACTAAATGTATTCTATATTGTAAACATAGATGATCTAAAACCCATATTTCACACCTTAAAGTTAACTCTTCCTTTCAGTTAATGGTAATTATGCTAAAGGTGACCGCACTGATAACTAAAGCACAAGTGATAACTTAAGTGATAACTGTCTCATTACTTTCCTCTCATTGCTGGGACAAAATACCTGATGCCTAAAATTAAGGAAGGGAAGGTTTATTTCGCTTACAGTTTGTGGAGGTTTCAGTCCATACTTCGCAGGTTACAAAGCAGAGTGGCACATGGCAGAGGGCTACAGCTCATGGCGGCAGAACACAGCAAGAGCAACAAGCACAAAAGGGAGGAATGGTGGCAAGCAGCCTCTTCCTCTCCCTTATGTATGCAAACTATCCACCCCAGGGCGGGTGTAGCTCTCACACCCATAATCAATCAAACTCTAAAAGCCTGCCCCATGACCACATGCAGCTTTGGGGGGACACACAGACACAAACCATAACAATAACTTGAAGTTGAAACACACTGTCAAATAAATTACATAACTTCAGTCTCTTACATTGCCTAAAATAAAGGAAATGTCATTTATTTTCCCGTATGTGTGATATATTGAAAATCTAAACAGACCCTAGGAATCAAGAGTGAATAGGATGTAGCACTTAACTTTAGAAGCATTCAAATTATGAAAGAATCAGAAAAATCACTATTTTATACATGGAATAACTACATAATAGCATCTGGTATTTAACATAAACATTGGGTAAAATACCTTGGAAATATTAGCATAGTGCTTAGTTTGCCTGTGAATCAGGGAAGTACCTCTGAGACAAACATTCTATATGACTCCTGTTAAAGACAGCCATGTGGGTAGGCAAAGAAAGTAATTCTAAAAGAAGGAATAGAATTACTTATCGTTATCTTGAAAGTAGTTGCTCAGATTACCAGATATAAGCATGCAAGATTGATCAAACAATTAAACATTAACTGTTCCTTTCAATAAACCAATAGAAATTAGTAGTACAATTATCTTAGCTATCTTGTTTGTACAAAATAATAAAAAAGAAGGAACAGAATCAACAACTTTCCAATCTATAAGATAATGGAGTGTGTATAGCAAACTACAAATAGGCCTGAAACGAAGTACCCAAAATATCAAAGTGTAGAGTACCGTGAGATAGTGTGTGTGAGACACAGTACCGCTTCCTGCTCTTCTAATGACACTGCATCTGACAGAGCCCTCTCTTGCTGAGATAACAAGCTACTGAAGGAATTTTAGAGTAGAGAAGTCATGTGAGTGTGTTTTGAAGGAACTTAGCCTATAAGCAATGTAGCATCTGTATTTGAAATATAAACATTTATTTCAGAAAGGCAAACCATGGCATTATATCAGTAGTCGCAGGGAGAGTGTGTGTTTAATTAGGGGGCACCAAAGGTTAAAGATGGACTGAGAAGACTGACAAAAGGAAATATTTCAGGGTAAGATCATGACTTTGCACTTAGTGCTTGACCTATCTGATATTTTCTTTGTCTTTGACAGTGAAAATTTTAGTACATTAGTGATTTCAATTAATTAAAATTAGCAATTAGTGACTTTAACAAATTAAGCTTTTGAGAAATTATGTACTCATGTGTTTACATATTAATATTCTTGATCAAACTAAATGTATGCTTTAGTAATGAAGATTATGTATAGTTTAAATATGATATGAGTTTTATCCTAAAAATAATCAATTTCATTTTATATAATTCTGTCCTTTTCATCCTAATGAAAATTGTATATTGGCTATTTTTAGTTCAAATGACAGTGTAACAAAAATATAATAATGACAAAAGCTTTTAAATGATTTGTAGAAGTTACAAAAAAGATTATAATAAAGTATTATTTGTAGCTCATAGAATCATATTAAAGCATGACATAAAAATAGAACTCTTTATATAAAATTTAATTTTATAATTTTAGTCAAGGCCACTCTTTCAAACTATGGTTCAAATACATAAGATTAAAATGATTTGAAGATCAAGTTATGTAATTATAAAGGAAGTAAAGGGTAGCCATGATGTCATAATCATTAATTTCAACCTAATGGTCTCAAAACACTTGAAACTCTCAATGCAGAATATTACACTATAGTTTCAGGAATTTCAAATATAGGGTTGTAGTGATGACACTTCTAATGAATTATAAAGGAGTAAGATACCCCAAATAATGATATTGAGAAATAATAAGTAATAACATTTAGAAAAATGAATTACATGTGCAAAAAATAGTAAATAGTGTGTAAAAGTACTTGAAACTTCAAAATATTATAATTCACAATAATCCCATCAACACTATTTACTCCAAGGGAAAAAAACTAAATTGCAAATTATTGTGATATAAAACAATGGTCTATTCATTGCCTCATCTCTAATATTTGAATAATCACAGTGTGAAAGAACAATAATTGTATTTGTGGTCAATGACTTCAATGACAGTAGTGTTTCTACATGTGAAATCAACTTTCTTAAACAGCTCTACACATTAGATCAAAAGAATTGTGTGAAATATAATGTCGTAAAGTCAAAACCCTAAAACAAGTACAATTCCAACTATCTACAGATTTGGCTTTTCTGCAGGTTGATTATGAGTCACTAATCTAGTGTAAGTCCCAAGGAGATCATACACATTTAGGACTTACTAATAATGACAACATTTGAGACAAGCAACACTATAACTTCCCTTATAATAAGCCTTACTGAACCATCTCAAAGTTATACTTTTAACTTCAGAATCTAACAACTTCATGGAAAAATTAATTTTCATAGTATGCAATGTTCAAAAGACCATTTCAGAAAACCATGTGACATTCAGATGATTTTCTAAAGAAATCATGGTGGAGCAGGGTGGGGATTTAGCTCAGCGGCAAAAACGCCTGCCTGGCAAGCACAAGGTGGTGAGTTCGGTTCCCGGTCCCGGAGAAAAACCAAAACCAAAAAAAAAAAAAAAAGAAATCATGGTGGAGTTTGTTTTCTTCCCTTGTAACATCTTAGACCGATGTTCCCAGACTTTTACATAACCGGGAAACATTGCAGGGTAAACAAAGGATGACAGCAGTTTTATTTCAAAGAGAGCTAATAAAATAAAGAAGATGATATATTTTTTCAGGACTGAGATCATTGGCTAAATCTCACTTCACTAAATTCTCAACCATGTACTTTTGGAAATGTATTTCACCTTTCCGTGTCCTATTTTGTCTCGTGTCATATTGGGATAAATCACTTAAAAGGCTTTACATGGTGAGGGTTACAAAAAATTCTGGACACCCTGCTATACTCTACTGCAGTAGCAGCATTTAGTTTTAATAGCACTTTTGGTATTTGTTTTGTTCTTGATTTTGTTTTTGTTTTTGATTTTGTTTGTTTTGTTTTTTGTTTTTGCAAATCCTAATTCAGGTATTCACTCTTTGGAACTTTGCATTCAAGAATCACTATGCCATCCCATTTGATTGCTTGGATCATCTTGTGCTGCTTCTCCGGACCAGTTAGCAGATAATTTACCTCATATTGATTGATTAGGTACAAGCAGATGTTTCTCGTACTGTAATAGTGAAGATTTGTTGGATTTTTATTGTTAAGGTTTTATCTACAAGGAGAATAAATAACTGGAGCAATAGAATAGCCACATTTCACTTTTACCAAACAAAAACAGACACTAGTGTGGAAAACTGATTAATAACACCAAAGTATACTGGATAAAAATATTATTTTCAAAGAAACTTCTCAGTGGCCAATTTAATACCACATATAAAAATGTATTTGCTACTTCCTTTGTAATATAAAAAAATTAAAGTTGAGAAAGATTTCAGGAATATTTAAAAGTAAATATTTAATATTTTGGAAGAAGCTATAGGATATTTTCATTATTGAATAGGTGAAGATTTCTAAAACATGACGTTCGCTTTTATTTTTGTACCAGGAATTGAACTCAGGACCTTGTATTTGCCAGGCAGGTGCTGTGCCCCTGAGCTATATCCCCAGCCCCTAAAACATGATGTAATAGGACTTAGGACATAGATCATGACCTATGCAAAACTTCTACGTGTAGTAATGAAAGCAGATTTAAAAGAGATCTGTGTCCAAAAACTATAGTCAAGCCTAAGAAAATAAAGAAAAAGAAAAGAAAAAAAGAAAATCACTTATATTGTGTGCACTAGAATAAAAATGAATTTTTAAGAGGAAAAGTATTGCCTATTTTATCTCAGCTTTCATCCATAATCTCTGTTACATAAGAAAGGATTTAAGTGGCATGAGAAGAAATGAGATACAATGCCTTGTGATTATGGCAATACGCAAGTTATTTTGTCATATATCATATTTTAAAATGTGGAAATATATATTAACATGGGAATGACAGGCCTGTCAAACAATTTTTCCTTATCTTCTGTACCAATGTGAAAATTTCATATAAAAGCTCCTATTTTCACATGCAAATATTATTCTCTATACTTAATGATGTTTTCCTAGATGGACAACCATTGATATTTGTATAATAAAACCTTGCAATAGAAAGCATCAAAAACTCTGCTCAAATAACTTTACCTTTTCGATTTAACATGCAAGGTATTCTGATTTTTACAATAGATCCATTTTGAACTAACTGACTTTGTTAAAATATACTTAGACTGTAGTTAAAAGAACAAGATCGCTTGATCTCTTTAGTAAGATGATAAAAACATTGATTCCAATATATAGTTTTGATTTCAAAATGTTCTGCTGTTTATAAAAAACACACTGACCAAACTGCATAATTTGTCACTTTCAAGTGTGTACAGTTTCAGGTAAGTGCAGATCGTTCAGTGAATCAATTTTGATACATTCCTGTATGGGACTCATAATGACGTCCACTTGGATTTTCAGGGAAAATCTTGCTGTTTTGTGGAGAGAACTAATCTCATTTTATAAAACAGCTTTCTGCCTTGACCATGGGCTGCATTACTGACTGCAGGCTGACAAACTATTATGAAGCCAAAACCACTGATTATATGTGAGATTTTGCCTGACCCACCCAGCATAGAAATCCATCATTAAATGGAAGCAATATACATAAAGTTGACATTACACAGGATGTAGAAATACAAGCACAAGCAAGAGGTTCCAAATGTCTGGGTCTCAAGTGCTATGAGATTGGTTTTTTTTTTTTTTGTCTAAGCCCATGCTTATTCCTGTGAGCACCTACTAAAGAAGAAAATTTTTATCATTCACACAAACTTCTATTGCAGCCCTCTCTATCACATTTAAAAGAGAACATCAAATATTGTTTGAAGCACTTGGCTTAATCTGTACCTGTTGATTAATGTAAATGCAGACAACAGTGAGAGGAAATTCTCTTCATGGAAAGTCCTGCACAATTTTGCTTCCTAGGAAAGAGACTTCAAGAAGATATCGATATGTAATACAACAAGCATTGTTAATTCCCTACCACTTTGTTTGTAACTCCGTACTGTCTGTACTGTTCTTTTCCTATTTTGTAAAATGTTGTCTGTCTGTTGATGTTTTCCTCCTTTTATTTTAAAATAAAATAAAGAAAAGTACAGTCTACACTACTTTACAGATAGTGGACAGGGTTTTGCTCCATAATTGGATCTGGAAATAAAACGATTAGAAAGCTAGCGGCGAGGAGTTATATTTGCATTGCACATAAATGCTCACTAACAATTAAGCAGGCAGTGCTTGTCCTCACTGTGAGGTAAGTTTTGTTACATGCAGTTGCAGATAAACTTCATTTTATTTTCTTTTCACAGCGTATCTCGAAGACAGGTTTCCAAATGCTCAACATTTTAATGAATTACATAGGGTGTAAAGGAAAACTTCAAAAATAGTTTGAAGCGCTTGGCTTAATTTGTATCTGTTTATTAATCTAAGTGCAGTCATATGTTTAATAATACATAAAATTTGTTGTCTTATGACTGTATAAATGACAGATGAATTGGTCACTGGTGATATATATACTCTTCTCAATGTGTGGTGTTTCATACTTTCTCTTCCAGACATGATACATGGGAGATATATACATATACATACATATATATATATATTCCATATGTATATATAGCTAGCATTTGCATCTGCAACCATATCTGTATCTGTACCTACTATCATACACAGAATGTTAAAATGTGTGCTATGCTATAACATATTTCACAAATCTGATAGCACAGCATATATTTTAAAATTCTATGTGTGATAATAGGTACAGATACCAATATGGTTACAGATATATCTCAGTTTATGAACTCTTTTGTTTGCAAACAATTTGGTTCCTAAACAGAAGCACTGGGCAAAATTTAGATTTTGCTGGCAAACTCTGCATCGAGGGACAAATGTGGATGTGGCCGTCTTTCCCACACAAACACAAGCGTGGTCATGTTTTCCAAAATTGTGGAGCAAATTAAGCTCATGAGGCAAAGTTCCACTGTATATGTTACTTACATAAACAGGTATTACTAGGGCCTGTGTTCAGGGAAGCAAGACCAGAGTTCAAGGAGGCTCAGATACTAGAATCTGTGAGGAAGAGTCCAGGAGGTGCTCTGGAAATGTGCACACACATTGTTTTGAGTTTTTTATGGAATAGCAAACTGTGATTGCCTATTTTGAAGCATCATAAGGCTATGTTACAGTGTTCCCAGGTATGGAATATCTCTTAGAGAGATCGGTAAGACACTGGTTAGCAAGCGGGATCACTGGATCACTTTAAACATTGATGTGGCGGTAGATTTTATAGATCAAAGCACAACTCACTGGAGAAGGTACACAGTCTGTACACTGTTTTTCCTTTCCTAATCATGATGCTTCTGCAAAAACAAAGCTGTAGATGTAAACAATGAATTATTCACTCTCATGCTTGCATCTAAAGAAAAAAAACTCTATCGTTGAAAATAAATCCTGGCAGATCAATCAGTCTTTTTCAATTCACAGGTGTTGCCATATTGCTAGCCTGAGTTTATTAATTAAGCTTCTTGAAAGAAACAAAATATACATGATAGATGATAGGTAAATAGATAGATAGATAAACTTTTACAGACTCTCAGAACAACATTTAGACAAATAGCTCAACACCTGAGTCAGAGTCAAAATGACGCATAAAATTCACCATCACATACTGAAGTATATGACCTAATATAATTGTAGGTTGGCCTTTGGAATGTATGATTTTGGCATCAGGAGAATTGTAACAACTTCCTGATGTGCTGCAATATCTTCTGGTTTGAGGTTGCTAAACAAATGACAGGTAGAAGGAATACCCTTTTCCTTTCTACAACCAGTCGAAATTACTGTAGAGGCTTTGCTAGTCTAAACATTTATATTTTCAAGAAAATCATGCTTTCAACAAGGGAAAAGACTTTTCCATTGAGTATATATATACCTTACTACTTTGGGCTATACAACCATCAAATCATGAAACTGATTATTAGAGCTGGACTCACTGATTCTTCTTGCTATTGTAGGATAGGTATAAGGAGAAGTATGTAAGGGACAAAGGAAATTCCTTGAGACACCACTTAAAACAATAGGATAAATAAAATGAAATCTTTACATAACCGGAGTCTGTCCATACAGGGATGGGTACCAATGGCTAAGAAGTCTATGTTTGGTTTATCCCACCATCCGAGGGACAAAGACCAGCCAAGGTACATTCTGAGCCAAAACAGAATACCAAAAGGGCAATGGAAAAATAAGATGTACATATTACTCACAAATAAATGAGTTTGACAAATTTAATTTGACAGATTAAAAATACTAATTTGAGATTTATGTGTATTTTAATTATATTTGCTTATATGTGCCTTCAATTATTTTTATTATTCTGAAATATTCCTTGCTATAGATATGCTAAACAATATTAGCTTCAAACAATTTCAAGCAATCTCTTAAGCATATAGAAATCCCACCACTGTGAAAGCCTTCATTTCTTTTTTTATTTTATTAATTTATTTTAAAAATTAAACAGGAAGATATATTAAAAAACAGACATCCATTTACAAAATAGCATAAAAACAATACAAACAATGCTGAATTACAGACAAAGTGCTGGGAAATTAACAATGGTTGTTGTATTATGTATTACTGATTAGAAGATTGTTTTATCCACATCTGTTTATCAATAAATGTGTTGTGAAAACAAATAGCTTATAGCTTTCACTCTAAACCCCTGGAACATGGAGACATAATTCATGCATCAATTTTTTTTTACTATATATATACCTTGAGAAAAGATGCTTTGGTAAAAATAAGATGAATTTATTATGAAATATAGCATACATACTATAGATCATTAAAATTTATTACATTAAAAAATAGCTTGTTTTCACATTGAATTAAAGATCAATTCAGTGAGACCAAGGGGTTTCACTGGGCACTATGAGTACAGATAATAAACTTTCTTGGAATCGAGCCAGTTTATGTAATTAGTTGATCTGAGCTGTGGTTTTAGAGGAAGCCTAGAGTAGGTATCTTTAATTTTTGTGTGTGTGTCAGGAATCGAACTCATGACCTTGCACTTGCCAGGCAGGCGCCGTGCTGCTGAGCTATATCCCTAGGCCAGAGTAGGTATCTTTGGCTGAAATAATCTTCAGGGAGGAGGTCCACAGGAGTACAACCAGTAGATAACGTAATGAGTTTTGTAGCTAAGAGAAACACACTATCATCACCAATTATTCAAACATATAATAGAAAATAGAAATGTAAGATGACTAGCAATGAATAACAAGCTTTCCCCTCAAGGATGGATTTCACCGAAATAGTTTCTCACTAGAGTACTGCTTTTTATTTCTGCCATGTTATAGAACTGGGACGATTTCCTAGAGTTGGCACTGGTCTACATGAATATTTCATTGTTTTAGTTAAGCAACTGAAGCTCAAAGTCAAATCAAGAGCTGCCATCATGCACACACAGGAAAAGAAAAATGACTTTGGTTATTTCTGATGCTGGGTAGGGTTTCAGTGTATACACACTTCCTAATGATTTTGCTGGTCACACGCACAGTGTGGTGGTCAGCGAGGATCTATGCTGCCGTGTGTGCTCCTAGCACTCACGTATTGAAACTCAACCTGCACGGTGATGCTGCTTTGAGCTAGAACCTGGATGATTTGGAATCTTTGAAGAATGGGGTTCCAGCCATTTTAAAAAGGGATCCCAGCGAGTTCCAAGGTCCTGCCGGCCGCCTGAGGAAAGAGAAGACGGTAGTCAGCACTCAGCATGCGGGTCCCACCGACACAGGGGCTCCTCCTCCTTAGTCCTGGACGTCCCCGCCTCCACAGCCCTAAGTAACGCTTCTACCGTTTAAAACCAGAACTCTGTGAGACTTCGGTTAGAATAGCCCCAAAAGACTAAGACAAATGATTTGAGATGATACGTTTGTCTTAGTCTGTCCACGTTGTAAAAAAATTAGCCAACACCCACAAGTTAAAGGAAGAAAGACGTACTCTGGCTCACAGCCTGTAGAGGTTTCAGTGGAGTTTTGAATGGGTGGGGGGCGGGCAGAGGAAGCTCCCTGTAAGGCAGGAGCGAGGCAGAGAGGGCACAAGAGAAGAGCTAGACATACGCCTCTCCTGGCCCCCTCTATGACCCACCTCTACGATCCACCTCTCTGGACATCGCATGTAGCTATCAACCCAGCAGCGGACTGACCCGCGGATGAGCGTCGTGCTTCGTGATCCCGCCCCTTCCCTACAGCCCGGGGTATGAGTGCCTGAGGCTTTGGGACACATCTAGATATAAACCATTACGGTGCTGTGTTTGGAATTTTCGCCACACATTAAGTGGTGCAGCCTGCAAATGCTGAAAACAACAACCAAAAAAGAACCAACAAAGCAAGGAAGCAACAATGAAGAAATAGAACGCGCAAATAATCAGCCAGAAATTTTTAAAAAGTGATGATAAGAATATTTTTTCCTGTTTGCTGAAACGTATATGTCTTGATTTGTAATAGTGGCATCACGTTTTCTACAGTGTTCGTTCGCTGAATAACATTCAGGGGTATTACAAACATGCAAACATTACAACATGCATTATAGTTTTCTCCCTGTGAAATGGTATTCATATGATTATTTATTTGTTCAGTGTGTGTGGTACCGGGAACCGAACTCATGACCTCGTGCTTGGAAGGAAGGCGCCGGGCCGCTGAGGTATATCCCTGGCCATGTGCTAATTTATAGCTCTAATGTACATTTACTTTTATTTAACTAACTTTGAGACTATCATATGAGTAAAGAAGAAGCACATTAAATGCTTCACTTTTCCTCAATATCTTCTATCACCTATTTTCAGAAAAATAAGGAATGTTTGCCTGTTTCAGGGAAAATATGAAAGTCTTAACATGATAGTTTGTAAATAACGTCACATTCCCAAATATAAACTAGTTAAATTGACATTTTCTTTGCAGAACGATTTTGTCCAAGGCATAATTTTCAGATTGTTCAAGTCAGAGCAATTAATTTTAGTTATACAAACCGGCAAAAGTATGGGATAAAAAAATTATAACTATAATCTGTCTTATCTACATTGTGAATCAGAAAATTTCATCTTATTGGATGGCCCTCATAGTAAATTTGAAAAAGTAACCAAGTCTTAATTTTTTGAATAAAATTAATATGAAGACTTTTTATGGCTATACCCTGGATATTTCAGACAGCAAGCTACACTCATTTCATACCCATTTTTTTTTAAACAGACAGACATCCATTTACAAAATAGCATAAGAACAACACAAGGAAAACAGAGTTTCAGAGAAAGTGGTAGGAAATTAACAATGGTTGTTGTATTACGTATTGATATCTTCAAAGTGGTTTCTCAGGTAAACAAATAGAGACATACAAGATTGATCAAACAAGTAATCATTAACTGTTCCTTTCTATAGAGTAATAGAAGACAGTAGTATAACTATGTTAGCTCTCCTGTATATACATATTTACATAATTTCCCCTTCTTTCACTTCCTTTTTCCCACACCCCAGTTGCCCTTTACTTTTGAGTATTTTCCTTTCATTTCACAATGTCTATCATACCTCCTAGTTTATATTCACTCTTTCAGGTCTTACATTAGTGAGACAGTACGATGCTTACACATGCAGGTCTGATTTCATTTCATATCTATTTAATTGACAATTCTTATCCAGAAAATGAAAGTAGGAAAATTAGGAGAGTGAATAAAGAGGGATTATCTTCCAGTAGACAACTTCATGTAGTATGGAGAGGTTTATTTAATTTCAGAAACAATTGTCCAGGGAATGGAGAGCAAGACATTTGTATATTAGGTAGATTTTGTAAAGTGATTGACTAGTTGGCAGTTGATTAGCTTGACACTTTCTTGGGGCAGGGTTTTTAAGGCTGTGAAGCAAACACATCTGCGAATCCTGCTTTAGGATACCGTGTGTGTTCATCCAGGTGGATGCTGAAACTGTTGATCCAAGAAATTTCTCTACATCCATGAGAATTCTTTTGTGTGCTGACTCATAGAGGTAAGAAATGAAATCCTTTCTTCCGATATTAGTGACCATGAGTATTTCATATATCTGCACTTTTTTTCTTTTTCTTCCAAATAAAAATGTTGTTTTTTTTTTTGGTTTTTCTCCGGTACCGGGAACTGAACTCACGACCTTGCGCTTGCCAAGCAGGCGCTTTTGCCGCTGAGCTAAACCCCCAGCCCTAAATAAAAATGTTTACAATCCTTAGTTATATTTCTAAGAAACATGATTATCATGAAAGGACTATTAATACCATTTTTCAGTAATGATAGTTTTTTTAAGCAGACAGTTGTGGTCGGGGGAACTTGGATCTCTTTATAGTAAAACTGTATATCATATAACCCAAAGTTAGGAAGCTAAGGTAGAATTCAAGAGAGGCTGTATACAAAATCTCAGATTGTTAAATGAATTACATAGAATTCAGACTTAAATATTGTTGAAATTCTGGAAAAATCACCAATGGTTTGTGTTTACCTGTCATATTCATTGCATCAAAGGTGCCTCTCTGTGTCCACCATCAAAATTTAATACTAAAGACAATGACACAGGTAAAGTAATTTAGACGAATAGTATGAAGAATTCAAAGAGATTCACTAACTTTATCCTGGAACCATCCTTTGTATGATCTACTTTGGAGTATTATTTTTCAAAATCCCTTTAATTTTGGATACATGACCTTCATAGGACATTTTAAAATCTGCCAATATTTAAGCACTATTTATTAAAGGAATTCATGAAATAAAGAAAATAGACTTTGCCATTGTACAAGAGTATTAAAATTTTATACTTTTCCTCAGAATATTTTAATTACAGAAGTTAGGAAAATAGAGCTTATTTTGTTTCAATATATTTAAATGAATTCCATTTTCCCAAAAATGCCAGTTTGCCAACACATGCTGTAAATATTTGAGTAATTCTAAAATAATGATTAAACATAAATTCTTTCTATGTCCTCCTACAAGTCCCTAAGGATATATGCTATCAAACATGTCATGGTGGGTTAAATCATACTTCCTAGTGGATATGTTGCATTTTGCCTTTTAATATATCATGATTTATTTAAAATATATTTTGATGAAGCTACTGCCTGCCCCCGATGGATATAAAATATATTCTGAAGCTATCACACCCTATTCAGAGAGAAGGGTGAAGTGAGAGGAAGGTAGATAATTTTAAAGGAATAATAAGTGATGTTTAGGAGCTCCAACTGGCCTAAAGAATATCTGTGCTCTTGGTCTGTTGTCAAGTACACTCTGCTTCCCTGGGATATAAATCATCTTCACCTGCTGGTGAGTTACATGAGGAAGAGAATCATAACAACTGACTTGCTCGGGGAGGCCTGGCCTTACAAAAATAAAGGAATTTCAGAGAAATCCCCTGCATGCACTACAACAGGGAAAGGTAGGTGAGTAACAGGAGGAAGGGAGCAGGTCAGGAAGAACTTAGTCCTCTTGTAGTACAAAGCAGCTGGGTTGCTGGAGAGATAAACTTTGGGGTATTATTTTCTGAGCCCAACATGGTCTGTTACATATATTTTAGAACTCTAATGTGCATTCTTTAATTTGCATATTAAAATAATGTCAACTAATGTCCAACTAAATACTGAGAGTGTTTCACTAACATCTGAATTTAGAAATTTTAAAAAAAGCTAATACCTTAAATGCATGATAATGAAACAGGAGAAAAAAGCTCATTTACTGTATTTACAAATAAATTCTTGCCTTTAACTCAAATTTCACGTGTTTTCCCCTTCTGTGATTGATTTTTATTTCATTTTTTCTCGTGATTTATTTACTATTATGTATTGTACCTAGTCATGGTTTTGCTCCTATTTCGTTTGCATTTCCTTTGTAGTACATTTTTACCTGTCTGCTAGTGGCATTCCATGTCTTGGGAACACTTGCAATTATTTTTGTTTCAAAAGTGCTTTTGCTTCACTTTCTTCATATTGTAAAGGACCAAGTGTGCAACACCCAGAGTATGACTCCATGCATAATGATTTGTTGATTTGATTATTTTGAGACACTACAGACTTAGGAGAAGCTCTGAAATCTGGGGTAAAATTTACTGTTTTGTGAGAGAAATTCATATTTATAACGGATGTCTTCATTTGTAATGACGTTTCCTCTCATGCCAGCAAAGAAAAAATGGTGAAATCAGTGAATTTTATCAATGAGGAAGGCACTGACTTAAGTAGGTACAAAGTGTTTGACTCTTGTTTATCAACTTTCCTTGATCACCTCTTTACCCCCACCACTCCCCATATCCTTTTTTCAGGTTTTGCAGCAAAAGGTGACGCTTCATTCTCAGCGCAAAGGCACCTCTTGGAGATTCTCTGTTTCCCAAGGTAGTTCTTTAGTGTACATCAGATATAAACTGTATTTTTTTATTTTTACGTCTCATTTATATCAGGGATAAATCACAAGTGAGAATTGTGAAAAATAAGAAAGGAAATAATTTTTCCTCCCCTACAGTATTTTATAACATTCCAAAATGTCTTAGGTCTCTGAAACCCACCTAAATCTCTCCTATTAAAAACATCTATTCTATGGTGAAAATACACTTTTCTTTAACTATTTTTGGTCATCTATTCTATATTCTGTTCCATATATCTTTTATTAATTAGCCCTGAAATAACTGCCTCATGTACCCTTAACTATATTCACTTGGTTTTTTATTTCAAAAAGTGATCATTTGATTGTTTACATATTTTATTTACTGATGATGTTAATACATCACATTATTTTCCTTTTGATTTTTTAAAATATACATCAAAGCTACTTTAAACTTTTGATACCTACTGCAAATGTATGAATTATTAAAGTTATCTTTTGTTTGTGTTATTCATAATTGATCGCTGCTTATAGATTTTGTCTTGCATGTTCTTAGAGATTACATAATACAACTTAACAGTCTGTATAAGAATTTTATAAGGTTACAGATGCCATTACTTTCCTCTGAAGATGTTTCACCCATTCCTCTGTTAATCACCTGAGTAAATGGACTGATTTCTAATTAGCTTACCTTAATCTAGCACTGCTATGAAAAGGGACCTGCTGTATCCTGGGAAGAATCCACCTACTTTTCTCCCATCAGCATTATCTTTTTCCTAGTTTTATTCCCATCAGCATCTTCGTCTGAAAAAGCTAAATTTCAAGACTCCTCCCTATAGCATGAATCTAACTGTAATCTTTTTCTGCCCCCAAAAGGAAGATCTTTCTCAGATATTTCTGGCAAGTTACTGTTTCCTGATCAGGTCTGTCTTACTGCTGAACTGAAGTTTTTAGGTGAAAACTGGTAATACATAGTGTTGTTCTTTTAATTTCTTTTAAATACTGCAGAATTTAAACAAGAAAGTGAAAGAACTTCATAATGAAAATTTTAGTACCCTCAAAAAGCAGATTAAAGTGTACATATAGAATGCAAATATCTGTTATATTATGCATAACAAATATTGTGCAAATGGTCAGACTTCCAAAAGTGATGTCTGGATTCAACATAATCCCAGTCGTGTTCAATCAGATCATGTTTATACTTTTCTCTATTGTTATCGGAATGAATCAGTCTAGCTCATACTAAACTGCTGTAGCAAAAAACAGATGAGAGATTTAAAAAGCTCTAGAATTTTAGCAAATTAGATATGTCTTTATATTTTGAGTTACATAAAACGAGAGAATAAATACAAACATGTATCCTAGCTGGATGCAGTGGTGCGCTCCCGTAGTGCCAGCTGCTCAGCTGGGCGAGGCAGAAAATGGCTTGGATCGGAGCTTGAGCGCTCTGTGAGTGTCTTCGTCAATTTCTTTGTTTCTGGGGCAGAATCCTGGACGCCTGCAATTGGAAGGACCAAGGCTTATTTGGGCTCGTGTTGTAGAAGGCTCGGTCCTTGCATGCCTGGCTCCGTGGTTGAAGGCCGGCACGGAATGAAGCTGTCCACCTTTTGGCGGCCAGGGAGCAGAGAGAAGTGAGAAACGGGGCGGGGAGAGACGCCCAGGTCACGGCCCAGGGAGTCCCCTTTCCTGAACACCTGTGAAGAGCAAGTGAGACGCCGGGTGCCCACGGCCCGGGTTTCTTCTGACGGTCCCACTCATGAGTGCATCGGGACGTGAATGACAACTCTGGCAACTTAGAGAGAACTGTCCAAAAAAGCACACAGAAATAACTGCAAAGGCAAGTGCATCCTAATACATATTTTACACATTTGACGTATAGATTTTCCAATGTTTGAAATCCTTCAGTTATAGAAATCATGAGTCTTGAACGTTGTTTTCACCTTGAATTGCTTTATCTTCTGGTAGCTAAACAAGAACATAGCTGAATTTTGTCCTCAACCATCACCATTTAAAAAATGTCCTTTCCTTTAAGTCTGTTTTGATAGTTTTTCTTTCACACGAGAGTAGGTTTTGTGTTTTTCCTGTCACCTTCATATGGACAACTTTCGTTAGCATGATTTACAGTTTCCCTTTCTATTCATTTTTCACACTTAGAAGGCCAGGAATCAAAAAACACAGTTAAATTTTACCTGACTGAGCCTCAGCTCGAATTAGCACAAAATTTGCTCTTATGAATTCACTACCAGTTTTATAGAATTGTGGTTTTTCCTACTGCTATCTTAAAGTTACAGCACACAGCCATAAATTGACATGAAGTGTCGAGGATTAATGCACATGCATTCTATGACCAAAGCATTTCTTCAAAAGTAATCAACTTTAAACATTTCTTGCAGTCAATTTTACCTATTTATTTGGCCAAATAAAAGAAAAATGACAATGTTGTTCCCATTTACCACCAATGGCTTAAAAGTATATTTATAGGAATATGAATACCTACACCCCTGAGTGTCCAAATGACTTCCACATTTAAATGTATATTCTCAAAAGCCTCTTATATTAAACCATTGTTGGATATTTAGAAAATATTCCTAACTTAAAATTTAATTTTCACAAAAGATAACAGTTGGAAAAAACAAATACATTAACTTAATAAATCTAACAAAATACATATTCAAAGATTTAGGAAAATAGGACACAGACAATAAATATACTAGCAAAGTGTCCATTTTCATTTTTCCTCCTGCAATTAACTGCAATATATTCTTTTTCACTGGGTTTAAGATTCTGTTATCTTACAAGATATAACAAACGGGACAACAAAGACAAAATTGAATAAAGTACGTGGTGAAATTTTTAAAGTTGATTTTCAGGTTATGCATTCACTATTTTTTCATTTATTTAAACCTGTATTTTTTCACTTTATTTTATGAAAAAAATAGAACAAAATTTGATCCCAAATTTCCTTAGAGGATTATAGTCAATAATTCCCTGTGTATTGTTATCTTCAAAAATATCAACAAAAACATTCACTTTTATAAAGAAGAAGCAAGAGATATTAGCATAAACCTTTATTTTCACCTATGAGAAAGTAGTAGTAGAAATGAAACAAATTACCATACACATTTGAAAAATTTCTCTTGTATTGAATGGTTATGCTAAATCATTATATAATATCCTTCTTGTCTCTTTTGATTAACTTTATGTTGAATTTTACTTTAGCTAAAAATGGGCTTACTACTCTTCCTTGTTTTCAGAGATCTCATTGCATAGAATGTATTGTTTTCTGTCTTTTCATTTTTAGTCTAAGATTTTTATTTTGTGTTAAATGTGTTTCTTGTCTACAGTATGCCATGGGATTTTATTCCTTGATCCATTGTCCTAATGTCCAACTTTTGATTGAATTGAGTCCCTTTGCATTAATATTTATAATTGACATATATGGACTTATGCCTGTCATTTTATTATCACATTTATTATGACTTATGCCTGTTGCTATTTTGCTTCCTTTCTCTTCTGCTTAATGGCTTGCTCTGTTTCGTTCATTGTACTAGATCTTTTCAACACTATCAGCTTCATTTTCTCATTCTAGAATATCCTTGATAATTTAAAAAAAATTTAATTTATTTTAAAAATAAAAGACAGAAAATATATTAACAAACAGACATCCATTTACAAAATCGCATAACAACAATACAAACAATACAGAGTTGCAAACAAAGTTGTAGGAAATTAACAGTGCTTGTTGTATTACATATTGGTATCTTCAAAGTGGTTTCTCAGGAAAACAAATAGAGACATGCAGTACTGATCAAACAAGTAACCATTAACTGTTACTTTCAGTAAAGCAATAGAAGTCAGTAGTTCAACTATGTTAGCTATCCTATATATACATACATTCATAATTTCACCTTGTTTCTTTTCTCTGTTCCATCACCCCAGTTGCTTTTTACTCTTGAGCATTTTCCTTTTGTTTCATAAGGTCTATCATACCTGCTAGTTTTTATTCACTCTTTCAGGTTCTTACACTAGTGAGACAATACGTTGCTTACACATGAAGGTCTGACTTATATCACTTATGAGTATGGTCTCTATTTGTGACCATTTACCTATAAAAGCCTTGAGTTTATCTTTCTTTATAGCCGAGTAAATTTTTGGAGTCTTTGCTTGATAGTAATAAACTTCTTTAAGTTCTTTTTATCATGGAAACATTTTACTTCTCCACTAATTTTGAAAGATAGTTTTGCAGGATACTATATTCTGAGTTGGAAATTGTTTTCTCTTGGAGCTTGAAGCACTTCATTCCAAACTGTTCTTGCCTTTAAATTTTGTGTTGAAAAGTTTGTTGGATTTCTGATGGGTTTTTCTTTTTAGGTGATTCATGGCTGTTCTAACTAACAGCCTTTAAGATTTTATTCTGGTATTTCTGGCATTTTAATTATCATTTTGTGTGAACTTTTTTTTACTGAACATGGCTCTTTGGGTTCTACCTGACTCACTTTTCTCAATCTTAACTTCTTTTTCTACATCTGTAAATTTTTCTGCTATGTTTCCTCTGAAGAAGTTTTCATACTTTGTGTGTTATGTACTAATTTTTACTAATTCCAATTATTCTAATGTTTGTCTTCTTCTAATCCTCTTGCCTGACTCAATTTTTCTTAATGTTTTTGTTTTCAAGGTATCTGTCATTATTTGATCGTTGCTCACAGCCCTGTCTTCTTGATCTAACCCTCTGTCTTCACACTGGTCACTTCTGCTCACCATGTGTTCCACTGTATTTTTAAACTTCTGAATTGCTCTTTGGTACTGTTTTATGGACTTCCATTCATTTTTATGCTGGGCATTCATGTTTTGCATCTCTTTTTTTCTCTCTTTTTAAGAGTACATTCTTTAGTTGATGATTTGTTTAATTAAGGGCATTATCTCATTAGCTACATGATCTTAAATTTTTTGAAGCAACTTATGATTTATCTCTGTAGATATCCTTTAAAACTTTCTGCTGTGTAGTTTATGATTTTTTTTCCCTTGCAGCTCCTTGAATTGGTTTTGGTGGAGTTGGGAGTTAGTGGCGGCATTTTATTGCCTTGTCTTTCATGTTTCTGTTTTTTGGTTTCTTTGTTTCTGTGCTGAAGCTTGTGACCTGTTTAGTCCAGTGTCTGGGTCTTCAGGAGTGCGCTGCAGTACTCTGCATGACCATCACTTAATCCAGATATTGGCATGCAAACAAAACTTATTGACACCAACAACTCTGTCAGTGACAATACTGGCATCAATATCAACTTCATACTGAGGATCCCTGAGAATCACTAATGAACCATCAATGAACCAGAGCAAAGGGGTCTTTGATTTTAGTAAAGAGATTTCAGCTACGAAGATATTGACTCATCGTAATTCAGACAAGTAATTTTTGCTGGATGTGGTCAGCAGCAGCAAAAGAGCTCAAGCGTGCAACTTGATGAAACTTCATTTCTCTCAGGCCCCTCCTTCTGAAGACTGTATCCATCAAATACCGGCCACTTACCACAGGATACAGCCCTGGGGGTCCTCCTGGTCTGAGACTGAGCCCAGAAGGTGACCTTAGTAGGTCCCTAGCTCTCCCCGCTCTCAGCCTGTTTCCCCAGCCTGTCTCTCATCCGGGACCTGTGCTAGGATAACTCTTCACTCCTGCAGTGAAACTTTCCTCCTAGGTGTGGTATTGGTGTCATCTGCAATGAGATCAGTCTTTAGACTTTCACTTCTACCTCTCTGCACTGCGGAGAACCAGGAGGTGAGCTGACTACCATTTTGTAATTTAGCCACTCTCCTCTTGCTTCCCCTGTGACTGACACAGGGCTCCGGCCAGTGGGGAGTGGAATGCTCAAGGTCTCTCAGATCCTGCCTCCCATACTGCTTGCATGGGGCCAGGGCCCATTGGCAGCGGAGGCGGGTCAAGTCACAAGGACCTCTATGCTCCCGTCTGCGATGTGAGTCTTGTGGGTCCAGGGGCTGGTGCAGGTGGGGTGGGACCACAGTTTCTGGGTGCTCTTGAGTCCTGCATGGGTCTCCTGGAGCCTATGCAATTACTATGAAGTTGATATGCAATTATTTCTTTCATATAATATAGATTTTATAACTAAGCCAAACTGAACACATGAAAAACATTTTATTTCAGCCTTACCACAGTATTTCTGACACTCGCATACATCCAAACTCAGTTACACCGTGGAGTCCACAGGAGGAACAGAGAAGGGCAGAGAGAAGACAACCAAGTAGGGGCGGCAGCAAGCAGGAGTGTCTGAAGCAAATCAGTTACTCTTAGGTGGAGGCAAAAGAAAAGTTCTGGTATTAGAGCATAAATAAAAAGAAAATCCACCTGCACTAAAATTTACTGTTCAGAGGGTGTGCAAGGGGAAACCAGACCACCCTGCATCACTGTCTCCCACCTCTCCAAACCCGGAACAGCCGTATATCCAACGTCTTGCACCAGGGAAGAGGGAAGCAACCTCCAGATAGCCAGGCTGAATGAAGTCATTAGAGAGCAAGGAAAAACTAAAGAAGTGCAAAGCCGTATCCAGAAGACAGTGGGACTATGATAAAGACAACCAACAGGATGCAGCGACATTTTTAAAAATTGGAAGAGCTGACAAAAATGATTCAAATGATGAACAAGAAGCTAACCAAAGATGAAATGACAAGGCGCAAAAGAGAAAGCACAGCAATAAGGATTTTATAGAATTTATGAAGGGCAGAAATGGGTAATGGGGAGTCAGGATCTCAGAAATCAAGGAAAGCAAATTCATGATGATGTACTCGAAAGCCTTAAAAATGAAAAGAAAACCAGAAAGCTTAATCCGGAATCTAGTAGATGGTGCTCAGAAGACTAGCGCAAGGCTAACTGGAATGAGACAGGAATTAGAAGGCAGCATACGTGGGATAAACAGTCTGTTCAAAAAAAATCACAGCAGAAAACTTTTCAAGCGTGAGAAAAGAATTCTACGTGCAGGAAGACAAGGCTCTAACACCAAGTAACTGTGGTGAAAAAGAGAAATCCCCCATGACACAGCACTATCAAAATTCCAAGTGTCCCACAAAAAGAAAGAGTATTAAAAGCTACCAGGAAAAAAAGCAAAAAAAAAGGACAAATAAAAGTAAAGTCGCTGTAATTACAGCAGATTTCTCAACATGAACTGTAAAGTTCAGGGAGCTTCAAGTGCAGTGTTTCAAATGTTAAAAGAAAACAATTTCCAAATCAGGCTAATATAGTCTGCAAAGTTACATTTCATAATTGATGGAGAAAAAAGCACATTCAAGGACAAAGAACATCTTAAGAGATACATTAACACCAAACTAGCATTCCAAATAATACTCAGGAATATCTTAAGCAGAGACAAGGTAACCACTAGAGCCAGAAAGATAGATGAAATGAATACATCAAGCAAGATGAACAGTTAAACAAAAAAGGAAAAATAAACCATCAACCACAGGAGAAAATATCAATGAAAGGAAGAAGTCAATAACTTTCAGTAATAATTGGCAAAGTAAATGGCTTCAACTCTCCAGTTAAAAGATACAGACTGGCTGGCTAGATCAAAGCACACAATCTAAAAATCTATTGCTTTCCAGAAACTAATTTGATCCAAAACGAAATCCTTAGACTAAAAATCAAGGATGAAAATCATTATTCCATGCACTATAAACCCCAAAGCCAGCAGTGGTGTCAATTTTATTCTCAAAGTACATTTCAAGCTAAAAATGATCAGGAGACGAATAAGTCACTACATAACAATTAAAGGAATTGGAAGAGACAATAATCATGGGTGAGCTCAGCTAATCTAACGATGAACTTTAGCAAACTACAAGGACAGGGAGAATCTAAACCAAAACCTAAAAAAGAGAGAGAGAGAGAGAGACAGAGGTCACGAGGATCAGCAAAGAATTTAATGAAATTAAAATTTAAAAAAACCCAGAGAATCAATGAAGCAATTGTTGGCTTCTTAAAATAGTGGACAAAACAGACATATCCTTAGAGAAACTTATTAAAAGAAAAAAGGAAAAACCCACATTAACTGAATTAAAAATGAAAAAGTAGAAATCACGACAGGTATTGCTGAAATCCAATCACTAGTAATTCATATGAAAAATTATACTGCAATAAATTGGAGAATCTTGAAGAAATTGACAAATTCCTAAACACAAATGAATAACCAAAATTGAACCAAAAGGCATAAAAATATTGAACCATTCAATAGTGTATAATGACATGTAGCAGTAATAACAGTCTATTAATTAAAAAATAGAGAACAGGACATGATAGATTCACTGCTGAATTCTACAAGAACTTTAGAGAGGACACAACACCAATACTTCTGAAAGTATTTAATAAAACTGGAAGAGAAAGAGTACTTATAAACTAATTCTGGGAAGCTAAGGATTCTCTCATTCACAAACCAGATGAGGATGCCCCAGAACAGAGAATTGTCTTTAATGAAAATGGATCCAAAAATCCTCAAAAAGGTACTTGCAAACAGAACGCAACAAATCATCACAAAGATCATACAGTATGAATAAGCAGGCTGCATCCAAGTGATGCCAGGATGGAGCAATATACACAGATCAATAAATGTAATCAATCATGTACACAGAGTCAGAGACAAAAATAACATGAATATCTCAGTAGATATAGAAAAAGGCTTGCAGTAATCCAAAAATCCATTCAGGATGAAAATACTGAAGAAAATATGCATAGAAATATCTTATATAAATTGGATAGAGGCCATTCATTACAAACAAATGGCAAACAAAATATTAAAGTGAGAAAAGCTGAAAGCTTTCTATCTGAAATCAGAACAAGATAAGAGTGCCTACTATCACCACTTCATTCAATATAATACTCAAAACATTAGCCAGAGCAGTCAGCTAAAAATGGAAGCCAAGTGATGTAAATAAGAAAATAAGTCATATTTTTACTGTTTTCAGATTACATGATCTCTTATATAGAGAAAATCCATCAGAAAAACTCCTAGAAATAAAAAACAAATTCAACATCAGAAAGATATAAAATCCACACTCACAAAATCAATAGCATCCCTATACCCCATAATCAAACCACCTCAAAAGAATGTAGGAAGATACTACTTCCAATAACAGCAAGAAAAATCAAATATAGAGAGATTAACTAAGTAAGTAAAAGATCTCTATAATAAAAATTATGGTGCTCTGAAAAAAGAAGGTGAAGAAGACCTTAGAAAGTGGGAAAACATCCACTGTACTTGGATAGGTAAAACAAACATGATCAGAATGGTCATACAGTCAGAGCCGATGTGTAGATTTAATGCAGTCTCATTCAGCATATCAACAATATTCCTCATAGAGCTTGAGGACAAGTTTCCAAGGTTCATATGGAACTAACAGGAGCAAAGCAGGAGGCTTCACAGTTCCCCACTTCTAGTTATCTTGCAAAACTAAAGTAATAAAAATAGAGTGGTACTGGTGTAAAACCAAGCATGTGGACCAATGCCACAGAATTCAGGGTACAGAGCACAGAATAACCCCAGACACTATTTTATGCCTGATCTTTCACAAAAGGTGAAAAACTACCCTAGAGAGAAGGTAGAGTCTTTAGTAAATGGACTGGGAAATCTAGCTAACCACATGCATAAGACAGAAATTGGACCCACATCTCATAATATACTAAACTAAAATCAGGTGGTTCAAAGTTCTATATATTAAAAGAGATACACAACCTACTGGAAGATAAGTTAGGAAAAGTCTGAAATACATAGCTATAGGTAAGGACTTTCTGAAGTAAACCCCAATTCAGGAAATAAAATCCAAAATCAATAAACAGGAAAACATCAAGTTAAAAACCATCTGCAAATCAAAGGACACAACCAACAGAGCGAAGAGATAACCTACCGGATGGGAAAAATATGTTGCTATCTACATGTTGGACAGAGGAGTTAATATATACAATATATAAAGACTTAAAAAATATTAGTTCCCTTAGAATAAAAAACTCAATGAAATTGAGCTAAGGATATGAATAAATACTTCCCAGAAGATGTACAAATGGCCACTAAACATGTGAAAAAAATATTCAACATATCTGGCCATCAAAGAAATGCAAATCAAAAGAGTACTGAGATACCATCTTACTCCATACTACATGACTATCAACAACCAATCAAATATCAAATAGAGAATGTTGGCAGGGGTTCAGGGAGGAAAGAATACTTCTACATTGCTGGTGGAAATAAAGAGTAATACAGCCTGTGGAAAGAGGGATGAAGCTTCCTCTGAAAACTTAATAGAGAAATTCTCTTCCTTCCAGGTGTTACCCTTCTGGGTGTCTTCCTGACAGACATCAAATTACCGTGATACACGCATACCCATGTTTACAGCAGCACACTGCATGAGAGTGAAACCTTGGGAGCAGCCTGCACCTCCATCAGCAGATGAGCAGATGAAGGGAACATGGTGCAGGTACACAGTGGAGCGCTACTGGGCTGTAAAGAAGGGGTCATTTGTAGGAAAATGGACGCAGTTTGAGTCGATTACTTTAAGTGAAATAAATCTGACAGACAAGCTTACATATTATATGGTTTCTCTTACCTAAGATGCTCCAAGTATAAGTAATTCAGAGAGTAAGATAAAAGGAAGAGAGAAGAAAATAGGTGGAGAGTTCTTTTGCAAATGAGAAAAGAACCAAGAGATGGAGAGGGAGACACAAGGAAAAGAACACAGAGACTCTGTACCCACTACCCACAACGAGTGTGCTCCCCTGTGCCACAAACTAACTTTAAAAGGAACGAGAAGAGGCTACCAAATATACTCATAATCTTTCAAATATGCACGTGATTGTGAAATTTTAACTGTTTTAAATATATATGAATGATATAAGCTTACAGTACTTCATGCAATGTCTATTCATTTTCCATGAGGAGCTCCAGTAAGAATCAGTGAATTTGAAAATAAAATAAAATTGGTGCATAAATATGTCCATATTGATGATTTATTTGTTTATTTATTTGTTTATTCATTTATTGTCTTTTCTCCCAGTACCAGGAATCGAACTCACAACCTTGCACTTGCCAGGCAAGCACTTTGCCACTGAGCTAAATCTCCAGCCCCCATATTGATGATTTAATAAATTTTAAGATATTTACTTTTTACAAAAAATTCTGAAAAATTACACTGATCATCAACTTGGAAGCATGTGCATATAAAATGTTGAAAAATTAATATTTGTAATGATGAAAGAAATACTAAGTGAATGAAAGACATGATTTCTTCTCAAGGGGACGTTTCCTCCAATCCTAAGAAAAATAAATGTTTGTATTGTAGGTAAACATGTACTGCTCAAAGGAATTCAGGCAATTTTTCTCCTGCTAGGTATAGTAATTTTGAAGGCCTCATCCAATTAGCGACATTTCAAGTTATTGTAATAGTACTCCTTTTATTCTTCTGATAGGTTGGTGAACTGCATATTAATAAGTCTCCTCCATAGCTCTGTCTTTCCTGAGGTACAAATGGTATTTCATAGCGTTACCACTGTCCTACCCTGCTGTAATATGAGAAGTAAATTTAGGACTCAATTAAGAGAAAAAATATAGAAGGTTATTTTTTTGTACTGCTTTAGTACCCTTAACAATCACACTTACTGAATTTCTTTGGCTGGGTGCCATTTGGCTACTTTGCCAGAAATAGGCCTTCAAAATGCACTGCTAACTTACTATAACAATTTGGTTGGAATTGTTTACTGTATTGTGCAGAGTTCTCTTGAAGGGTTCTTTGGAGAAATTTCTTTTTCATCTCAGGCTCATGAGTAGTTATTCTTATTGGGAACATCTGGTTTGCTTTTATCTTAAGTGCACTATAAATAAACAAACTGATAGCGTTCTCTTGATTGCACTGGCTGCTGCGCAACTGCTCTAAACCTGTTACATTCTTGTAACAAGTACACTGGAATTAATAGCGTACATTTAACGTTCTGATCACTATCTTCACTACATCCTGCCTCCTTTTATTTACCTTGGTTTTGTTTTGAATATTTGTCT